>NC_080047.1:38805421-39405421 GCF_026212465.1 Amaranthus tricolor
TGGCTTGAACAAGGGAAGAAGCAAGAGGAACGTTGCATCAACATGGCAGCAGGTCACACGAAGTCAATGCGCCCCTGAAGGACTCGCTCGACTAGTCGAGCATGGTTGGCTCGATTGAGCAGCTTTTGAAGAGTAGATCAGAATGTTCTAGAACTTGGCTCGACAGGTTGAGTGGAGGCTACTCGGGTCGAGCGGCTAGTAGTGCCAAGTTTCGTCAGTTTTTGTTTTGTTGCGGGATTTTTGCGGGATTTTAGCCATTTTTCCTAGGGTTCTCTAATATGTTGTATGACTATATAGGGAGTCTTAGAGCATTAATAGGGTTATGTGAGTGAGTCTAATACACTAGAAGTAACTAGGGTTTACAACCAAGAGAGTTCTTCCTTGTATAAGAGAGTTTGTAAGAGACCACCATTAAAGGTGAGGTCTTTGCTTTGTGAGTGTATTCTCAAAGCTTGTGTGTAGCTTATCATTGACGTATGTTGATATATTAATCAAAGGATTGTTTGAGCTTGTGTGTTGGTCCATTGTTTGTTGTGCTCTGTTTTTCTTTACATTTATTTTGTGTTTGTTTCTTCACCATTATCATAACACATTTACAATATTTTTGAAGAACGAGGACGAACATAAGTTTTAGGAACATTTTCTTCGGAGGCAAGGAGTCATTTAACGAGCCCTATTCACCAAATCCGACAAAAAGAATTTTGAATCGACCTTAAAGGCTAATTGTTTTCTACCACCTCACACATATACAAGTTTAATAATGTGACACTAAAATGAGGTCCTAAATTTATTTTTAGTTGTAAAAGTTTTAGAAATTTCGATTATGGAAGGTGAAAACGAGTCTCAACAAATATGTTGTTAATGTTCGCTTCTTTCACTGCCAATCCAAAACTACTATTGTCTCCGGCGACACTCAAGAATGTTATGTAATCTTAAATCAAAGCAATTTTTATAAGAAAAAAGCTAAATAATGTTTTATGGGTGTTTGAATAATAATATAATTCAAAGTTAAATTATGAAATAAAATAAGATATAAAAAAAGTATTATTATATTTTAATACGTTTTTTAATGAAAAATTTAAAATTTAATACTACTTAATTTAACTAAGCCTTAATAAAATTTATCCTTCAAATATGCTGATCAAATCAATAATAATGTCAAGCAAATTAAAACAAAGTAAGAACATGTAAAAGAAAATTCTTATGCTTACCAAAATTACATTAGAAACATAAAATAAATGAAGAATATTATAAATATATACCATTATATCAAAATGGGTGTAATATTGCATTTTATTAATTATTGATTTATATCAAATAGTTTTTAATATATATATATATATATATATATATATATATATATATATATATATATATATATATATATATATATATATAGAGGTTGTTAATTTTTTATTATTTCATCCGATTTTATTTGTTCTTCTGATTTAGAATATAGAAAGAAATTAAAAAGGCAGTAAAGTGTTAAATAGTTTTACAATTGTATAACTATTGATTGTTGAAAGTAAAAAAAATGCATTGAGAATCATAAACTGTAATTATAAGATCGACAGGAATAAAATTAGGAAGACTCTTTCAATATTTATTAAGAAGGATGAGTACACATAAAAAGAAGAGATTAATTATTCATGTTACTCTTTTGGCACGTAAAATTGTAAAAATGTGGTTTGTGTTAAGCAAATCAAGTTTTAAAAATATAATCAAAATTAGGAATATTTACAAAGGAAAAAATTGTGTGATATATTTATTTGAGAAAAATAATTAGAAGAACAAAGACAAACAGAGAATGTATTTGATTTCAACAACCATGATAAACTCCATTGAAATGTATAGAAACATCATCATAACAACATAGAAGTACTATTTTTTTTTGAAGAGAATATAGGAGTACTATCAAATAATGCAATGTTTTTCTATAATTAAGCTAATAAAACTAATTTATTTAAATAAAAAATCAAATTTGTTAGAAAATAAAAAATAAAAAATAGTAGATGGGCTCAGGATTTGTTTGAGCATGTTTAGCTTTATTTTTGTCTTATTTTGAGGTTTCGTTTCCTAACTCTTACACATGAAGAGTGAGCTGACTCAACCCTTTATAGAAGATGGAGATCTTCTTCATACTGATGCAGTTAGGGAGGTTAGGTCTCATTACCTTTATTAGTGTTTATATTGCTTGATTTGGATTAATGAAATTTTTTTGTTTTAAAATAAAAGGAAAAACCTTGAATCAAGATGCTAACATTATATTATGGTATTACTATAAGTAGTAGTATACCCAAATTAGAAAGTAAATTGACTTGTAAATATAGCTATGAATAGATGTGACCCATAAATACTTGATCTCAACAAGTGGTTTTCCTACATGATTCCACTTAATGAGGATTTAATTCACTCTAAACACCACTATAAAAACACTCACTTTATTGCTTATATACATAATAATACATAATAATCACTAATCTTCTAATTTATTCTAGTGATAAACTTTTATAAATATATTCTCTTGCTCATTTTATTTTACTTTATTTTGTATTACAAATATTAATTAATTACATACTACATGCTTTGAAAATCTTGCTTAAAACCATCATTATTACAAGCAAATTCAATTTTTTATTTTTTTTTATCTTTTTCCATTAATTGGTAAAAAATAAAATGGCAGTGGGAGGGTTAGTAGATGGTATTGGAACAGATAGACACTATAATGGGAGTGTCACCTTCTTTGTGATATTCACTTGTATAGTTGGAGCTACTGGTGGTCTCATCTTTGGTTATGATATTGGAATTTCAGGTTTTCTTTCTATTTTTTTAAAATAATAAAATAATTCTTCTACATTAACTTTTTGTTATATAAGGACAATTTTAATGTTATTAAGTGAGTTTCATTTAAAATGGGATTTAAAAGGGTCAAATGGACGCAATATTAACTAATAAAGTGTGTTTTTGCAATTGACGTATTCATGTAGCAGATGTTATGTGCAACTTCATATAAATAATAAAGGCACATGATTTAATTAATGAGCCATTTTGTTTTAGCCCATTAAAATCCAAAATAAAAGAATTTTAAATATTTAATACCATCGAAATAACCATTGAAATAATAGAGCCATTTTTAGTTTATAGAATAAATAAATTATAGGGTCACAAATTTTCATTTAAGCGGTTTTGATCGTGAGACAATTCTAAATTCAATTAAATATCTCAACTAAATAAATTTAAATACTAACTTTCGTACTTAAAAAAAGAAAAATACTAGGAGTATTAAAATACTCTAAGAACTGATTGTAATTAAGATAAATTTGGGAAATAATTATTTAATTTTGTGAATTATTTGATTTTAAAGTTATTTTAAAATGTAATTACTTTAGAAAAAAAATTAAACAATTAATAATAAGTTGCTTGATGAAATTAGTGGCTTGCACGTGCTAATATCAATCTGTACAATCCGTTTAATTATTGTATTTGAGCCTATTTAATATAGTTTCATCACGAAATACGACTTAATTAAATCATGTATCACTAAATTAATTCAATTTAATATTGTCCATAATAAATTTATCTTTTCGAGATATTCTGAATGCGCGCATTTCTCTTCGCCCACTCTTTAGAGGGGGCACGAAGATAATTTGTCCGCTATCTTTCTCCCTCAGAATTCTGAATTGTGCGAGATTTTAGATTGCTAACTCCGACTGACTCTGACTCTGACTCTGACTCTGTACTTGATTAATGTAGGAGGAGTGACATCAATGGATATATTCCTAAAGAGATTCTTTCCATCGGTGTATAAAAAAGAGTCAAGAGCAGGACATGATAGTGCGTATTGCAAGTTTGATAGCCATTTGCTACAACTCTTTACATCATCCCTTTACTTAGCAGCATTAATAGCTTCTTTCTTTGCCTCAGTTATTACTAGGGCTTATGGTAGAAAGATGTCTATGTTTATTGGTGGTTTGACCTTTCTTATTGGAGCTCTTCTTAATGGTTTTGCTCAAAATGTTGCAATGCTCATTATTGGTCGTATGTTTCTTGGTATTGGTGTTGGATTTTGCAATCAGGTATGTATCAACTAGTAACATTGACTTTTTTGTTAGTTATTAAGTTGGTCGTTAGAATATACTATATATTTTTAAATTTCAACCATCTGTTTAAGCATTTGGTTGTGCTGATTTTTCGACAGATGATTTTGGCTGTTTATTAGAGAATAATGGATAAAAAATCATATAACATTTGATTTTGAATTAATAATTAGCTTCTTAGCTGATTTAGAAGTCATAATTATCTAACACTTGTTTTGATTATATGCCCAACTAAATTGTCAAAAAAGCCAAAAGTCAATATATTTTTTGGTTGTTGGATTTTCACTTGTTAATCGTAATGTTGCATTTTTTGTTAGCTATTAAACTAGACGTTAGAGTATATAACATATTTTGGAATGTCTAACTATCAGCTTAAGTTTTTGGTTGAATTGGTTTCTTAACAGCTAGTTTTGACTTTTTGACTATTTATTAGAGAATATCAAAAAGCCAAATAACATTTGATTTTGACTTAAAAGTCAGCTTTTCAACTGACTTAAAAACTAAATATATTTACATGTATATACAGTCTGTGCCAGTGTACCTTTCAGAAATGGCACCAGCAAATCTAAGAGGAGCACTTAATATAGGTTTTCAAATGGCAACTACAATTGGAATTCTTTCAGCAAACCTTATAAATTATGGAACATCTAGTATCAAAGGCCATCTTGGGTGGAGACTTTCACTAGGCCTTGCTGCAGTACCGGCTACAATGGTGACAATAGGAGGCTTACTCCTTCCAGACTCCCCCAATTCTTTGATTGACAGAGGTAAACCTAGCTAATCTCTAATGGTGTATATTTATGTCATCCATCGAATTTTGAATCAAGTGTTTTAGGTCGTTCATCTTTTCACACAATGTGTACGATGAGTTGTGTATGACAAAAAGTGGCCGGCGCAAGATTTTAATTATTGTACTCCTACACCCCTTCATGCATTGCGAAAGAACCAACTTAAACAAAAGTTTAAACTGATAGTTGAAGCCTTAACATATGTTATATACTCTAGCACTCCCCTCACACAAGAGTTCTTTGGACTAGAAGTATGAATGCAATACATACTCTCCTTATACTTGGCGCTAATTATTCCATTTTAAATGAGGGATGATTGAGATTCGAACCTGTGACCTCTTGTCACGCTGGCTCTGATACCATGTCTAAGAACCAACTCTACCTATGCTTAAACTGATTGTTGAGGTCCCAAGATATGTTTTATATATATATATATATATATATATATATATATATATATATATATATATATATATATATATATATATATATATATATATATATATATATATATATATATATATATATATATATATATATATATATATATATATATATATATATATATATATATATATACACTCTAATATATATATATATATATATATATATATATATACACTCTAACACATGAAAGTCCTTTGGGGTAAAAGTATAGATACAACACAGACGCTCCTCATTCCTAATACTAAATATACCACTTTAAATGAGGAAATTGAAATTCGAACCCGTGACCTCTTGTCATGCAGGCTCTGATATCATGTCAAGAAACCTACTCAACCAAAAGCTTATGCTAATGGTTAAGGCCCCAGATATGTTATATACTTTAACATGCATCGGCCACTTTATGTTAATGTTGTTTATTTTTTATGCTTAATTTGTTTTGTTTGATCAAAATTAAGTCGGTTGGGT
Organism: Amaranthus tricolor; assembly: GCF_026212465.1. Lineage (NCBI taxonomy): Eukaryota > Viridiplantae > Streptophyta > Magnoliopsida > Caryophyllales > Amaranthaceae > Amaranthus > Amaranthus tricolor. The sequence goes on from NC_080047.1 coordinate 38,811,219, forward strand.
CGTTTTCAAATCAATTAAATTGTGACCCATATGAACACCTCTAGGTAAAACGCAAGAAGCGAGAAGAATGTTGCAAAAAATTCGAGGCGTAGAAGAAGTGGACGAAGAATTCCAAGACCTAATAGAAGCAAGTGAAGCATCAAAGGCAGTAGATAACCCATGGCGTAATATTTTGCTACCAAAAAACCGTCCTCAGCTAATAATGGCAATACTTATCCCAAGTTTCCAACAACTAACAGGCATAAATGTGATAATGTTTTATGCTCCTGTCTTGTTCAAAACCTTGGGTTTTGGTGATGATGCTGCTCTTATGTCTGCTGTTATCACTGGTGTTGTTAATGTTCTTGCTACCGTTATTTCCATTGTTTCTGTTGATAGAGTTGGAAGAAGAGCTTTGTTTCTTGAAGGTGGCATCCAAATGTTTATTTGTCAGGTAACATTTCTAAGTTCTTCTAAAATATACTTTGATGATTACATGTAAACCGAGGGAAGGGAAGGGTTACGTGAGAATAAAACTCCATATCTTTTCCCAAGGCTGTTCCTAATTAAGGGTGGTTTCGAGATGCAACCGTCTAGGGTCCAATTCATAAAGGGGCCCAAATTGAATTAATCCTTATAATTTAATAATTAGTATATGCATAAGTAGTTTTTAGTATGAATCGAACTTACACCATTAGGTTTCTCATTAAGCGTATGACTATTGAACTACGTAGTTGGAGAAAAAATCACTGAAACTTTACTTATATTAGGGCCTTTTATTTATTTTTCGCCTAAGGCCCTAAAATTGTCAAGAATTGCAGTTTCTTTTCCTCTGAATTCACTTGTTCCTCTCATTCACTTTTTGCGCAGATCCCAATGCAAACATAAAAGTCAAATTATTTTAATTATGAGTTTTAAAAAATTCTAAAAGTTGATATTTAGAAAATATATATTGAGACAAATTTATCAAGATACCACATGAATAGGTTTTTTCATATAAATCGATGAGAAATTATGGTCAAAGTTTAACATTATAATTCGTAAGTTCTATTTGAAAAGAACATATCAAAATCGAGAGAGTAATAATTTTAGCTTTTGTTTTTTAGTTGATCAAATAAGTTAAGAAAATGTTTGATAAATAATTTTTAAGGCAGCTGAAAAATTGATTAAAAACAAAAAAGTGATGAGTAGTTCTATTAGCTTTTGGCTTTTGATCCATTTCTTACCAAACATTTAGTCAAGCTAGTTGTCAATACATTCAGCTAGTCAAATCAGTTAATAATTTCGACGAATACCAAACAAATCCTAAATAAATAAAAAAGCTAGAAAGATTTTGATTTGTCAAGGAATTAACTCAACCAAAAACTTAAACTGATGATTGAGATTCCAGGGTATGTTATATACTCTAACACGCTCCCTCACACGAGATTCCTTTGGGGTAAAAGTGTGGATGCAGCACAGACTCTCCTCATACCTGGTGCAAAATATTCCACTTGAATTTGAGGGGTGCTTGAGTTTTGACCCCGTGACCTCTTGTCACGGTGGCTACTGATGCCATGTCAAAAAACCAACTCAACCAAAAACTTAAGCTAATGATTAAGGTCTCAAAATATATTATATACTCTAAGATGATTTCTTATATAATTTCATATTACAGGTATTGACAGCATTTTTCATTGCAAGTACATATGGAACAACAGGAGAAGGACAATTCACAAGAGGAGGAGCAAACTTTGTAGTATTCCTAATATGCACATATGTAGCAGCATTTGCATGGTCATGGGGCCCACTAGGTTGGTTAATACCAAGTGAAATATTTCCACTTGAAACTCGTTCAGCAGGAACAGCAATTACAGTTATGTTCAACATGATATTTACCTTCATAATTGCACAATGTTTCCTAACCATGTTATGTTATATGAAATTTGGACTCTTCCTTTTCTTTAGTGGATTTGTCCTTATTATGACTACCTTTATTTATTTCTTCTTACCTGAAACCAAAAATGTTCCAATTGAAGAAATGTATGCTGTTTGGAAAGCACATTGGTTTTGGGGTAAATATATTCCTGATGAAGCTTTGGGGAGTTATGCCAAACAAGTCATTCAAATGCCCCAAAAGGGTTCAAATTTGTAGGGTAGATTTTGGGTTTAGGGCACTTTGTGGGTTCATGGTGTTCAATATAGTTGAGTAATATTCGATGAAAAATGAAATTAATAACCCATTTTTGGGCCTTCTTAAAGTATGTAAGGGGTTCATTACTGCTTGTGTGCAGTACATTTGTTGGACAATAAATTTTGTACTTGACTATATATGAATGAAGATCTTTTGCTCGTTTTCTACTCTTAAATTGCCTTATCAACTTGAATTCTTTATTTCTTTTATTTGTTTCTAACAAGTCTTATGTAATGAATCAATTTTTGGGTGTCAAGTGTCTAATGACACCGATCTTCTTGTTTCTCATTATTTGATACATACATCCTTGATGTGTCAATTAGAAGAGCAAATGTTCATGTTTATAACTCTTCAAGAAATCAATATTTTGTAAATCATCATATCTTTAATAATTATATATTAGTCATTATTATGTAAATATTTAGTTTTCTAAACACTCTTGATTAGGATTGTACTTATTCTCTTTTCATGTAATGAAATGGCAAGCAATCAATTCTATTATGGTATCAGTTGCCTAGGTTATTGCTTTATCCATTCTTCCTCCTTCTTTTTCTTGACTGGCAGCCTTTCCCCACCACCTCTTTTTCTTCCTTGTCTTGCTTTTTTCATGGTTTCCTCTACAAATATTCATCTAGCTATCTTGGTTACTAATATTAAAACTTGTGTACCTATTCAACTAGATGAAAAAGACACCAATTTCAATACTTGGGTTACTCTCTTTAAGCTTCATTGTCGGGCTTCTCTTGTCGACGCTCATCTCCTTCCTGATGAATCCTCCCAAGCATCAACTCTTAAAGACAATGAATGGCAACGTCTTGATGACATTGTTTGCACATGGATATATGGTATTATTAGTCCAAGTCTTCTCCCATCTATTGTCCATCCCGATGATAATGCTTTTGATGCATGGACCGAGTTGAGAATGATTTTCAAAACAACAAAACTTCCCGTAATTTTCATCTTGAGTCTCAATTCAATGACCTATCCCTTTCTAATTTTCCGGATGTGAAAAGTTATTGTAATGAGCTAGAGAATATTGCTACTACTCTCACCAATCTTGGTACCACAATTTCCGATAATTGTTTGGCCTTTCAAGTTTTACATGGCCTCACCTCCGAATATCGTACTTTTCGATCCTTGGTGCAACATTTACAACATATCCCCTCTTTTGATTCTCTTCTGTCCATGCTCGAGTTGGAAGAACATACTAATAATAATAAAAAATCTCCTCCTGTATTGATTTTTGTCGGTTTTGTCATTTGCACTTTCATTCATTTCCTACTTAGTTGACCAAATTAATTTAGTTATAAGTATTGTTGTTTTTTGAAGTGTAGTTATAAGTATTTAATTGGTTTTAACTTTTAAGTTATGTATTGAGTTATAAGTTTACCAAATTTTCATTTTCTAAAAAAATCTTCATTTCCAAATACAAGCAATTAATTTTCGTTTCCAAATTTTATCTAATTAATAAATGTAGTTGATAGTTGATTCTAAAAAAATTTTAAAATTAAAAAAATACAAATAATAGACATACTAACACTACACTAATACGACTAATATATACTAATAATGCACCAATACGATACGACTAATAATAATAATAATAATAATAATAATAATAATTATAAAGTAACATGTGTCCTACTGGTTGAAGTGTTACTCCACTAGTACGACTAATAAATGCTAATAATACACCAAAACGATACGACTAATAATATACATACTAATACTACAATAATACGAGTAACTATACTAATATTAAACTAATACAACTAATAATACACTAATACAACTAATAATATGCTAATAGTACACTAATTCGACTAATTATATACTAATGCAACTAATATTATACTAATAGTATACTAATACGACTAATAATGCACCAATACGATGATGATGATGATGATAATAATAATAATAATAATAATAATAATAATAATAGTAATAACAATACACTAAGTGGTAGGAGTGTTATGTTATAAGTTTAATAACATAGCTTAGAATATCACTAATCAACACATGGTCTACTAGTTGGAGTGTGAATGTAATATCCATAAGGTCTTGGGGTTCAAACCTTCCCTAAGACATTTTTTTCCGACCATATCCACGTGGATGAAAGAATGTGCCACGTCATATCCACGTGGCACCCAACACCTCAATAATATATTGGGGTGTTGGGTGCCATGTGGATATGATGTGGCTAGGCATGGCCACGGTCCGGGTTGGGCTGGTTCCGTTTCGGTTCCATCCGGTTTCGATTCATTTGGAACCTGTCGCGAACGGTTCCGATTTCGGTTCCGGGTCGGATTATCGGTTCCATTTTTTTTTTCCTTTAAATATTTATATAATATAAAAATACTATAATATTGCGGTCGTACCTTTGATGATTACTTGATTATTAGCGAAATTCATTGCTTGTCAAGTTGTCATCGTTATTAAAATATTTACTAAAAAGAATGAAAAAAAATAAATTAATAAGAAACGAATCAACGATAATGTCGATAAAGATGATTAATAAAAAAAGAGGGAGAAAATGGACTTGAACCTAGTACCCAAAAGAATACTAAGCTGTCTACATATCCCGAAGGAATCAAAGCCCACGTAGTTCTTTGTCATACCTTTTATTTGTAGTTGTTGAATGTTAATTTATTGTTGTCCGATGGATCCTATTCGTCTTTGTCATCATCATCTGGTTGTTTAGATGCTTCCGCTGACTCTCTTCCTGACGATGATGCAGATGTATCCATCATCATCCATGGATCATCATCATCGTCTTGATCATCATCATTCCTTAGTCCTTGTGTTCGAATCTCCGCTTGATCCCAATCTTTCTTGCAAACACATATTTGAATACTATGTGAAGCAAGACGAGATCTCTTTTCATCTAAAACTCTTCTACCTGCACTAAAAGCAGACTCCGACGCAATTATAGAAGCAGGAATTGCAAGGATATCCTTTGCAATTCTCAATAATATGGGCAATTTTATAGATTTTTCTTTCCACCACTCTAAAATATTATAGCTACCTTGGTCAATTTCAAAGTGATGTTTAAGATAATTATCTAATTCTAAATATGCAGTGGAGGGTGAAGAAGAAGATGATCCTACAAAATTATCATCTTGGCTCCTTATATTAGCTATTACGGAATTATAATAAGAGGGACGTGTCGAGACGCTAGCACGCCTAGACGTATCGCGTTTTGGATTATATACACTACCATAGTAATCATAAAGTTCTGCTAAAAGTTTTTTACAAGTTCCAACATAATTATGTACATCATTAGGCGGGCGATCTAATGATTGGTAGTAAAATCCAATTACTTTAGTAAGGACTTCTGTCTTAAAACATGGGTCTAAAATGCAATTCCATAAATAAAAGGAAAATCGGTAAAATATGTCTTCCACTTATCCATCATATCTGCAAGAATCAGCTTTAAATATGGGTTAGTATCATCATGCGTATGTTTAAGAAGATGATAAAAAATAGTAATACACTCACTTATTACTAAGTGGACGTTTGGTTCGTAAACATATGAAAAAATCTTAGTTGTGTGGTTATACACTTCTAATATTTTATGTACATCTATAGCTAGTTCCCATGTGTCATCAGTTATATAGCTATCTGTACACTTACTATAAAGTTGTGTTATAACTGGACAATAAGCAATCGCTTTTCTTAATAAATCGTTGGTTGAGCCCCAACGTATAGGAATATCTAATGACCAATACACTTTTTTTAGTTGATAATGGTCACATAGTTGCTTATATCGTCTCTTTATCTGTCCAATTCTAAGCCACTTCACTATGTCTCTAATTGGATCTAATAAATCACTTAATTGTTTTATACCTGCTTGGCAAGATAAGTTTACTATATGAGCACAACAACGTATGTGCAATAATCTACCCCCAAGGATAAAACTAAATGCAGGTTCGTTATACAAAAGTTCCATACATTTAATGTTAGCAGTTGCATTATCGGTAGAACAACAAAATATCTTATCTAATAAGTTCCATTCTCTACATATCTCTACTAATCTGTATTTTATGTTTTCACCCGTATGTCTTTCGAGCATTGCCTCAAAAGCAATTATTCTTTTTTGAATAATCCAATTTTGATCTATCCAATGTGCTGTTACACACATATAAGATTCTAAATGTGGGGGAGCAGACCAAATATCAGTTGTTATGCTAACCCTACCATTAAAAGATTTAAACATTTCTACTAATTCATAGCGTATTGTTTCATATAATTTAATTGTGCGTCGTTTAAGAGTGATTCTAGGGATTGCTCTATATTGTGGTTGCAAAGTTTTTCTAGTGTAACGCTCATATGCCCTACTTTCACCATGGTTAAATGGAAATTCATCACATATTACATACTTAGACAATTCATCGATCATATCATTACGAGTATATTTAAAAGGCATACCTGTGCTGGGAATGTCCCACTGTCGGCTTCCACTTGTAGTCCCGCTGCCGCTTGCTGCATGAGTTTCTTTTGTAATTCCATGCTTCTTGGCCAAATGTTTGTTAAAAGATCCCGTACCACCACCTAACACGTATTCACAAAACACAATAAATAAATTTTTATAAAATATGAATATATAATGTATATATAAAAAACTGAAAAAGTATTTATCTCTGGCGAAATTGTATGCAACTAAGGGCTTTACTCCTTGACTTTCACAAATTTGACAAGTGCATAAGAAAACATCTGGATTGTCGGTTGGTTCTTTTGTAAAATACGACCACACATGTGAAACAGCCCTACCACTAGGAGGTGGCATTGCGGAAAAAGGTTGTCTTACTGGTTCATCTTCATCTAAATTTAAATATAAAGATATACTCAAATACCAAAATATATAAATAAATAATAACTTAAAATTTAATCAATTTGAAGAATAAAATTGTAAAACTAACCGATACTTTGGAAATTGACTCGTTTACCACGAGTCCACGAGCTTGTCTTTGTTGTTGTTGTTGTAGTTGTTCTTCATGTGATCTTGTTGATGACTGTCGAGATCTATGTATCCCAGTAGGGGTCGTTGGTTCCTCTTCTTGTTCTTCTTCTTCATCAATTTGTATTTCTCTTTCCACTTCTTCTGCATAATTGTGTAATTCTTGGTCGTATCCTTCTGGATAATTTGGTTCATAATTATAATTACTAATTGAAGGTGTTGTTGATAGACGGAGTTGAAGTGGCCTTTCTTTTGGAGCTAGAACCTCCCAATGATTTTGCCACTTTAGTAACTTTTTTAGAGGCTTTTTTCAAAAAAGAAGACATGATAATATTGAAATAATAATAGAATTAAAAAATAAAAAAATAAAAAATTAATAGACTAATTATGTAATTAACTAAATTACGAAATAATTAAAAGACTAATTATGTAATTAAGTGAATAATTGCGTAATTAAGTAATTAAGTAGAGAGAGTAGGAGAAGAGATGAGTTGTGAATGAAAATGATTGAAAGTGATGGGTATTTATAGGAAAATTTGCAACGGCTAGTTTCACGGTCCGATTCCATGGAACCGCTGGGCCGGTTCACCCGGATCGGTCCCGGTTCCGGTTCCATGGAACCGTTGGGCCGGTTCACCCGAACCGGTTCCGGTTTCGGTTCCATGGAACCGTTGGACCGGTTCACCCGGACCGGTTCCGGTTCCAACCCGCGGTTCTTAGGTCCGGTTCATGCAGTTTTTTTCCGGCGGTTTCACGGTTCCACGGTTCGGAACCTGTCGCGAACGGTTCCGGTTTCGGATCCGGTTCCAAGCGGTTCGGGACCGGTTCGGTTCCGGGTAACCCGCTCCGTGGCCATCCCTAGATGTGGCACATTCTTTCATCCAATTTTTTTTCCAACCAACCTGATGGTTGGAATTTGGTTGGAAATTAAAATAAATCTTTTTCTTGTCATTTTGGGATAAATTCCTGAAATAGTGTTTTTCGACTAATTTCTGACTATTTATTAGTAGGAAAGTAGTCGGAAATTACCTACTTTCTGACTAACTTGTTTGTCGGAATTTTCAACTAATTTTCCAACTGTTTTCCTACTAAAATGAAATTCCGATTATTCTGAACCGACTATCCCAAAATAGTCGAAATCCAGTCAATATAGCTCTATACCGACTGATTTTTGACTATTTTAGGTGGTCGATAAGTTGTGTATTTTTTGTGGTGAAAATATTTTTGAACAATAAGCTAATTTGGCTTGAAGTGCAATTCCAACAAATCTACTTCATTTTCTCCTCATAGAAAATTATTGCAATCTATAAATATAACTTTATTATCATGTTGTATAATGTTGAATAATGTAACGATTAACCAAATATGGCCGCAATTTGTTACTACCTTACGACCAAATAAATTTGGCGACTGCTGATATGCGGACCATCTAAAATAGACACAATGTGATTATTTTGGTGGTCAGACTCGGTGCTAACCAAGTTTTTTGCAGTGCTTTTTTTAATAGCATTTATAAATGTATTTTTATTCTAAATCTCATCCACAGACTCATTATATTTCTTCATTTAAGCTAGTACTTGCATTTATTTGTTTTTTATGTCATATTCTTCCACTAAAAATTTATAAACAACAATACAACACTATAGCATTGTCAAAAGGACATATGAAGTTAAAGAAACTATTATTTTTGTGTCTCTCCTTCTCATTCTCGTTCTTCTTTTCTTGAGATCTTAATTTTATTTTTCATATTTGTTCTTCTTTTCTTGAGATCTTAATTTTATTTTTCATATTTGGGCTACATTAGGGATGACAATGGGTATTCGACCTGACCCGGATCCGTATCCATTTTCACGGATATGGATCCTAAAAATAGACCCGTCGGATCCGGATCTGAGAAAAATACCCAAACCCACGGATCTGAAAGACCCGTTTTATTTTTTTATATATTAAAAAAATATAATCTTGCTAAGTTGCTATTCTCATTTCCCGGCCCTAACACAGTGAGTTACTGACTTACTAACTTACTGTACTACTCCTATTCCCATTTATGTTGAGTTATGTTGAGTTTAGCATTTTGACAAATTGGAAAGATTGGATGACTAAGAACATGAATGATCGACTTTTGTTAATTATATCAAGTTATTTTGAATGAAAGATTATGTATTGGTTATGTTTATTTATGTAACAAACAACTTTAATGTGTTCGTTGGATATTTTCAAGATAATTTTAAGTTGTATAATGTTTTTTGGTTGATCCATTGTGAAATTATATATATTATTATCATTAGTCTATAAATATAACTTTATTGCAATCTCAATACCATTCAAAAAAAAAAAACACCGTTTTGGACCCGGATCTGGTACTGGATTCGCAGTATCCACGGATCCGCATCTGGGTCTTGCAAAAATGGACACGCAGATCCGGGTTCGGATCTAAATCCTGTTCTTGAAAATGGATCTGAATCCGAGTCCACCTGGACCCGATCCAGATCCGACCTGCTACTATCCCTAGCTACCATCAACTTGTTGATTAAAGTTAAGTCCCTTAATATCTTTTTTTTAATTTCATTTATGTTTATAATAATACTCCATTTTTTCTCCGGATTGAAGTTTTACTATACTAATTTAATTTCTTTCTATCTATTTATTGGATTTTTAAGTCTCTCCATGTGATAGTTTAAATTCATGACTTTAATTTTATGGTTAAAGTTAATTTATTGATAGAGATCCTTACAATGTCAAGGAACATATCAATCTTGCATTCACAAAAAGTTATCAAATTCAATAATTGTATATGAAAAATGCATCATATTGAAAATTCTCTCATTAACAATGTGAAAGTGTATAATAAACAAATATATTAGATATGTAAAACGATTGTGGTTTCATTTAGGGAAAAGTGTCTAAAAATACCTAATAAAATTTTTTTTTCCAAAAAGTACTTAATAAAATTTTTTTTGTCAAAAGTACCTAACAAAATTTTATTACCAATTAACGTTTTCCAGTAATTGACCGTCAAATATAACAGTTGACTGGTCAAAATCGAAAATTCTTCTTCCTCATTTTTAATTTCTTTTCCAATTCAATTTCCGCACTATTTTCTTCCTCTACTTTTTACCCAAAATGGAAATTAAATTGAAAGCTTAATATAATAACTTAAATAATAAATTAACTTGTTTGGAAGCTTAATAATGGAAAAAATGTGTATTATTTGTCAAAGTTTGACAATACATATTCTTTTTTATAATTCATCAATTACAACCTTTATAACAAATTAATACTAATTAAACATTACAAAACTCATCATCATAAATTATACATAAAATCATGAAGAAATTAAAATGCACACCAAAGTTCCCTAGGGTTTTGTATATATTTAAATTTCATTTTTTTTTTCACTTTTTCAATTCATTTATTTTATTTTTATTTCAATATATTTGTTCAATAATCTACGCAGTACCAGAAAACATTCCAGGAGCATAAGGAACACCAGATTGAGGGATCCATTTATCAGCAGTAACAAACAACTTCCCAGGAGTAAACTCATCAGCCTGTTGTGGACTCAAAGTCTTAATACCCGCCCACTTAACCCGTTTAGATAGATCCGACCCGGTACCCTTATTTTGATACTCAGCATAAAACAAAGTATCAAGAGCAAAATTACCTCTCCATTCAGTCCACCCAGCAGGAGCAATAGTATCATCAATATTAGAATTCATAAAAATAGTTCTAGAATATTCCTTCCATGGTCTACCCAAGAAAGCCGGGTTTTGGGCCTTAACAGCCATGTAGTTGGGCTCACCAGTAATAGTACAACCTTGGAAAACAAACCCACCGGGCCCTTTCTCTTCAGTTCTACCTTGTGCAGTTACCATACATTGTTGGTTAGGCATTGGTTTTCTTACTAATAATTTACAGTTTTGGAATACTGCTTGTGCATCCCCAAATATGAAATCTATTGTGCCTGAAACGGTACAGTCTCGGTAGAATTGACGCCCTCTGACTGCATATAAGGTGTCTTGGTAACCCGTAAAGGCACATTTGTATAGGATGGCAAAATCACTGACTACTCTTAGGGCTACTGCTTGGTGTCCTTCGGCTCCGGCTGTGTTCTCGAATCCTATGTCTCTTGCCATGAATCCGTCTCCGATTGCCGCTGCAATTAAGAAAAATAGAATCTTTTAGATAGTGGATCGGATATAACTAGATTATTTTTTTTAATAATTGAAACTGATAGAGGAAAAGTGGAGACCATAAATATTAAAAATATTAAAATGAAGTTAGTGGAATTAAACAAACGTAAAATAAAATTAGTGGGAAATATGTGGGTACTATAAGCAACATATAAATATGGTATCATGTGTGTACATTGGTTAACAGGGCCGACCCTATAAGGGTACAAGAGGGGCTTGTGTTCCGAGCCCATTCAAAAATTAGAAAAACGACGCTTCAATGTTTAATCCAAATTTTTAATTAAATGAAACAGTTTCATAGTGAAACTTTCTTTATTGGGCTGACGCATGTACTATTATTCTATTGAAATGATTACTTAAAATTTTGAAGAAATTATATGGTTTTCGTCTGCATGTGAGACAATATCATACAAGACAAGCTGATATTTAATAATTGGAGTCCTGTAATAGTATATTTAATATTTAGTAATTAGGAGTTTCAAGCTAGCTATTAGGTTTTGTTTTGCAAATAACCGTTGGTTGGAGCTAGTTGGAACTGTTGGCTTGTTTAAATGCTAGTTTTAATGCCAATATTTCACGTTAGCTATAATAGAGATGTTTGGTAAACATTAATTGTTGGTTGTTTATGAGAAAAAATTCGGTAAAAATAAAAGTCAATGACTTTTTAATTTTGGTTTAAAATTCATCTATCTAGCCGACCTAAAAATCATTTACCAATTTTTTTTAACGTTTTGAATGCATTTAGTTATTTATCAAAATTGTACTTACCAACAGTAGAGGTCATAAAAGTATTAACACCAGCAGCAAAATTCTTATTCCCAGTAATAATAGTCTTAGTAGCCCCATCCCCAACCAAAATAACATTAGTTTGCTTCTTAACAATAGTAACATACTCCTTATAAGTACCAGCCTTAATATATATTATAAAAGGTGAAGCATTTCCCATTGGCACAGCCTTTACAGCTTCCCCAATTGTCTTATACTGCCCAGACCCATCTTGAGCCACCACAGCATCAGCCTTAAGCTGCCCTACAGGAGTCTCCATCATTTTCCTCTTAGGGTCACTCACCCATGCAGGCATCTCCCCTGCCAACCACATCCCTTTTCCTCCTTCACCCAATAGGCGGCGATGTGCCGCTCCACCACCACCACCACTGCCGCCAGCGGAAAATGAAGATAAATCAAGCCCAGGAATATCAAGATATTGAAGCATAGACTTAGCTTCAGTTATAATATTCAATGCATTACTACTAAGCTCCCTAGACATATTAAAAAAATTTCTCATTTTTGTCCCTACATTACTTGTAGAATTTTCAAATGCTTCAAAACATACTTCTTGATAAGTAATGGCCCCACCAATCCAAACCCTTAAATCTTCTAGAAACTCATCTAAATGATTAGTATTGAAACCAGAAACTGAATCAACTGTTCTTTCAAGATCATTTATAGCATAGCCAATAACTTCTTTACAAATCTCTAATCCTTCAGCTGCTCTTGGATCATCTTTTGCAGCTTTTATTGTATTTGATTTTTCTAATGCTTTTGTTATTTCATCTTTTGCTACTTTAAATGATGCTTTTACTAACTCTTTTGGGTCATTTGTATTTCCTGCTGAACTTTTTAGTGTGCTTTCACATGCTTGTTTGTAACGTGCAGGTTGACAAATGCTTTGGATGGCTTTTGTGCCTGAATTTAGGGACTTTTTGTCTCCGCTATCGCTTTTGTCAGAACTGTCGTTACCGTGGTGGCTGAATTTCGACACGCCCACCGTGACGGCCGCTACACATGCAACCACACATACGGCGGAGATAACAATAACAATAGGGCTCTTGCCCATTTTTTTTTTATTTTTTATTTTAGGGTGTTTTTTTTTTTTTGGTAGATTTTTAGGGGCTTAATTAATTAATTAAGTTTGTTTTATTATGTTATTATACAAGCCCCAAGATTATGATTTGTGTTATTACTAGAAAATAGCTTGGTAAGGGTTATTTATATATTAATGTTATTGTCGAATGGAATGAAGATAGAGGGAGGATAATTTAAGAATGATGTAGCATATTTTTAGTTAGTCTTATTATAATTTGTTGTACATTTTAAAGCCAAGTGTTTAATTATTTTATTTATCTTTTTGTTTATTTTTAGTTTTGTTTATTTGTAGGAGAATAAGAGGAGATCAAAATAATTTAAAGTTTGGAAATTAATATGTGTGGTTGTAATGAGATAAATTAAGAGGGATTTAAAAATAGAGCTTGTATACTATGTTAAGGTAATACTCTATATATATGATCTAGTACAAAAAAGGAAAAAACTATTTTAATTGTGAGAATAACTTAGCAAGGATAGTAAATTGATGAATCTATATGATCTCTTATACGGAAAAGAAAAAACTATGCTATTGTTATTTGTCATAACACTTTTATTATTTTATTTTATTCCTTAACATAATTTTCACTGTTAAATTTACAAAAAAATTTAAATTATGATTCAAGAATTTTCTTTTATCTCTCTTATTGTCGATTATCGCAATGATTCTTAATTGTTAAATTTAATGTTGATTGTTCAAAATACTTAATTTCCCCAAAGAGATAAGATTGCCTTCTTATATTCATGGATACATGTATAAATTCTAAAATCATTTCGTTTTCTCAGAAAATATATCAATTAACACCAACAATAATCAACAAAATTCAAAGGAAGGTGATAGAACACTTTTTCTTAAATTCATAATTTGAAACAATTTACCAATTATTTTTATTGGTTTTTCAATGGCCAATTTAATTTACTAAGCATATTCGAATATTAACATTCAGTGGTATTTTAAAGTATCAAAGTAGGGTACGGTGTTACAGCCATTTAAAATAGGTATTTTTGAGTACCTCAGTAGGTGTTTGGTATGCCTTAAATACCTATTTGACATACCTTAAATCCTATACTTGACACACCCTAAACACCTAGTTGCATTGAAACACCCTAAATTCCTTCTTAACACACGCTAAACTACTTGCCTTGGCTGACAAACTGCTTGCCCTCCTCAGTCTCCATCCACTCTTTGGACATTCATGAATCATACTGCATAGGAATGTTCATCTGCAAAGCATAGTTCGAAATTAGAAAGGAATCGAACATTTATAATTCGATATCGGATATTTGAAATCATACAGAAGACTCGAAGAGTCAATACCTCTGCTTGGAGGGCAAGCAGCTCATTGACCCTAGTTTTGGCGGGAATAGAAGCGAGCTGAGCCAAGTCCTTGTTGCCCACCAGCTGACCCATCGCCCTCCTCCACCTCACCCTCAACTCCTTAGGTGAAAGATGGGAGAATACAGTGTCAGAGCCAAACACCACGCCGGTGTTCCGGCGAGTAATTTCATACTCTGATTCGTCGGGCGAGGGTGCCAATGCCTCCTTCGACCCACCAACGGCCTTTCCTTTGCCTTTGTCTCCCTTTGGCGAGAGTGTCTTCTGTCTCTTTGGTGGCTGGGTCGAAGGAGAGGCGATTTTCTCCTGAGTTACCCCACTTTGACGTGGGTTGAGAAGATTCCCCCGACAGCTTCTTGTTCTTCCCATCCTGACAACAGGAGTATTAACAAAAGTAAAAGGATCGAACAAGTCAAACTCCATGGGCAGCCCCAATTACCTTTGGAGGAGGAAGAAGAGGAGATTTGTCCATTTGTGCCTTTCTCTTGCGAGATTCGACCATCATCTGGGCGAAGTTGAGGGAGTTCATAATTTAAGGATATTTTTTCTGTAGCTCCTCGAATGCTATCACTACAAAAGGAAGAATTCAGATCAGTAGCCGAATATAAAAAGAACAATCAATAGGGGCTCCAACTCACCCTGATGATACTTCGGACTAAGGCCCAAAGCGGATAAAAATAGATCATTCTGAAGGTGGCTTAGGTTCACCACAAAACTCCTTTTAACCAAAACCGGCTTAAAGCCACCTAATTCTACTTTCTTAGTAGCATGCTCTATAATAAAAAATTCCTCTAAGTTACATTGGGGAAAATGTTGATGAATTAGAAGTTAGGTCGTTCATCGTAACTTGTCTTGATGAACCATGGATCGGCTCTATACAAAAAGACGAAGTCATTTCTGAAGCGCTTTATACTATCTCTCAATCCCTCAACGATCAAATATCCCCGCCTATGTTGGAAGGTTACCCAACCTAAGCCTTGAGCCGTTGTACATCTTCTAAGTCTAAATATATACCTAAATGCTGTTAGAGTTGGCTCTATCCCTATAGCTATACAAATCATTATGAAAGCTACAATACAGCCCCAACCATTGGGATATAACTCAGACACTACAATGTTGTAAGAGTTGAGAACCTTTATGGCAAAGGGATGGAAGGGAAACCTCAAACCTGTTTCCATGCATGGCGTCTTTGTAAATGCCGATGCACCCTTCGGGCACATGTTTAATGCTATCTTTCTTTCCCCGCTTCACTAAAGAGTATTCTTCCGGTAACGCCCAGCGCTCCCTGACCAAGGATAAGTCCTTATCCAGGGTCGTACTCCAGGAGGGCCGAATAAAGTAGTTTAAAGGACCGAAGCCGGAACAATACTTTGGCTCATCGTAGTGAGGGTTCTGACCCAAGTCTACTGACTCTCCTATTGAAGTAGGCGCCATTCTGATAGCAGCTCTTGGATACGGCCTGTAGGAGGGGGGAACGACCGTTATACCCTCTAAACTACTAGGATCAATCTCATAACGCCCGGAGGAAAAGCAACAGTAGGTTCCCAAGGAAAAGGGTGTAAAACCTACGGGTAATATACAGGGGAGTCCATATATGACTCATTTATGTCGTTCTCGGTGGCATATTTATATACAGACAAAAAATCGGTGTGTACATCAAAATCGTCAAAGTTATATTGTGTAAAAGAATAATCGGCCATTATTTTTATACAAAGCCTAAGAGCAAGAAACGTACATGAGACTAAAGTCCTGGAACGAAAGAAAGCTTAAAAATTGGGGATTCTTGGAAATGCTTAGAAAATGCTCTGAAAAACAAGATGAAGAAATGAGGAAAATGAGCTCAAGTCCCATATTTATGAGGAAAAGTGGGTAATTAGTAAAATGGACACAGTTTCCCACACGTTGAAGTTGTCAACACCGCATTCGGCACCCCTGCTATATTCGGCAGGTGCCTCACCTTATTCGGCCCCTTCCTTGGATGGACTCCAATGGGGTCCGAACTATGTTTCGAACTTAGGGCTCATTAGCCTAAGTGTTTTCAAACTTGGGGCTCATTAGCCCCTCACCTGAACTGATTCGGACTCCATAAGGGAGGGGGAGTCCTCTCTTATTCGGCACCCCTTCTATATTCGGTAGGTGCCTTACCTTATTCGGCCCCTTCCTTGGATGGACTCAAATGGGATCTGAACTATGTTTCGAACTTGGGACTTATTAGCCCAAGTGTTTTCAAACTTGGTGCTCATCAGCCCTTCACCTGAACTGATTCGGACTCCCTAGGGGAGGGGTAGTCCCCTCTTATTCGGCACCTGGGGGAGTCCCCTCTTCTTCGGCACCATTGCTATATTCGATAGGTGCCTCACCTTATTCGTCCCTTCCTTGGATGGACTCCAATGGGGTCCGAACTATGTTTCGAACTTGGGGCTCATTAGCCCAAGTGTTTCCAAACTTGGGGTTCATCAGCCCCTCACCTGAACTGATTCGGACTCCCCAGGGGAGAGGGAGTCCCCTCTTATTCGGCACCCCTGCTATATTCAGCAGGTGCCTCACCTTATTCGGCCCCTCCTAAACTGATTCGAACTCCTGGTAACACCCCGATATTTTCTTCCCGATATATTTAATAATTCACTAGTAATATTATTTCTATATATATATTTTATTTATTATTGGGCTTGGTCATGAGATTTGCAATCCTTTTTGGCAATTAGAATTATTTGGGCCCAAACTTTTCCTTAACCCATCTTTTCTTTTCAAAAAAAAAAAAAAAGAAAATAGGAGGGACTCTTGGTGGAGCTTGTAACTCCCTTAGGGTAATGAAGGATCAAGGCATTAATCCCATATAATTAACCCTTCTTAATTCCTAAATTATTTTCATATTGACATCCTTTCAAAATTCCTCCTAATTCACATTCCTAACTCCATCACACTTCATCATTTGGTGTTTTCCTTTACAATTGTAAGTGTAATTCTTAATCTATGTTGAATCTTAAGTTTTAATTTAAAATTCTATGATTATTATATGTTTTATCTTATAATTCATGTTTATTTTATGAATTTAAAATTTCATGTATGATTTTGGGATGTATTTTTCTATCTAAATTGATGAAGAATGTTTCTTTTTAGGGTTTTAAATATGTTTATATGTGTGTGAAGGATTTGTTTGATGGATGATTGTAAAGTATATATATATAAAAAAAATGGATGCTAATAGAAAAATGTATGTGGTGTTAGAAATTTATTTTATTGATTAATAGGAGGAATTTATAATGTTGTTAGAGAAATATATATAAATATATATGTGATGTGTGTGTGTGTGTACATTGTGTAAAAAGAATTATTTTTGAGGAATAAAAATTAATTTCATAGATGGTCATGAAAATTATGTAAATAGCCGTTTAGATTTAATAGGAAATAAAGCATTGAAATTTATATTTTTGTGATAAAAAAAATAAAATGACAAAATCCCGTAGGTTTGGAAAATGGTGAAAAAAGGTGTTTTTGGAACATTTTTGGCTTTGAAATTAGGTTAAAAATACTTATACTATGTTATAAATTATGGAAATTGGTACCCGGGGGTTTTGACGCCTTCCGGACGCAACGGTGAAGTCGGATTTTCAGTTTGACAGTTTTAAGTTGTGTTTCTGGACAGATTATGTATGCTGTCCTGTTTTGTGTGTTTACCATGTTATAGTATGTGATGGATGTTCATGATGTGTGTGGTATTCTAGGTGTGGGTGTAATTGTATATGTGTGTTATGGATGATTTGAGGAAAATGTGTATGTGTGCTTATTTCCCGAATACGATTGAACCTTGTAGGAAGTCGATTCGTGACCGGGAATTGATTAAGACGCTTGTGAATTGGTTATCTTGCTTAAGGTATGTACACGCAGCGTGGTTCGCATTAGTCCGATGTATCATATAATAATGGTATACAAAAGTAAGGCATGGATATATAGTACGGATAATGTTATCTTTCGAATAAATAGTTTTTATACATTGTTTTGATAAGCAGAGGTAGTATGACCTCACTAACCTTAAAGTGGACGTAGTATGACGTCAATTGGTGGAAATGAATTACTCGCGGTATATGGGGGCATTATGAGCCACCGCGGGGGTATGCATACTTAACCATAGGCACCGAAGTAAGGCGAGTGTCTATGGTGGAGACTTGCTTAGGGGTTAGCTCCCCATAATGTATTGTCTCACTTATGGAGATTGGAGTGTACCGGCAGTATGGCTGGATAGTACAGCAGTATGGCTGACTAACCTTTATATGAAAATAATTATTCTTTATTAGCATGATCGAAGCGTACTTTTCTGCGAATTGACAGCTATTGAATTAAGTCTTTCTCTTGTTGTAATTAATTATTTGTTATGCGACGTTAGCTGACGTGTACTTTTGGTCTTAACGACCCTGCGATGATGTTGTTTCCTATCTGGGCAATGACTAGCAGTAAGTTAAGTTGCAGGTCTGGGGAGTGAGGATTGTCCCTTGGAGAAATAAACCGTTAGGATACAGAAGTCTTGATAAGAACTTCTAATAAAGTTTAAAGAATATTTGGTTTTATGAGGCGATTTTGTTCTCAAGTTGTAATAAGTTGATTTAATTTTTCGTTCTTATCCGCTGTTAAGAATTTCTTATATCTAGTAGTTCATAATAACACTAATAAAACTCGATCCGCAAGCTTCCCTTAATTTCAAATCCGTTTTTAACTGCCTTCTAACATCCTGGTTTGACTCGGACGATATACACTTGTTTTTAAAAGGTCATCTTCTCTTTTCGTACGATCCGAGTTATTCCGAGATGTTACAATTGGTATCAGAGCGGGAGTTTTATTTAGTGTTATTTATCTAAATTGATAGACTAACGCAAAAAAAAAATGATGACGAGAGTAAAGGGGTAGACATTAAGGGGATATGATGTGTTTTACTTGGTGTCTTTAAGCATGATGTTATGGATAATTTTGTTGTGTGCTTGTTAGATATTTTGTTGATGAATTATGATATTATTTGAGCTTGGAAATTGATTGTTCCTTTGCTCTTTCTTTCATTCGTGAGATCTGTCATGGATAAAGGAAAAAGACCTGCTGAAGGGGAAAGTAGTACCCTAGAAGAACCATGGAGAGCCTTAGTAAATGTACCGGTCTGGGCAGAGATAGAAACATTAAAAATTTGGGACAAGAAAGAAGGAGAGAGTGAGCTAGATTATAAGCGCAGGATGGAGATGATCTATAAAAAGTCTCAACAAGTTTATGAGGGAATAATAGTTGAGGGAATTGCTGAGTTGATTGAGAGAATTGCTCAATTGGAGCGAGAGTTTGATAGATGGGATAGAGGAATGGATGTTGTAGACAATGAGAGATGTAAGAATGCTGAGGCTAGTGGGGCAAGAGCTGAGATTGTTGAGGAGGATGTTCCAATGGTCGACCCTAACTCAGTTCTGCAGATAGATTTTGATAAGGAGGATCCTGAGGAGGATCTAGGAGAAGATCCCGAGGAAGTCCCCGAAAAAGGTCTGGAGGAAAATACTTGGGGAAATTCCGAGGAGGAGGCTGAAGAGTTTTATGAGGATAGTGCGGAAGGGGGATATAATGCTTATATGGAGGTAGAAGCAGCTGATAGGGAAGATAATATGAGCGAGAGTGATAGTGATATTACAATGTGGGAAGAAATATTACCCGAACCAGAAATTGTTGAGCTTTTAGATTCTGAGGAACAACTAGATATGAGTGACTCCCTACCCATAGAGACACCCACTGATTCTGATAGCACATCCAATGACGACTCCGGGGATGCTGATTTTGACCCTGACTTATATGAGGAAGATCGGGACCGTATGGATGCATCGCCTTTTACTATATGATCTTGCTTTTGATTGTAGTATTTATGCTTATGATTTTATATGAGTATTTTCACGCTAATAATGATGTATGGATATTCTGTCGAGAAGTTTCTTCTGTTTTGTTTTGACAATATGGTTACGAAGAACGGTGATTATTTGGGATTTTGTACCCAAGTATTTTGGAATTTAATAATATGTTATGGCAGAGTATGCGGGTTGAATTATAATATCATCTTAATTTTCTGTTTAATTATTTATAAACTCTTCTCATTAGCTAAATTTGTGAAGTTTGATATATTATGATATTGAAATTTTGTGAATATTGAGCATTAGTATAATTAATTAAAATATTTTTTTTATTTGGCGGAAGCTTAGGAGCCGATTAACAGGCTCAACTTTTTAATTCTACCAACTATTAGGATAGACTTCCTTATCTCTAAGAAGTTATATTAGCCTAAGTTTTGTTTAACCTCGATGATGGAAATAGAATATTTATATATATACCTTGTTTATTAAAATGTCGTATACCTTCCATCATGCCTCCATTCTTGAGAAAGAACGGAAATAGAGGTCACTCTGACCGTGTACTTCGGAACCTAGTGAAAGCCCTAGTTGGTACAAGAAACCCCAGACAGAAATCCTTGGAAGAGAGGGCTTCATCGATTAGTAAGAGAATAGCCCAGAGTAAGCCCTTTACTTATGATGGGAAAGGACAACCTTCTGCGCTGGAAAACTGGCTTCGAGAGTTTGACAAACTCTTTAGTGTAGTTCGATGTCCGCGGAATTTATGGTCGACCAGGCTGCATTTTATCTGGTCGAAGATGATGACTACCGGTGGACACATAGTAAGGCGAGGCTGATAAAGGAGAATGATGGTGAATTAAGCTGGGAACGTTTTAAGGGAGCGTTAAGAATCAATTTTACCCCCCTCACGTGAGGACAGATAAGTCAAACGAGTTTTCTAGGTTTGAAATGGGGAATTTAACAGTGCATGCGTATTATCAGAAATTTACGGAATTTCTGAAGTTTTGCCCTGAGGACGTCCCGACTGAAACAAAGAAAATGCAACGCTTCGAATTGGGTTTATCGTACGAGATTCAAAAACACATTGAGATCGATAGGTACGATACTTAAGACCAGTTATATAAGAGGGCAGCCCAGATAGGAAATGTTATTAGGAAGGAGCAGGAGAAGTTGGCCCATAGTGGGGACAAAAGGAGGGAACCTATGTTCTAGAATGCAGAGAGCAGGAGTAATCATGCACAAAACCACTTTAAGAAACACAAAACCTATGGGGTTATCAAGAAAAAGTGTACTAGCCAGGACAGTCAAGTAAAGGTGGGAGAGGTTCGATATCTGCGGCCAGGGTACAGAAACCACTTAATGACCGCAATGGAAAGGAAAGAATTTATAACTGTAAGAGATGCCAGAAAAATCATCCAGGGAGAGTGTCGGGGAGCATTAGTGGACTGTTCATACTGTGGTAAATCGTGTCATAGAATGTATGAGTGTTATGCTCGATTGGGACAACAAGAACCTCAAGGGGGGAATCACAGAGGTATTCCACAACAACGCTTCGGTAATGGCTGGAGTGGCAATGACACGGGAAATGGAAATCAAAACGGTGTTTGCTTTGGTAGAAACCCTGGGGGTGTCTCAAACCTTAGGTTTTAAAGAAATCATTTCGGAATTCAGCAACCTCAAGGGAATGCTAGGAATGAGAACCTTCCTGGACAAGAGGTAGTCAAGAAGGCGCACCCCAGTCTTTCAAAATAATGGCAGACTATCAGCAGTTAACGCTAGGGAAGCAACACAAGTGTCCGATGTGGTCACAGGTACTTTTTGCATCAATTCAAAGTCTGATAAAGTTCTTTTTGATTCTGGTGCATCGTACTCGTTTATTTCTAAGTCTAGAATTAAAGACTTAGGATTGGAAAATCCCGAGAAAACATCTTTCTCAGTCGCTATTCCTTCTGGAGAGACCTTTCATTGTAGTATATTATTTCGTGGGGTGTCGGTCAATATAGGAAAGACAAAATCTCGAGTGATTTGTTTCTTTGGAAATGGAAGGTCTAGATGTAATCCTTGGGATGGATTGGTTGGGTAGATATAAGGCATTAATATATTGTGAGGGGCAATCTGTAACACTAAGCGGACCCCGAGGAGAGAAAGTTAAATATAGAAAGCTTCCCAAGGACCCAAGGTAAAAATCATATCGTCATTGAAGGTCAAGAAGTTAATCAAGCAAGGGCAACCGTGGTTTCTGTGTAGTATAAGTAAGGTGAAGGAACGGGAGGTGCGACTTGAGAACATTCCGGTGGTCTGTGATTTTAAGGATGTTTTTCCAGAAGAACTTCCTGGTATGCCGCCAAGAAGGGACGTGGACTTTTCGATTGACTTAATCCCTGGGACAGGGCCAATTTCAAAAGCTCTTTACCGAATGGCCCAAACGGAGATGGAAGAATTGAAAGTCCAATTGGAGGAGTTGTTGGAGAAGGGTTATATAAGACCCAGTGTGTCGCCCTAAGGAGCCCCGGTGTTGTTTGTAAGGAAAAAGGACGGAACGATGCGTCTCTGCATTGATTACAGAGAACTTAATAAGGTCACTGTTAAGAATAAGTACCCATTACCACGGATTGATGATCTTTTTGATCAGTTACAAGGAGCAGGAGTCTTTTCCAAGATTGATCTGCGGTCAGGGTATCATCAGTTACGTATTAAGGAGGAGGATATTAGTAAATCAGCTTTTAGAACCAGATATGGACACTTCGAATTCACCGTGATGCCTTTTGGGTTGACCAACGCACCGGCGGCGTTTATGGGATTGATGAATCGAGTTTTCAACGCGTATCTCGATAAATGTGTGGTGGTGTTCATTGATGATATCTTGGTGTATTCTAAGAGCCCAGAAGAACATCGAGAACATTTAAGGATAGTCTTGCAGATTCTGCGAAAGAATCAGTTGTATGCTAAGTTTTCGAAGTGTGAATTTTGGTTAGAGCAAGTGGCTTTTCTAGGTCACATTGTTTCTAAGGAAGGAATTTCCGTTGATCCAGCAAAAGTAGCAGCTATTCGGGACTGGTCTACACCCCGAAATGTTACGGATATTCGAAGTTTCTTGGGTTTGACAAGGTACTATCGTCATTTTGTGAAGGATTTTTTTTTTCGTGTCGCTCGTCTGCTAACATCCTTGATGAAGAAGGAGAAGAAGTTTGAATGGACCGAGGAGTGTAAGAAGGCATTTCAGTTGTTGAAGGAGAAATTAACTACAGCTCCAGTGTTGACCTTACCTGATCCATCTTTGGAATATTCCGTTTACAGTGATGTTTCCAAACATGGATTAGGTTGTGTTTTAATGCAAGATAGGAAAGTAGTGGCGTATGCTTCGCATCAGCTGAAGACTCATGAGGTGAATTATCTAACACATGACTTGGAATTAGTGGTTGTGGTTTTTGCATTAAAAATCTGGCGTTATTATCTCTATGGTGTCAAATGCAAGATCTTCACGGACCATAAAAGTTTGCAATTTTTGTTCACTCAATCCGAGTTGAATTTGCGCCAACGACGTTGGTTAGAACTTATCAGTGATTATGACTTGGAGATTGCTTATCATGATGGCCGTGCGAATGTGGTCGCTGATGCTTTGAGCAGAAAATCGAGGCACTCAGTCTCAGCATTAATAACCTCTGAGGAATTGTGTAAGGAGTTTGAGAGAATGAGCTTAGAGATAATCCAAGAAGGGGAGTTGGAAGCCAAGTTGAGTGCATTGTCCATTCAACTTACATTTTTCAAAGAGATTATGTCTAAGCAACTAGAAGACCCCAAGTTCATTAAACTTCGGGAGCAGATGAGTGAAGGGAGAGCTGAAGGTTTTACAATTCATGAGGATGGTAGTCTTCGTTTTAAAGGACGGTGGTGTGTACCGGATGGGTGTGACTCTTTGAAAGAAAAATTATTGAACAAAGCCCATTATTCTAGATACTCGGTTCATCCTGGTGGAGATAAGATGTATCAAGATTTAAAATGCATGTTTTGGTGGTCAGGTATGAAAAAGAATATTGCAGATTTTGTTTCCAAGTGTTTAATGTGTCAAAAGGTTAAGAGTGAACATCGAAGACCAGCTGGGTTACTGCAACCTCTAGAAGTCCCGGTATGGAAGTGGGATGACATATCTATGGATTTCGTGTTAGGTTTGCCACGAAATAAGGCTGGTAATGATACTCTTTGGGTTATTGTGGATAGGCTTACTAAGTCGGCAAGGTTTATTCCAATGAATTGTAAGTGGGATATGGAACAACTTGCTTGTGCTTATATTAAGTACGTGATTCGCTATCATGGAATACCTCGTACTATTGTCTCCGATCGTGATACTCGATACTTGTCACATTTTTGGAAATCATTACAGCAGGCTTTGGGAACCACTCTTCTTCAGAGTACGTCCTTCCACCCAATGACCGATGGTCAGACGGAACGCGTCAATCAAATACTGGAGGACATGTTGAGAGCGATAGCCATGGAATGGCAAGGTTCATGGGATGAACATTTGGATCTGGTAGAGTTCTCTTATAATAACAGTCACCAAGCTACGATTCAAATGGCTCCGTTTGAAGCACTTTATGGTTGTAAGTGTCGTAGTCCTGTATGCTGGGATGATTTTACTGAATC
Source organism: Amaranthus tricolor (assembly GCF_026212465.1). Lineage (NCBI taxonomy): Eukaryota > Viridiplantae > Streptophyta > Magnoliopsida > Caryophyllales > Amaranthaceae > Amaranthus > Amaranthus tricolor. Next base: position 38,836,228 of record NC_080047.1, read on the forward strand.
TGTCACCTTAGGACCTGATATGCTTGTTCAAATGACTAAATAAGTAAAGTTAATTCGCGAGAAAATGAAAGCAACCCAAGATAGACAAAGAATCGTACGCCGATCTCCGACGTCGGCCTGGTGAATTTGAAGTGGGTGACAAGGTTCTACTTCGTGTGTCTCCAATGAACGGAGTAGTTTGCTTTGGTGCTCGTGGAAAGTTAAGCCAACGTTTCATAGGTCCTTATGACATTGTGGAGAAAGTAGGGAAGTTAGCCTATCGGTTAACATTGCCTAATGCTCTGGGTAAAGTGCACGACGTTTTTCACATTTCTCAGTAGAAACGTTACGTTGCATCTTCTTCTCATGTATTAGATCCAGAGCCGTTAGAACTTGATGAGAGCCTAACCTATGAGGAACAGCCTGTCCGGATATTGGATAAGAAGGTCCGTAGTACTCGTCGGAGGGATGTCACCATGGTTAAAGTATTACGGTCCAATCACCGCTCACAAGAAGCAACCTGGGAGACGGAAGACTCCATGCGAGAGCAGTATCCTCACCTTTTCTCTCGGGTTAGTAAGTTACGGGGACGTAACTTCGTTAAGGGGGGTAGAAGGCGATAGGATTTTCGCGCGATTTATGTTTTGGGTTGATTTGTGTATGTGTGTATAGTGATTAAGTTCGTTTTACTTGTTTTGTGGTTATGTGTTATGATAAGTGTGGTTTTGGGGTCAAAACCTTTTTAAGGGGGGTGGTCTGTAACACCCCGATATTTTCCCGATATTTTCTTCCCGATATATTTAATAATTCACTAGTAATATTATTTCTATATATATATTTTATTTATTATTGGGCTTGGTCATGAGATTTGCAATCCTTTTTGGCAATTAGAATTATTTGGGCCCAAACTTTTCCTTAACCTATCTTTTCTTTTCAAAAAAAAAAAAAGAAAATAGGAGGGACTCTTGGTGGAGCTTGTAACTCCCTTAGGGTAATGAAGGATCAAGCCATTAATCCCATATAATTAACCCTTCTTAATTCCTAAATTATTTTCATATTGACATCCTTTCAAAATTCCTCCTAATTCACATTCCTAACTCCATCACACTTCATCATTTGGTGTTTTCCTTTACAATTGTAAGTGTAATTCTTAATCTATGTTGAATCTTAAGTTTTAATTTAAAATTCTATGATTATTATATGTTTTATCTTATAATTCATGTTTATTTTATGAATTTAAAATTTCATGTATGATTTTGGGATGTATTTTTCTATCTAAATTGATGAAGAATGTTTCTTTTTAGGGTTTTAAATATGTTTATATGTGTGTGAAGGATTTGTTTGATGGATGATTGTAAAGTATATATATATAAAAAAATGGATGCTAATAGAAAAATGTATGTGGTGTTAGAAATTTATTTTATTGATTAATAGGAGGAATTTATAATGTTGTTAGAGAAATATATATAAATATATATGTGATGTGTGTGTGTGTGTGTACATTGTGTAAAAAGAATTATTTTTGAGGAATAAAAATTAATTTCATAGATGGTCATGAAAATTATGTAAATAGTCGTTTAGATTTAATAGGAAATAAAGTATTGAAATTTATATTTTTGTGATAAAAAAAAATAAAATGACAAAATCCCGTAGGTTTGGAAAATGGTGAAAAAAAGGTGTTTTTGGAACATTTTTGGCTTTGAAATTAGATTAAAAATACTTATACTATGTTATAAATTATGGAAATTGGTACCCGGGGGTTTTGACGCCTTCTGGACGCAACGGTGAAGTCGGATTTTCAGTTTGACAGTTTTAAGTTGTGTTTCTGGACAGATTATGTATGCTGTCCTGTTTTGTGTGTTTACCATGTTATAGTATGTGATGGATGTTCATGATGTGTGTGGTATTCTAGGTGTGGGTGTAATTGTATATGTGTGTTATGGATGATTTGAGGAAAATGTGTATGTGTGCTTATTTCCCGAATACGATTGAACCTTGTAGGAAGTCGATTCGTGACCGGGAATTGATTAAGACGCTTGTGAAGTGGTTATCTTGCTTAAGGTATGTACACGCAGCGTGGTTCGCATTAGTCCGATGTATCATATAATAATGGTATACAAAAGTAAGGCATGGATATATAGTACGGATAATGTTATCTTTCGAATAAATAGTTTTTATACATTGTTTTGATAAGCAGAGGTAGTATGACCTCACTAACCTTAAAGTGGACGTAGTATGACGTCAATTGGTGGAAATGAATTACTCGCGGTATATGGGGGCATTATGAGCTACCGCGGGGGTATGCATACTTAACCATAGGCACCGAAGTAAGGCGAGTGTCTATGGTAGAGACTTGCTTAGGGGTTAGCTCCCCCTAATGTATTGTCTCACTTATGGAGATTGGAGTGTACCGGCAGTATGGCTGGATAGTACAGCAGTATGGCTGACTAACCTTTATATGAAAATAATTATTCTTTATTAGCATGATCGAAGCGTACTTTTCTGCGAATTGACAGCTATTGAATTAAGTCTTTCTCTTGTTGTAATTAATTATTTGTTATGCGACGTTAGCTGACGTGTACTTTTGGTCTTAACGACCCTGCGATGATGTTGTTTCCTATCTGGGCAATGACTAGCAGTAAGTTAAGTTGCAGGTCTGGGGAGTGAGGATTGTCCCTTGGAGAAATAAACCGTTAGGATACAGAAGTCTTGATAAGAACTTCTAATAAAGTTTAAAGAATATTTGGTTTTATGAGGCGATTTTGTTCTCAAGTTGTAATAAGTTGATTTAATTTTTCGTTCTTATCCGCTGCTAAGAATTTCTTATATCTAGTAGTTCATAATAACACTAATAAAACTCGATCCGCAAGCTTCCCTTAATTTCAAATCCGTTTTTAACTGCCTTCTAACATCCTGGTTTGACTCGGACGATATACATTTGTTTTTAAAAGGTCATCTTATCTTTTCGTACGATCCGAGTTATTCCGAGATGTTACACTCCCTAGGAGAGGGGGAGTCCCATATTATTCGACATCCCTGCCATATTCGGCGGGTGCCTCACCTTATTGCCCCTCCTTAACTGCTTTGGACTCCCTAGGAGAGGGGGAGTCCTATCTTATTTGACCCCCCTGCATGGGGAGACCCCCAGTATTCAGCCATCAAGAGCATGGGGAAATCCACAGTATTTCGCCATCAAGTTTTCGGCCACTGGCCTGTCTCTAATCTGGGGATCAATTCGGACCCCTATCAGGAGATCCAGGAGTTCGAGTATTCGGCCTTTTCCCGAATAGGCTTGAATATAAATCGGTCATTAAAGGCTGAGAACCTAATGACCTCCGTTATCCGGCTACGCCACAACCACTCCAAAGGAATACTACCTTCTTTGATTGATGAAGTCCTTCGCTCAAAGCCCACCAACAGTTATGTTAGGCGCCCTTTGTGCGTGGGGCTAATGTTATTGGGTCAACTAACCCCAATCAGATGGGCTAGGCCAATGGGCCCAACAATCCTAAGAGTCGGTCAAACCATCAGAATGCCCACCTTGAAGGGCGAAGTTACCAAAATGCCCCTTGATCAGTCACCTAAGGTCATTTATTACTCTATAAATACCCTCATTTATTACCATTTATGGTATGTCATTTTTCTCTCTCTTAAACTCTCCCGACTACTTACATTCATTTCTTAATTTACATTACCGACTACTGACTTGAGCGTCGGAGGGGCTTTTCGGGAAACCGCTCCCGTACAAATAACTCTGTTCGTTTTGTAGGTCCCCAGTCGAACCCGATTCAGTTTATTTGGATCCTTCCACAGCAGGATCCACCTTCACAAACAAACCCCTTCCTTCGTGAATTAAGTTGACTCGTTTTCGAGCGGAAACAATTGTGATTAAATAGTAATGATTTAATTAGAAATAAATGGTTTGAGAGCAATTTTAAGATATATTTTTGTGCGAGGAAGAAAGTTGTTTTGAAAATCATGAGCATATTAGAAAAGAAAGTTTATTTATAGCAATTTTCCTTATTATTATTTTAAAATAAACTAAGGTGAAAAAGTATTCCAAAAAGATCTTCTCTATTCAATTTTCACCCATCATTTTCTTCCTTTCCTCCTTGTCTCTAATCAAACTCCATCTCTTAAAGATAGATGGTCAACTTAATAATTAGTTAGTCAATTCCATAATCCAATCCTTATAATTTTCGATTATTTAAATTGACAGTGTGCTCGTAGCTATCCATTCCCATTATTAAACAAACATATCACAAGACTTTTGATCTCTCAAAGCAAGCAGCAAGCTCTTCCATGGCGAAGCTTACATCAGAGCTAACAATGGACACTCTACCCTCGTTGGATCCCCAATTCGACGTTTCATCGCTTCTCAATTACTGTCGTTTTCATGTCGACGGCTTCCCTTCTGCTGTTACGCCCTCTCATCTCTCTATTCGTCAGGTTACTGCTTCTTTGCTATGATTTTCATTCCTTTGTAATGATTCTTCCTTTTTCATTCATTTGTTGCATTCTATGCTTCGTTTCGGGTCGTTTCAGATGGAAAATCAAATTTGCTTGTTTGCAGTAGCTAGTCTCAAGGAAGCATTCGAGCAAAAGTTTAAACTTATGATTGAGGTCTTAGAATAGAAATCTAAATCATGTTAATTAGTGGATTAATTATGTAAATTTAGACCTAATTATAGCATTCGTTTTTGTGTAGTATGTAGTTTGAGTTTATACAATTGTACTTTCATGTATATTTCATAAAGAAATGAATGATGTGTGGCAGTGAATCCAGGATTCTAATATAGAGTGGACCGGACACTTCCTTCTTTATGTTTGCTGAATCCACTTGGAAGTTGAATACCATTCTTCTATGTCATATGTTACACAACTCCATAATGTTTGGGATTTTAGTCAAGAATATGGTTTGGCCTGTTGACAAGGGTTCAAGTTGGGGCAGGATGAAGCATTAGAGTAGAATTTTAGAGGCGAGAGGAGAAGAAGAAATCTATGTTTCCTGTGATGCACTTTAAAAGCTATTTTTCCTTCAAATTTTAAGGGTAGCATATGCTACCTTTGGCTCTCAAATAGATCCACCTATGGGTTCAATTCTCACCACGGAAGATTATATTCCACTTCTCTCTTCCGTGTAGGGAAATTTCCAGCCTTACCCAGATAAAAACAATATAGGGATTTTAGTTGAATAAACCGAGCCATGAGGCAAGGTCGAGCCTAAGTGTGGGATATGTGCTGTAATAATATCCATAAATCTTTCCATTGTAATCAAACTACCCTATTTGCTAAGCACACTTGGATAACTAGAATTTTCAGTTGCAACAAAAAATTAATTGCAAAATTAATAGTACATAAGACAAGAAATCAGTACCCCTTGAATGAATTTAGATAATAAGTAGATAATTTTTAGAAAAGCAGAATGGTTCTTAGTTACGCATTTATGCTTATATTGTTTCCGTACTTATGGTACGACATTTATGGTCTACACCATTGTTACATATCAATTACTTGTGTAGTTATGTTTTGTTGATCTCATGTTTGCTTTTGTAGTTTGGTCATGGTCAGTCAAACCCTACATTCTTATTGCAAGTTAATGGGGATGATATCTCGAAGCGGTATGTCCTGAGGAAAAGACCCCCAGGAAAACTGCTCCCTTCTGCACATGCTGTCGAGAGAGAATTTAAGGTAATGTGGGACGCTTACTCTGCTCTATGTGTAATGTATCAGTCTAGATATCAGCTAAACAAGATATGTTTGGAATGTGGTTTAAAAAGGTAAAAAGAGGAAAAGAAAGAAAACTAGCGATTTATGTGTGCCACGAGATGTATTTTTGTATACTGAGAAATTATTTCTGTAGATATACTCATCTATTATAGTAGAGTTCAATAAAATCAACACTAGTATGTATGCAATAATTAATGATCAATATACAACAATGCAATTTGTGAAACAAAACGTGAGATTGAAGATTTAAGGATATGCTAATATACCCTCTGCTAAGCAATATATATTCCGTACAGATCTTAACTTAACAAGATTCCATAACAAATAAACGGTGGTGAGAAGTGCATGTATATTACATTTTTACCAAGCTGATGATAAATTATGTCTTGTTTAAACGTTTTCGTAACAGGTCTTACATGCCTTGGGTACTCATACCAAGGTACCAGTTCCAAAGGTCTTTTGCTTGTGTACTGATACTAGCGTCATTGGAACCTCTTTTTATATTATGGAGTATTTAGATGGTCGCATATTTTTGAATCCAAAACTTCCGGTATGTGGTTTATTCTTCTTTTGTAGGCTGTAAATATTCTATGTTGATGTTCGTGTATATTATCCAAACATTGGGTTCCCATTAATATCAGTGTCACTTTTACTAGGGCATGGAACCACTCAAGAAGAGTAAAATTTATCGAGAGTTCGCTCGCGCGTTAGCTTCTCTACATCAAGTTGATGTTGATGCTATTGGTCTAGGAAAATTTGGACGTCTTGACAACTATTGCAAAAGGCAGGCAAGTGAATTTGCTTATCCAAGTTTAGGCGCACTATTTTTGCTCTCAAATAATGTTACCTAGGGAATTTGACCTTATAAAAACTTTTCAAGTATTGTATCTTAATCTTTCAAATAAATAATTTCTTAGCTTAGCAACTATATCTTTGAGTACATTACTGTTCGGAAGTGATTGATTGTGACTCATTGTCCATTATCTCAGTTTTCTTTACGGAGAGCTGTGCAAATATAATCGATAACGGATGGGCTGTTTATGTTTAATCAATTAACAAGCAAGACTGTTTCTACCAACTGTTTATGAAACTTTTATGAGATACTGTGCATAGTTATAATTTCAACACTTGGAGCTGTGTAGCATCTGTAGTCTTGCATTCTTTACACACTTTTATCGTTACTACTTCCGCTGCCTTTCGATGCTCGCCATTTTTTTCTTTTGGATGTTTTGTATAAACCACGATTTGTCAAAAAACATTGGAAACATCAGAAGGAAAAAAATTCTCTGTTTTATACTTGAGAACAAGGTAGTATAAAATATGCAGATACTACCTAGACCTAACTGTAGTTTGCATTTGCAGCCTGCAGGCACTTAAGGTTGTCAATTTTCAAAGTAGAATTTGGAATTTAGAGGTGCGCCTGAAATGGTGCATTTCCTTTTGTTATGTTAGTTAAATAGCTGATTCTATAAATCAAATCTCATATTCTTATGCTGTTTTATTATTTTAGGCTGTCAGCTTTTGTTGATTATATTTTTTTCTGGGCAAGTAAGTTTGTTTCATCATCAATACACATCAACAACAACAATGTCAAAGCCTTGGGGTCGGATGCCTTCATAAATGGTCGTTCACAAGAATTCTCATCCATTCATTTCAATTTTCTAACATCTCAATAGATATATCTAAATTCTTCATATTATTTTCCACTTCAGCCCTCCAGCCTCTCCTATTTCAAATACTTGCTCATGGTAGATAATGAAAATGGCTATCTTCTCTTAATGTCTTCATAACAGTGTAATGTGTATGGGATTTTTTTCTTATTGAAATGGTATTACCCAGGTTGAAAGGTGGGGAAAGCAATATCTGGCATCAACATCAGAAGGTAAGCCAGAGAGAAACCCAAAAATGCTCAAGTTATTCAGCTGGTTGCAAGACAATATACCTCTGGAAGATTCATCTGGATCTGCTTCTGGTCTAGTTCATGGTGATTTTCGGATTGATAATCTTGTCTTCCATCCAGATGAGGTTCGGTCCTGTAAACTCTTTGATGCTTATCATATATTTTGGTAATAGAAGTATTTATTTGCATAGTTAATATGATGATAGTATCACGTTCTTGTTTAGAACTTGTGGTAATATATTTGAAATCATCCTTTTTTTACCTACCCTTGTAGATTAAAGTCCTTTCCTATGTCGACTAATACTTAATGGTTAATGCAGGATCGAGTTATTGGAATATTGGACTGGGAACTGTCTACTCTTGGAAATCAAATGTGTGATGTTGCTTACAGTTGCTTGGTACCAAAATTCAATTGTTTCTTCTTTTGTTTTGGCTATCACTGTAAAGTCTTTTTCTTTTTCCTGGTTGAGCTAAGTCTGTTATTTTTTAATCAGCTTGCCAGCCATTATTTGATGTTTAGTTTATGGTTTTCTTTGTGATACAGTTTTTGTGTTTTTACTCCATGTATAATATATTTTGCAGCCATATGTTGTAGATGCTTCTATTGATAAGATAGGTCAGGACAAAGGGCTTGAAGAAACCGGAATACCAGAGGGGATTCCATCAATGGCTGAATATGTAGCGGATTACTGTTCTGGAGCGGTAAGCTATGCATTGTGATACTACAATTAGAGTAGCATTTAAAAAACTGTTATTGTTTATATTATCTTCTAGATTGCGTTGTTAGTTGGCTTTACAAATGAATTAGTCCCTGTTCCTCTTTTAAACTTAGGTAAATGCCAATCTCTTGATTTCTGTATGGCCCCAAACATTGTGCTATTACTATAACTTACTGTGTCCTCACATATTTGTCAGGACAAGCATGTTTTGGTTTAATTTGTGAGCATCATCTGTTTGATTCAAAATTTGAACACCTAATGCAAGGAAAAGATGAATAAATTGTTATTTTGACCACGACACAAAATGTCAAAGTGAATACTGTTAAGAATGCCTTATGGATTGTGGTTTTTATATTGACAGTCACACAGATAAAATATTGTCTAAAATATTTGGACACGATGCTTGTCTCTCTTACTTGAAATTTCACTTAATTGTGACGTACCAGAAAACCTTCAAAGATTCTCTCCTTAAACCTTATCTTAACTTAGTTGCCCTTGTTTAAACTTTAAGGTTTGCATTTATCTGAATTTTTTTTACTAATGAAATAATTTGATATTCTTTATCTGAAATCTGAACTTATTACCGAGAATTGCACTAGATTTACTGTGGCTTGTATTTTTAATTAACAATACTTGTATACTTCAGGTTTTCCAACATTTTAGTACTCACATTGAATAGAATTTAAATAGTAACAATACTTCAGGTGGTCCTTGTATATATTTATTGCAGATATTTGTACTTATTATTCCTGTGACATATATTTTATGGTGAAGATTACCAATACTTGAATATTTCAGATTTTCCAATAATTAAAAAAAAAATTGAGTGCACATTTAAATTTTCAATAGGCAAAGCTATCTAAAATGAATATTCCAAGTTTTCAATACTATTTTTCATCAACCCAATGCCATTATTTAGCCCCCATCTAGGTAGGGATTTGATTTTACCTTGAAAATAACAAGGAGGTTGTTTCCGGTTGACCACATACCCTTTACACATTTTGTTCTTTTTTTGAGTTTGATAATCATCTCGCAGAATGATTAGACAAAAAATAGTTGTCTTCTTTGAAAAGAGAGTAAGAAAGGGTAAAAGAATTTTCTCTTGTTTTCGAAGAGAGAAAAAGAGACAATGGCAAAAAAAAAAGGATTTGCTTACAATCTTTCAACTTAGTGGACTAGTGTCTCTACCATTACTAGGTACCTTCGTTATTTTTCTATTTTATCTATCTTCTTTATGGTGGAATCTTCATCGTTTTTCTTTTTTTCATCTTTTTTCTTCTCTTACGCCCTCTTCAATTTTTTGTCGTCTTCTCTCTGATGGTTTATTCTTTTAATTTTCCAGTTTTCATTTCCTCTTCTTTGATTCTTCATTTTTCTTTCTTCTAAATTCTTTACTTTTTATTCTTTGTATGTGTTCTTTTTTGCTCTTCTTTCTTAACAATGTGATAATCATTTGATAAAATGCTTTAAAATGTGGGTTTTGGTACCCTCTTGCCATTTCTGACGCTATATTAGTCGTTTATGCAATCATAATATGAATATCATATTATGCTTTAGAATTGTTTTATAAACTTTTGAGCAAAAAGTGCACCTCACGTAAAAAGGTTTTTGCCTTGTACATGCCTAAGCTCCAAGACCATTTTGGGCCTGACTGTGCCTTGCGCCTTTTTAAATTAATATTTTGGTGAACCATTTTACTATAGTCCATTACAGTACGTTCTGGTTTTTGACATCGTTGTATGTATAGTTTGTAATATATTGGAATTCGAAAATATGCATTATATTATTTGGCTTTGATCTTCATGTTTTGCGTAAATTTTATATATGTTTTAGTTAAATAGGCTAGTGTGCCAATTAAAAATCTCAACACTAACCCGGGTCATTTCCTAAACGGTTAGAACTTAGAACTCATGTTGTGTAAAGCAGCTTGTAGTACGAAGTATAAACAAGGTTTCAGCTACTGCCTTTGTTTTTGTAATGCTGTTATAGATTCTGGTTAATTATTATATATGCAAACTCTTAATTGTAGGGAAAACCATGGCCTGCTGCTCATTGGAAGTTCTACATTGCTTTCTCTCTGTTTCGTGCAGCAGCTATTTATGCAGGCGTCTACAACAGATGGATTATGGTGGGGACTTTGTCAAATTCTCTGATTTGTTCTAAAAATTTGAATTACTTTACAGCAGTGCTGCTGTATCTCTTTATGTTTAATTTAATGTTGCTTTGCCAAACTACAGGGTAATGCTTCAGGAGGAGAGCGAGCCATCCATGCTGGAGAAAAAACTAATGTTCTTGTAGACTATGCATGGTCATTTATTGCTAAAACTACCGTACTTCCGGAGCGACTTCCATCTGGTATTTCTTTTAGTTACAGAGCTGTTGCTATATATTTATATATTTATTTTCAAATATATACTTCAAGGAAAAAAGTATATGCACCCTAAGGGCTGATTGTAAGAGGATAAAAATAGAAATAATAAGCATTAAGCGTGATTCTGTCAGAAGTTCCCAAAAGAATACTATATTACGAATTGTAGTTAATTCTTGTAATTAATTATTAGGGGTGTTTATAGCATTACTGTATGATTGATATTTTCAGTTACAACGTCAGGATACTTGAATGTGTTGACTGATTTTGCTTGCAAAATTGTATTTTAGCCCTTGTATCAATAGCAAAATATCATGGGCGCTTGGTGAAGTGATCTTTTCAATATTGTCCGTAATAATTCGAATTCTAAGAACTATAAATCTTTAGCCCAAAATTAGCGTCAAGAATAAATACCAAATGGAGTTTTATACGTTGAACCTCTGCCTAGGTATTATTTCTCAGTTGTGAACTAAATGCTACCTTTCAAGTGACTAGAATCATCTCCTTTGTGAGGTTTAAAAATGTTTTAGTTGGATTTAGGGATTACAAAAGTTGACACTTTTTTATGTTACGATTTGGCAAAGGCAGAGGGTGTACGTATATAGCAGTTGGCGTGGCATTATTTTTGAATTAACATTTGCTTCCATTTTAGGCACATTGTCTCAAGATCATACCCACAAGAATGATCTTCGACATGGAATTCCAGATTCTGTGAAGGATGGAGGCAAATTTGTTTCTAGTGAAAGGGTAATAGCATTCAGGAACAAATTGATCAAATTCATGGAGAATCATATATACCCCATGGAGAATGAGTTCTATAAACTTGCTCTGAGTCCCTCTCGTTGGACGGTTCACCCTATGGAAGAGAAGTTGAAGCAGCAGGCAAAGGAAGAAGGTTTATGGAATTTATGGATACCTGTATGTATCTTGGTTCTGACTTTTCTGCTATGTCTCCTTTTCTTTCTATGCTAATGATGTCCTTCTATAATAATATTCTTTTGCCACACTTCATTGATATTTTAGAATAAATGTGCCAAGAAAAAATTCATGTTTGTACATTTATTAAAGGGCAATGGAATTTGCATCATTATTCCTAAAATCCCCTTTCTTACAAGGATTTGTTGACGAAACAACATATGCACCTTGGTTCACGCCAGTTAAAAAGCTTGAAAGCTACCACAAATTAAAAAAAAATCTGTTCAGTAGCCTTATGGAATACGCAGAAAGAATATCATTTTCGAATGCTCTGCCCGTACTAGTAATTTAAGCAGTCATTTTCTGACGGTAGAAAAACCAGTCTTTATTTTACCTTGCCATTTCGTATTTCTTTACTTTGATTTCCATTCTTTGATATACAAGATATGTTTTTGCTCCTGCTGCCAACTGATAGTACTAGGTGCAACATCTGGACAGAAGCTAAAGGACTTCATCCCTTGTGCTTTCTGCTCAACCACTCTACTTTAGAAGGCCATTGTCAACAAAACCTCATTTTGACAGTAGTCTTTCCGATTTTTGGGTTACTTCCAGATTTTTAGCGTTTATGTGGTCCAAGATACATTATCTAGTTCTATTGGGATGCAGTAAGAAAAAAGGGTTCAATTGATTTAGTTTGTATGCCATAAAGCCTCATGAAACAAGCAAAATTTCACAATGAATGTCGAAATTTTTTCTGCTTCTCTTAGGTGCATAATGGGCTCCAGAGACTAAATGGAAAGACAAGCTCATCTTTAGTGAAGCAGTCTTGTCACAAACTATTGATTGTTTATTCTGACATTCCTTTCACATGCTTTCAACACGTGTGGAAAATTTACTTGTCTCAATTACTTGATGCACTTGGTGAGAAACCACACATTTCATAGAGCTCAGAGTCTTTCTTAAAATCCTACACTTAATCTACAGGGTAGCTTTTTTGTACACTTGCTTGCTAACGATAATCGTATATCTTTGAAATGCTCTGATCCACATTATTCATAATCATCTATTAATAATCATATATCTTTGATCTATGATCCTGATTTTGTAGTCTTATGAAATGAAAGCCACCTGCTGCTGTTAAGTATTGACAATCCCATGCAATGATGCTAAGCATCCTGACTCTTTCATCAATCACCTCACCACAAGAGAGTTCTATGAAAAGGCTTAGCCTTTTTGTACACTTGCTTGCATTATAATCAATTGGCTCCAAAAATCTTGGATACCTAAATTTGTTTTTATCATTCATTGATAAAAAAAATACTTATCCAGCCTTTGATTTTTGAGGTGATTTTAATGTACCAACATTTTGAGATACGAACATTTTATTTCCTGGATGATATTTTAACCAGAGTTTTTTAAGAGGAGTGGCTCTCCCAAAATTTGTCCATGATTACTTTTAAGTGCTGACTAAGTTGTTGGAAATTTGCGGTCTTAATGCATAGAATAAACTTGTTGCTCTAGTATTTTTTGACCTTTTGCATCTATTGTAACTTGTAAGGCCTGAGAATAGTTTCTATTGATGCTTTGTATGCAGTTAGATAGTGCTAAGCGTGCTAGAGAATTGTTTTCTGATGGAAAAGGCCAGAGCTTCTTGGAAGATGGACGTGGTAATTTACTTGGAGCAGGGCTCTCAAATCTTGAATATGGACATCTGTGTGAGATTATGGGTCGTTCTGTTTGGGCTCCTCAAATTTTCAATTGTGGAGCACCTGATACCGGAAATATGGAGGTAATGTTACTATCAAATGCAGTTAGCTTCATGGTAAATCTGTTAAAGTATTAACATAAATATGCTTGTGGGAGTACACACTTAAAATATGTTCGCATGTGCACACTGCACATGTATATACATCTATATGTGTGCATTAATTATATGAATTCACTTTCTATCTTCAGCCAATTCTTTCTTACCTTCAAAACTTTAATGTTGACGTGATATTTTCTCCTCAAATTATCATTCAGGTTATATTTTGCTTTAATTTACTTCCTCAAAAAAGTAGGACCTTGTAAAGAAAATATACCTTTTTAGTGCCTGATTTTCTCTCCGAGCAGCAATTTCATCAAGGTGGAAAAGAGCTGGGTTTACTTCCTCAAAACTCTTGATAGACAATTGCGGTTGAGTTTCACCCAAGTACAATGGTTTTATTTTATTTAGCTTGTAAGTATTGCTCAAAAGGTGCACCTTGGCACCTGTGTCCCTGCAGGCTGGACACCTCTATATATGCGTGGTAGATGCTCTGTCAGGGGCTGCTGATTATTCCTTCTCTACTTTCATCACTCTTTGAGTTTGACTGAGAATCATAGGAGATGTAAATAACAAACTGGGAGGATAAAAATTTTCATACGTGTTGCCTGTTTCAATATGAAATCAGGATGGCTACATAATTCAATTTTCTGTTTTCATCTTGGCCCCCTGCCCCCCTGAGTTTGCTATATTTTCTATTTTTATCCTGGGTCTGCTACATTTCTTCTGTTTTTTAATGGAAATTTCTCACTACTTTCACTATTTCTCATCCACACATCTCTTCTCTCTTTTAATATCCACAATATAAATATTTTTGTCTTATTCTCCTTACAACTAAACTGTAATACCCCAGATTTAGCTTGAAAAAGGATTGATAGACTACTCATATCAACAAGGTGCATCTTCTTTTCATGGGAGCTCATTTGCTAAAAACTCCACAGTTAAGCGTGCTTAGTGGGGAACAATCTTAGGATGGGTGACCTCCTGAGAAGTTTTCCTAGGTGCGCACGAGTGAGGCCAAAGTGCGTTGTAAAGACTTGTGTTGGTCTGTGGGGCTAGTCTACCGTCTCCATGAGTAGTCACCAGTGGTCCGTTGGGTCGGGGTGTTGTAAATGGTATCAGAGCAACCCTGCGACCGTGGCTGATTGTGTGTTCAGTGCACCAGGGGAAAAGATCCTGAAATTACGGTTCAACGAGGATGTTGTATTCCTAAGTGGGAGTGAGTGTAATTCCCCAGATTTAGCTTGAAAAAGGATTGATAAACTACTCATATCAACAAGGTGCATCTTATTTTCATGGGAGCCCATTTGCTAAGAACTCCATAATTAAGCGTGCTTGGTGGAGAACAATCTTAGGATGGGTAACCTTCTGGGAAGTTTTCCTAGGTGCGCACGAGTGAGGCCAAAGTGCACTGGAAAGACTTGTGTTGGTTTGTGGGGCTAGTCTATAGTCTCCATGAGTAGTCACCATTGGTCCGTTGGGCCGGGGTGTTACATAAACTACTCCTTAATATTGGTGCAAAACCCTTTGTAGAAAACTTGGGGGGACAGAGAAGTATGTGGCAGTCTTCATCATTTTTTAATGCTACAAATCTGCATTTGGTAATTGTTGTTTAACAAGCTTACAAAAGTAAACATTTCTTTTTCATTATCATTTTTTGGCTGCTGCTTTGATTAATTTGCATGAACTAGGAAGATGCCCTGAAATAGCGCAGAAGGCTGATCATAACGCACTTTCTACCGCAGGTTTTACTGCGCTATGGAAATAAAGATCAACTAGAAGAATGGCTTATTCCATTGCTTGATGGAAAAATACGTTCTGGGTTTGCAATGACAGAACCGCAAGTGGCATCTTCTGATGCTACAAATATTGAGTGCTCAATAATAAGGTAGGTACATTGCCCAATATTGTAATTTCCATCCTAGTGATTTTATCAGTGTTTACTTGGTTGTAAAACTCGTATGATGTGGAATAGTCTAATTGTCTTTGTAAGGTTGATGTTGTGTTTCATGCCCATTTTTATTATGTTCCCATGGACCCTAATTTAAAAAAATGACTTGTCTATATCAATGAAACCCTTTGAAAGAAGTTGGTTGGCTAAGAAAACAAAGCAAGTATCAGAGACTAGCTTCTTTGGCTTTGTTGCATCTTCTCTCACACCTTCAAGCTTGCCAAGTTTCCCTTTATTGGGATGTCCTGAATAATTTTCTTTTTGTCTTTTGGAAGCCTCTGTTTCTAGACTTTATGTAGTTAGACCTTGGGAAAAAACTGTGATCGCTGATGCATTTGCGGAAACTATAAAAAATAGGTTCCACCTTTATCTTACATGTTCTGTCTTTTCCTTTCTAAGTAGGCTTTTTCCCCCTGTATTATGTTATGCTCGGACTCAGCATTATCTCCCACCTTAGTGGTGTGTGTATGACACATACCAGATGTCAACACAGAATACAGGTCGCATTCGTCGGGAAGAACATGGACCCTTCAATCTGTCGAATCCCTTATTCCTGAAACCAGCACCAGACTTAGGGCAAGTTTATGAAAATGTTCTTTCTCCCTCTCAATTCTCATCTTCTTTGTATCATCGTGATGCATGAATCACATGAAGAGAGGAGTGAGAGAATGTGGATGTAGAGAAGAGGAGAAAGTGAAAGGAGATGCAGAGAAGAGAGAAAAGGGGGATGCAGAGAGCCAGGGGAAAGAAAGGATGACCGAGAGATAAAAAAAAGCAGAGGGCATCCTCGTTCATTATTCAAGAAAAGTTGAGTTTTCTTTTTTTTTTTTCAAAGCTCCTCTTTTCCCTTCCATATATGTAGTGATTATACTCCTTTTTTTTTATCTATTGTAGTTTTACTAGCCTTTTAATTGATAGTTATTAAAAATATAACTATTTAGAAAACTTTAGTTATGTTCAGTGTCTAAATACTCTAAAAAATACTTCATATAAACTTAAAACGCCAATATATGTGTTATTTATTGTCGGGTCTAAAGGTTTGTGGAGGTTTGAATCTGAGGAATATGATAATTTGGAATCAAGCTGTGTTGAATATGAATTTTGGACCCTTCTGAAACAAGTCTCGGGGCCCCAAACATTGGAACTTGACTAGTTTGACACTCGGATCCCTTACTCATGTCCCACACCCGTACTAGAGTCGAGAGATTCCATCGATGTCATAATGACCACCTTGTAGAGAATCCAACCAAGTATTGGACTCTTGTGAGGGCCTCGTTTCTTCAATTTTGACTCAAAGTCTTCGGTTAACATGCGTCTTTGGTAGTGCTTGCATCTGTTGCATGCATATCCTGAGCATACAATAGTTTGAATTGTGACAGTTTGCCTCATTGCAAAGGTTACTTTTATACATCAGGGTTCAAATCATATGTTGTCTCTACTGGCAGACTTTAATTATGTACTGTATGTTATGAATTGTGTAGAGATGGAGATTCGTACGTCATTAATGGAACCAAGTGGTGGACAAGTGGAGCTATGGATCCTAGGTGCAAACTTCTCATTGTTATGGTTAGTTCCCTTTTCTGAGGTGGATGAACAATAAACTTGAGTCTTAGTTTACACGCAAGTAATGGACTGTCATATAATTCAAAGATGGGATAATGTGCAGGGTAAAACAGATTTTACTGCCCCAAAGCACAAGCAACAGTCTATGATTCTTGTTGATATCAAAACTCCTGGCGTGCATGTCAAACGACCACTTATGGTGTTTGGCTTCGATGATGCCCCACACGGTCATGCTGAAGTTTCCTTTCATAATGTACGTGTGCCAGCGAAGAACATCCTACTGGGAGAAGGACGTGGATTTGAAATTGCTCAGGTACTTGACTGTTTATTTTGTTACAAGTGTTACTCGTCTTTTGTTCGCCAACATACGGTAATGGAAGAACATTCTGTCAAATGAGATTATGACATTCTGTTATTTTACAGGGTAGGTTAGGACCTGGAAGGCTACATCATTGCATGAGACTTGTTGGTGCTGCAGAGCGTGGTATGCGGATGATGGCTGAAAGAGCTCTTCAACGTAGGGTTTTTGGTAAACTGATTGCTCAGCAAGGCTCATTCCTTTCGGATGTTGCCAAGGTAACACCGGCTTTTCTAAATTGTTATCTTTGTACTGTTGTGGCACTTAAACCTTACTCCAGTCAGTGTAAATGGAAGCGCTCACAGTTACAGTTACAGTCCGAAACACTTTTGGCATGGCCTATATTGTGGCTACTGACTTGCAGTAACCTCAAAAACATTGACGCGGCCGATATTTTCACTATGGCTCTAGTTTTCAGCAAGCCTAAGCTGTGTTATGGATTGACATCATGCATCTTTTTGGTAATTTAATGAACTGTTGCAGTGCCGGATAGAGCTAGAAAAAACCAGACTTCTGGTTCTGGAAGCTGCTGACCAACTTGATCGACTTGGTAATAAAAAGGCTCGGGGAACCATTGCAATGGCCAAGGTATCTTTTTTTTTTCAATTTTCTAATCTTTGTTTCCTATTTTATTCTATATCTCAAAATCTCAACCATTTCGGAGCCTTTTAGAACAATAGATGCTTAAGTACTACAAAAAACGACAATTTCTTCTTTCTCAGGCATCGGACTTACATTTTTTGTCCAGATTATACGTATCAAGTTTAGACTATAGTAGTTTTACTGGATTAAAGTATTGTTTGATGCTGCACAGGTGGCTGCTCCAACAATGGCGCTGCAGGTGCTTGACATGGCTATGCAGGTGCATGGCGCCCTGGGCTTGTCATCGGACACTGTGTTATCACATTTATGGGCTACAGCAAGAACCCTAAGAATCGCCGATGGTCCAGATGAGGTTCACTTGGGTACTATTGCCAAATTAGAGCTGCAAAGATCCAGGATTTAAAGGATTCTGTCATGCAGAAACAGAACTACAAGTTCCTAAGCTATCTTTCTATTATTGGGTGACCCAGTAATTTGGAAATGCTGCTGAAGAAATGACAAATAAGCAAAAAAAATCTATAGTAGAGCGGGAGTTTAGGTGGCAGTCACAAATGGCATTTAGATGATAGAATTTTATACTATGGCGGGAAATACAAAATATAAAAATTTGTTGTATACATATGTGCAATGGCAAATATAGAATATTTAAAGTCGGTGTGTGTATATAACCCAAAATAAAAAATAAAAAATAAAGCATGAGACTTATTTTTCCTCGCTCTTTCTTTTGCTGTGAAAAGAGACTAAAACAAAAACTCAGGAACAGTCTGCCATATCTTCTAGCTTAAATATTGATAAGAGCATCAGCCACTTATTTTTTTTCTTACCATAATTGAAAAATAGAAGTACCGAGTATAAAAAATCTGAATTTTCCCAGATACTGTATATAGGAAAAAAAATACACTTTTTATGTGAGAAAATTTATTTTCTTTGGCATTCCACGCTTTACACTAGTACAAACAACAATTTTTTACATGAAAATCAGTAACGGTCCGTTTGATAGGCGATAATAAACAATTTTAATGGTAATGAAAACTAGTGTAATTTTGATTGAAAAATCTTTTGGCTATTTTGATGGTCATGCTTATCCAACTTTAATCATCTCATTTTCTTCATAAAATTCATTCCTATGCATTACCATTGGGAGATGTGGTATGAGGTGATAACGAAAATTTGTTAACAAAAAATTTTTTTTTTAATCAAAGTTTCATTGCCATGGGAATGACATGAAACTTTTGATGAAATTTTACACTATAATTCATTTTCATTACCACCATTTAATAACCACTAATCAAATAAGTCGTATAGAAAATTGTAAAATCCAGTGTATTTATATCATAATGATAATTTTCCTTGATACTGTTTTTAAAAGGTAATATTTATTTTTCAATTGAAATAAAAAAATTTGAAATTATTGTATTTGTATCGAGTTGATAATGATAACAGCGAAGGAACATATAAAATGTACTCCTGTCTCCTTGAAATTGAAATCATAGTTTTTTTGGGCTTAAAGTTGGTGGGGTCATTTAATTGTATAGAATATAGATTAAGTAAAAGAGAAATGATATAGTTTTAAAATACTTGCAATATTTTACTTTATCACGTAGTTTAATATATTAATTTAATTTTTTATATCTTTTAATCACGTATAATAAAAAATTGTAAAAATTTGATATTATTAATCTTTGCAACCAGACGAATTAAATAAGATCTCACTTGACTATATTTTAACTTATATATTAAAAATTAATTACAAATTAAGAGTGGTAAATAAATAATGTTATATATGCTAATGTTGCAACTAATATGAAATAAAGGACATTCTAATTAAAAAAATTATAATAAAGTAAAAATAGATAAACAAAATGAAAAGTGAGTGAAGAGAATATTTGTTTGTTTCTCTTCAAAAAAAATATTTGTTTATTTTTTTTATCAGATTGTGTTAGTCATCTAGACGCAGCCCCCTTACTTTGATATGGATTGGATTTGGATCTCATTTGTTGATAGATTCTTGTGCAGTGAGTGAAGAAATGCTTCTCCCACGTAGAAGTAACTTTTAAGAGTTAAATTATTTACAGAAAGGAAATTAGGTGAGGTGAAGCTAGTCAATACGGAATATTTAAAATAAACAGATTTTTTCTAATAAAAAATGAAAAAAAATAAGTTTTGACTTAGAACTGTAAAATAAGTGTCTTCGTGTTTAAATCTAAAGTCAAGGTTTATTTGTTGTTACTAACAACGTACAAAACAAGAACATGTTAAAAACATTTTTCACGATTTTGTTCATTCCTACTAACAGCAACAAAACAAAAACATGTAAAGAATATTTATCACGATTTTGTTCATTCTTAATAACAGCGAACAAAAGTAAGACAAGGATATGAAGAAACCTTTCCATCGTCACAGCAACTATTGAAGAGGAAAGAGACCTCTTTTCTTGATCTTATAGTTAGAGTATGCTAAGTTGGGATTTAGAGTCTACCAAGTTGGAATTTATGGCATTTAAGTATAGGTTTTGGGTACTTTAAGTAGGAATTTAGAGTAACTCAAGTAGGGGTTTAGGGTAACTTAAATAGAAATTTAGGACAACTCAAGTAGGGATTTAGGATAACTCAAGCAAGAGCTTAGGATACCTCAAGTAGGGGTTTAGCATATGTCTAGTAAGGGTTTAAGGTATCTTAAGTAGAGGTTTATGGTATGTGAAGTAAGGGTTTAGAGTATGTTAAGTAGACATCAAGGTTATATCAAGTAGGGGTTAAGGATTTGTTAAAGTATTTATTGTTTGGTGTATTTGATGTTGTTTGTGTTGTGATTGTGTTTATGTAATTTAAATGTTTTTTTGTTTTTTTTGAGGGTTGACAAGGATTCTTTTAAGTGTCTTAAATGAGGACATAAAAAAAGTTTTTTTAAACAATCAAACGTCTTTGATACACTGAATAGGGGTGTGCAAAATGTGATCGGACCGCGCGGTCCGGACTGGAACCAGTTGAGACCAAAACTAAATCGGACAGGATCGGTTGCCTCTGGTATGGGGTCCGGGTCTTACTTATTCTTCATTCGGGTTACCAATTCGGTTTAGCCAGTCTAAACCCTGAACAGAACGGGAGGAACAATACAAAAAAAAGACACAAATCCGACCACCCAAAACAGTCGGAAATCAGTCAGTATAGAGCTATACCGACTGATTTCCGACTATTTTGGGATAGTCGGTTCAGAATGGTCGGAATTTTATTTTAGTAGGAAAACAGTCAAAATATTAGTCGGAAATTCCGACTACCAAGTTAGTCAGAAAATAGTAGGAAATTTCAATTAATTTCCAACTAATAAATAGTAGAAAATTAGTTGGAAAACACAATTTCCAAATTTATCCCAAAATAACAAGAAAAAAGTTTTTTAAAAATTTCCGACCACTAGGGTGGTTGGAAAAAAAAAATTGGATGAAAGAATATATCATGTCATACCCATGTGGAACCCACATGGCACCCACGTCACACCCAACACCTCAACAATCAGCTTACACACCAAATGACAGACCTCATGGGTATTACATCCACACTCCAACCAATAGGCCATCTGTTGATTAGTGATATTCTAACCTATGTTATTGAACTTATAACATAACTAACACTTCTACCACTTAGTGTTGTATTATTATTATTATTATTATTATTATTATTATTAAATGTAGTATTAGTCGTAACTAGTAGTCTTAGTGTAGTATGAGTATGTAATTAGTCGTATTAGTCTAGTATTGGCTAGTAGTATTAGTGTATTATTAGTAGTATTAATATGTAATTAGTCAAATTAGTTGTATTATTACTATAGTATTAGTTGTATTAGTATATATAATTAGTGTATCATAATATTACTTGTATATCACAGTTTCAAGGAGTTGTGTCATTCATAAAAGAATCAAAATTTGTAAATTGCTCACTGTTATTTTTTATAATTTATTACTCCTATTTTGTCTTAAAGGCAAATTAAGACAAAATTACTGAAGATTTAATTATGAAGAGTATAATATGCACCGCTAAAATTCTCATAACTTTAGTCTTTAGAATTAGAATCCATAATAATAATAATAATAATAATAATAATAATAATAAAACTTTTATACTATCAATTTGATCACCACCCAATATTATCATGCCACTCATTGACCAAAAAAAGTATTTCTTAATTTACTCTTTTAGTTTTTCTTCTTTGTTAGGAGTATTTGACTTTCCTTTTAGACAAAACTTTTACCGACTAAGTTCCGACGAACATACCTAACGGTGAAGACTCTAAGAAGGTGTTCTCTTCAACTTATTTTTTTGACTTATTACTTATTCTTATTGGAATCAGATCAGATCAGATCAGACCAGATCAGATCAGATCAGATCAGATCAAATCAGAACTATTCAGATCAGATCAGAAAGTTTCAGATCAGACCAGACCAGATCAGACCAGACCAGACCAGACCAGATCAGATCAGACCAGACCAGACCAGACCAGATCAGATCAGATCAGACCAGACCAGATCAGACCAGATCAGATCAGATCAGATCAGACCATACCATTATTATTATTATTATTATTATTATTATTATTATTATTATTATTATTATTATTATTATTATTATTATTATTATATTATTATTATTATTATTATTATTATTATTATTATTATTATTATTATTATTATCATTATTATATTATTATTATTATTATTATTATTATTATTATTATTATTATTATTATTATTATTATTATTATAACTATGTAGTATGTAATATTAATAATAAGACATAATAATAATAATAAATAATAATAATTATTATAATAATAATAATAATAATAATAATAATAATAATAATAATAATAATCATTATAACTATTCAGATCAGATCAGAAAGTTCCAGATCAGACCAGACCAGATCAGACCAGACCAGATCAGATCAGATCAGATCAGACCAGATCAGATCAGATCAAAAAGATTCAGATCAGATCAGACTGAATCAGACCAGATCAGACCAGATCAGATCAGATCAGATTAGACCTTAGTAAATTCAGATCAGATCCAATCAGATCAGACGAAGAGAACATGTCCTAAGAATTCCTCTAATTATTGCTACGAGGACTGAAAATGTGATAATACAAAAGAAAAAAACAAAAAAGAAAGCAAGAAAAGTAAACCTAAGAAATACATTTTAAAGAAGTAGTTAAACAAAAACCTGTATATAACGTTTATGAAAGTTGTTTAAAATGACGTAATGTTCAGAAATACAACAAAATTTCAAATCAAACAATTTAAAATACATGATTATTAATATAATATTTAAAAAAGGTGTAATTGGATTCATGGGACGATCTGGGTCTTAAACGTGTATACCTGGATTCGAATCCTAAGGTCATAGACCCAGATCCGACTCGGATCCATAGGGTCAAACAATAGGTGATCTAGACCCTTAAGCTAGGGCTGAGTTAGGTCTAGGTCTAGACCCTTAGGGTCCAAGACCCATGCCCCTTCCCTAATTGTGAACCCTACTTAGTATTTTAAATGTCTACATGAGGTAAACTAAATGACTATTTGTGGTATATTAAACCCCAATTAGAGGTATCCTAAACGTCTTTTTGAAGTATCTTAAATGTCTACTTTAAACACGTGCAGTTAATAAAGCAGTTACATAAATTAAATAGCATTCTTTTAAATCTAATTGTAATAGGTTCGATATTTTAAGGCATTTCTTAAAGAGATGGTCTCTTAGAATACTGAATGACTTTTATTCTTGTTATTTTTTGTGTTATTAATCTATATCACATAAATAAATAGTAGTATTTGTTTTGTCCTTTTCCTCTTGAATTACTTTATTATACTTCCTCCGTTCTGAAATACTTGCTACGTTATGTTTATTATATTTTGTTTAAACTTATTTTATATATTACGATTAATTTATAAGCAAAAACATAGTTAATTCTTTTTAAATCAATTAATTACATATTTTGATAATATTAAATTTTTTTACGTTTTTAAACGTGTATATTTCAATATATAAACAATCAAAATAATACATTAAATTATATAAAAAGTAAAATGTAACATTCAGTAAAACAGACAAAATATCACATATGACATATGATTACATGCAACAATCTTGCACTTCACTTCCTCTATAAAACAACCAACCCTTCTCACCTCATTTTCCCTCTCACACCCCTTCTCTCTAAAAAGAGTAATAAAACCCTCAAGAAAAGGGAAAAGTAGTGAATGTGGCATATTACTAGTAAGTTTAGAAAATGTGCGGAGGTGCAATTATTTCAGACCTCATCCCCGGCAACCATGGCCGCCGCAACCTCACCACCCAAGACCTATGGTCTCAACTCGACGTCGACCTTCTCACCTCTTCCAATTTGTCTCCCAAACCCTACTCTCCTTCACAATTCGGTAAGTCGCCTTTCTTCTTTCCTCTGTATTTACGTACGTCCTCCCTGTTTTCTTCCTAAAAATTTGTTCAAAACATGAATCATATATAGAACCTTGAATAAGAATTTGTTAGAAATCTATGGAGTTATTTGCTCCTTGCTCCGTACGTTACTTTTCTTCTCACCTTTTTCTAAATTTGCTTAGGAAATTGGATCATTGACTAATTTTAATTATATTTTAGGAGACGAATAATTAGTGCAACTGAAAATGATGGTACTAAATACATGAACCTTTTTCCTATTTGTGTACAAATTATTCAACAAACAGTCAAATCTGGAGAAAGTTAAATTTAAATCACATTTTTGATGGTACATGTTACTTGCTTAATATGTCGTCTCTACTTTCATCAACGTCATGTAGAAGATTTATTTACTCCGTTTCCACTTTACCTGTAGAGCACCGAAAATTTAGGGGCTAAATACGAAGAATTAATAACAGATAATAAGATGATTTAACAATAATAATAATTATTAATTCAGCTAAATCAAACTTTATAAAACATTAATTAATATTAAATTTGAGATATCGACAATAATCAAACTATATCAACGGTTGAAATTCATGATGTTAGTTGGTAAAATTACTAGTACTCCTATGATATTAGGTCAATATTGGGATTGTATTGTTTGTGATAGGGCTGCCAATTGATGGGCTGAAAACGAGCAATAACCCAGTGGAGGAAGTACCTAAACCGACTCCGAATCGGAGAACTCGTAAAAACATATACCGAGGTATACGGCGACGCCCATGGGGTAAATGGGCCGCTGAGATCCGTGACCCGCGTAAGGGTATTCGGGTCTGGCTTGGCACCTTTAACACGGCCGAAGAAGCTGCCCGTGCTTACGACGCCGCTGCTAAGAAGATACGCGGCGACAAGGCCAAGCTCAACTTCCCAGAAGAAACTTGTCCTGCTCCTCCTGCATCGAAGCGGCAGTGCACGTCAAATTCATCAGAGTCAACACAGCTGAGTTACGACTCGGTAGAGTCGGCTCAGTTACCAGTAATGAACATGGATAATTGGGAAGATATTGAAAATGTTATTGGGATGCAGAACGAAGTGGAGAGGCAGATGTCAGAACTGGAATCAATACTGGGACTGAACCATGACAGTAATAATAAGCTTGGTGAGTCAGACTCGGTGGATTGTTGTTGGGCAATGGATGAGTTCATTCCAATGGTCAATTATGATGAGCACAATGATAATGATAAATTTGTTTTGTAAAATCAAGATATAATTGTTGATGCTTATGTTTGTTATGTACTTTTTTTTTTTTAAACATTTGGGATGTGTAATAGCTTATGGTTATGGTTATGGTTATGGTTATGGTTATGTTATGTTGTGGTTGTGATTTGTAAGCTTTTTATCTTGGTACTTTGAAGTTTGATGGGTGAGACTTTGAGTTGATTGTACATATTGTATCACCTTATATGATAAAAGTATATATTATGCATTTGCTATTTTTTTATTGTTTCACACCTTAAAACTTAAAAGATGAACAAATATAATTGACAATTAATAATCCAAAGCATATTATATTTATAGGATCACACGATCATATAATCTGATTCTATCGATTTTGACATTACGTTCTCAACGATCCTAGATAGAATCCTGATTCTTACAACCTTGGTTGTATAAAAGTATATAGATTGTCGTTCCGCAATTTTCTATTAGGCATTCCACTAAGTTTCGTGTTAAGTCTCTTTTTTTTGTGACAATCTAAAAGATAAATGTTAAATTAAAATGTTCGAGTCACCAACATTTGACCCATATGATCCAGTTATTACAAAGATGGTCAATGGAGATCTACAAGTGAAATATTAGGTGATTGGTGTGTGTGCCCCTAATGCTAAAGGATATATTTTATCGAACCTTCGTTTCAAAAAGCTACTATGTGAATCAAAATATTAGAATTTTAAGAAAGAACATCGCAATGATAAGGTAACTGTAATGTGAATGTTAGATGGGTGTCATAAATATTGAGAACAAAATACGACATATGCAATGACGAATTATTAGTGAACCTAAAAAATTTATAAAGTTGAAACTATTAGGTTTTTATCTCTAGGGTGAGAAGACTAATAATGATATGAAGGCCAAGAGTAGAAAAAGAAGATAATAATCTAGATTTACATGTTGAGATTGTAGATAATCGATATAAATGAAAAGGAGAACTCAAATAGACGACCACTAGAATTGATTATTCGTTAAGTAGTCAAACCTTATGTTTTAGTAATAAAGCTTGTACACTCTCATTAAATTTGAAAAAAAATGGACCTTATTTGAAAAGAAATATTTAAAGTAAATTTGGCTCAAAACTAATTCTCATCATAAGCGTCTTCAACTCCGAAGCTAAGGTCTAGGTTTGTTCATTGTTTCTAATAGCGAATAAGACTAAAGCTAGACTAAAAAGTCAACAAAGGTCAGTTAAGTCTTGTTCATTGTTAGTAATAGCGAATATGAAAACATTGGTCAAAGCTTAGTTTTTTTAAAAAAAGAGTTATAACTATATGTAATGTGATGTTTGAATCAATCAAAGTAATTTGCGAATGAAACAAGATGATGAGTTGACGTCTCCTTAATCTATAAATATGAGATATGGACATAGAATTCTCTATAATTTTTCTCGGAAATTTTCTTAAATTTCCATAACTTCAAAACTCATAAATTCTTAAAACTTTTCAATTTTATAACCCAAAATACTATGTGAGGAACAACTATGACAGTATAACTTTCTGAAACAACTTTAAGTGATATTTAAAATAACATTTTTTGAAGTGATAATCAAAATAATATTGAATTTATTAGTGTGTTTAATGTCCGGTATATCAAAATTATAGCATTAAGGAATCAATGATCGAAGAACAAATGTTAATTTACTTTTCATCAAATCATATTTTATTATTTGTATGAAACATCTAACAATAAGTTTATTTGAAAATAAAAACTATTATATATTTTTTTATAAAATAATAATAAAATATTATAAACTAAAGATAGTATACATACATTAAATAAAAGTGCAAATCCAAAATTGAATTTTATTTGTTCTTCCAAATCCATATTATTAATATACCAACACGGTTGGTTTAGGGGCAAGGAATGAGAGTGGGGAGAATTTGCTGGATTTTGCGCTAGCAAAAGAATTGGTCATAGAAAACTCGATCTTTAGAAAGAAAGATGAGCATTTGATCACATATAAGAGTGGCGGGCATGCAACCCAAGTTAACTATTTTCTAGCGCGCTAGGGAGATCGGGCATCATGCTTGGACTGTAAGGTAGTGTTGAGTACAGAGATGCCCACCCAACACAGGCTTTTAGCACTGGTGTTCAGGATGAGGAAGAAAATCGTAGAGCAGAAGGTCGAGTACAGGTGACAAATCATGTGGGGGAGACTCAAAGGGGATATGGTCGCAACCCTATCAACTAAGATAAGTTTATTGGGCTTCCCAAAACAGTCAGAAGATGCAAATGAAATGTGGATAAACATGGCAGAAACCATTAGAAAAGTGGCAAAAGAGACCTTGGCGGTGTCGTCGGGTAAACCAAAAGTGTCAAAGAGTCGTGGTGGTGGAATGAGGAGGTGGAAAAGAAGATAAAGGATAAAAACAGGAGATTTAAAGAACTTATGGCATGCACAAAAGAGGAGGATAGGATAGAAAAGAAAATGAGCTATAAAGAAGCAAATTGGGCGGCAAAGAAAGCGGTAACGGAGGCAAAACACCGTACTTATGAGGATTTTTATCGGAAGCTTGATACAAAAGAGGGGGAAAAGCAGATTTTTAAATTGGCAAGGACTAGGTCCAGGCAGCGGCAAGACTTAGAGGCAGTGAAATACATCAAGGATGAGGGAGGTCGAGTCTTCTTGAGACAAAAGGACATCAAAACAAGATGGCTCCATTATTACTCTCAGCTACTCAATGAGTCTAGGGGGACAAAGGAGGAGGATAAGCAATTTTCTGACGCCCAAAGACCACTGGAAGATGGGTCAGCGAGTGCTATTACCACAGAAGAACTAGGAGAAGCTCTCAAAAAGATGGGGAGAACGAAGGCCGTCGAGCCAGATAACATCCTGATTGAGGTGTGACAGGGTTTAGGAGAAGAGGGCATTTGTTGGTTAACGAACCTCTTTAACACGATTTTAAGGACACATAGGATGCCAAAAGAATGGAAGAACAACACATTAATACCTTTGTTTAAAATCAAAGGCGATGCGCAAGTATGTGGGAACTATAGAGGTATCAAACTTTTAAGCCACACAATGAAATTATGGGAAAGAGTGATAGAGAGGAGAATTAGACAGAAAATGGTGATTAGAGAGAACCAATTCGATTTTATGCCAGGAAGGTCAACCATTGAGGCAATTCATGTTTTGAGGAGACTGATGGAGAAATATAGGGAACAAAAGAAGGATTTACATATGGTCTTCATTGACATGGAGAAAGCTGATGATAGCATATCACGAGGCGTCATCTGGGACAGCCTCAAGGCTAGAGGTATTTCTTCAATGTACATTGAGATTATACGAGATATGTACGACAGAGTGTCGACTCACATACAAACACCGGTGGGGATAACAGAGCCTTTCCCGGTTAAAGTTGGGCTACATCATGAATTGACTCTAAGCCCTTTCATTTTTATTATCATTATGAAAGAGATTTCTCAATCTATTTGGGAGATGGTACCGTGGTGCATGCTTTTCGCGGACGACATAGTGCTGATAGCAAAAGCTAGAGAGGAGGTTAGTAATAAATTGGATGAGTGGAGGGAAGCTTTAGAAGGTAAAGAGCTGCGCATTAGTCAGACGAAGATTGAGTATTTGCGATATGACTTTAGTGGGACAACACCGGTAGGTGAACCAGAGGTGTCCATTGGAGAAACATTTGTTAAATGTACAACCAAGTACAAGTATTTGGGATAGATCATTCAAAAAGATGGAGAGATTGACGAAGATGTAAACCATCGCATACAAGCGGGTTAGATCAGGTGGCGTGCAGCCACCGCGGTGCTATGTGATATGAAATTTCCAGGTAGGTTAAAAGAAAAATTCTACCGGACGACAATCATTCCTACTCTGCTATATGGGACCGAATGTTAGCCTGTTAAGAAGATTTTTGAACATAAGATGGAAGTTGTAGAAATGTGTATGCTCAGGTGGATGTGTGGGCACACATTGTTGGATCGAATTAGGAACCAAGAGTTTAGAGACAAACTAGGGGTAGCCCCTAATTATGGAAAAATGCGCAAAAATAGATTGAGATGGTTTGGACATGTGCAGAGAAAGACTCTCGCCGCCTCTGTGAGGAGAGTAGAAAGTGTTATAGTAGAGGGTAAGAGGAGTCAAGAAAGACCTAGGAGAACTTGGGATGAGCAGATAAAAATTGACTTGCGTGAGTTAAACCTCTCTGGGGGCCTGACTAGGAATAGAGGTAGTTGGAGGCGTCATATCCATGATTTAAACTACTGATGTCCTCGTAGAATACCTCTTTATGTTCTTGCCATCCTACTCCTCTCGTTTCTTTTTTAGTTTTTGTGTCCCCTTTTATTTTATTTAGTGGGTGGGTCTACTAATTTTTTATTTATAGGCCTTTTTATATTTCCCGTGTAGCTACGTCTACGTACCTTTCTAGAGCCGCGGGACTCCTTTGACCGTGCTTGTAACAGGAGCGTCAATCTCGATACATAATTAACATTTAATAATAATGTTTAATACAAGAATATTGCGGAAGTCTCAAAATGCCAAACTGTTAAAAACTTTAAATCATAAAAACTGAAACTGTTTAAAACAAAAGTAAATATTACATTTGATAAGAAATATTGTTTGCTAAAAATGGAAAAAATACATCATAGTCAAGTCATCAATAAAGATACAAAAAACAGCTAAGTTCTCAATAAATAATAATTGCTGCGGCCTGGATCAGAACCTGAACTAAATCCTACAAAATGCTTCCATCCATGATACGGATGACAACCGATTGAATCAGTCAGCGCTTAACACCGAGCATAACTTCCTATCCAGCTCAGAATACGAAAATTATACGCTACATTTACAAAATAATAATTTAAGTACGAACTTATAATTAATTGACATCACCGTATACTTTTACCATATTCTTTATCTATTCCATACTTCTAAGTCATTATTAAGATACCATTCTCAATCCTGACAGAAGTACGATACTGCCACTTATACAATGCGGTAATCTTAACACTTAAGTAAGTTCATTTGGTTAATACTCATAACCGTACCATGAATCATAGCATCAACACTAATTAAGTTTATCACTGATCAATAAGCACATCAATATGACACCTGATATATGTAAGGGTCTGGTTATGTGAGGACCGTAGTCCTAAACCCTAACTGTGGTGGGAGTCATCACCCCTCCAATACAATTTATGCTCGAGCTCTACGGGATAGGTAGCTAACCCCTTGTCTTACACCGCATTTTACGTGCCGGCCAACAAGGGCATCGGGATTTTACATGCCGGTCCATGGTTCGACATTACCCTACTATTAGGGTCATTCATTCAATATTCATTCACACAAGTACATCATATTTTTATTACTACAATTTGACATTGACTTTGACTTTAATCAACTTAGGTGATAACCTCTTTTATTTAATAAAATTCTAAATCATAACGTAAAATTAACCTTTATGTCTTTATACATTCATTATTAAATTTTTACACATTAACTTTTATTTATAACTTTATTTTTAATAGCTCGCTAAATTCACACTAATAACTTAATATTCTATCAATAGTCTCCAAATTAATATTTTCCACAAGTAGCTACTAAAATCTATTTCTCTTTAAATAAGTTCCCAAAATCAACATTTTCAACTTTACAATAAATAAAACTTTATTCTCTTCAAAAAAATCAAATATTCTAATTAAAATTCAAGTTAAAATTGCATCATTTGGATAAGTTTTCAAAATTCTACAAGTTCACCAAAAATCAATATTTCAAGTTTAGAAAAATAAGTAAACTTATTAGGTTTGCAAAAATCAACATTCTAGTTGTAAAACAAATAAATCTTATAATTTCACAAAATTCAATATTTCTAATTTAAAAAACAAGTCAAACTTATAATTGTCACAAAAGTCAATATTTCTAATTATAAAACAAGTAAAACTTGTAATTTCACAAAATCAATATATCACACATAGTTTGAGCGGCAAATTTACTTAAAATACTTTTACATCATTTACGTAAATTTTGGTCAAATCGTTAGCAAATAAAATATTTTGTACTAAATAGTGATTAAAAATTATTATTATTATGAAATCTCATGTATTCAAGAAAAACACTTCATATTTAATAACTTATAAAAATTTCTCAAAAATATCTTTTTAAATTGTTATCTTTTTATTATAACAAAAATAGTTGTAATAATTTAAAATAGTAAACCAAACTCTTTTTTTTATTATATGATAGTGGTCGAATAGAATATAAGTGTTTTGGGCCCTTTTCACATAAAAAGAACAACTTAATTTAATTTATCATACTAAATCCTAGATTTAAATAATTAACATAATCACTTACAAAAATAAAAACTTTACGCAATAACATAGAAATTTACTATAACTTTAAGGATAAACTTAAATCTCAAAATAAAGTATGATAACAATATTCTTAATATAATCATACTTAGTAAAATACGTTCATAAAATAACTTACTACCTTATACACTAGTTTGAAGGCTAACATAAACATATTAATAAAAATTCTAACATAGAAAAAATAATAACATTACTAATGTAACACTTAACTCATAAACATATTAGCACTAGTTTATAACATAAATCATACTTAATATCAGTAGAATATAAATTTTGCACCCAACTTTCTAAACTTGTTCAAAGATTATTAAATTAACATACTAAAAATACTTTTAGCATACACATACTGAATATAATCTTGATCATAATTTCATTAAACGAACTTCCTACTAAAACATATCAACATATTTCATACTTTGCATATTATAAAGTAAATATAATATAAAATTCCACAAAAAGAGTAGGGTAAGAAGTTATACCATACTAACACCAAGGAATAGTACTAAGCACTAATTTGGAAAATAATAAGAAATAAGACCCTCCAAGATAGATAATAATGCTTCAAAGATAATTAATCCAATCTCCCAAAATAATGATGATCTTCTAAACTCCCAAAAAAATTAAAACCAAACTCCAAAAATAATAATACATTAAGTATCCAAAGTAATAACCCAATAATGCTCCATAATGATGATGATTTAGCTGAATAAAGAGTGTTCTAAGCTCTATCTTCTTGAATTTCTTCAACTAATAATAAATGTATTAAGGTAGTAAGATTTAAATGAAGTGAAAATATAAGAAAAAATGTTAGAAAGATTTGATAATGGTGGTGTAAGTGATCTTATGGCTAAAGAGGTATTTATAATGGGTTTGGACAACTTTGTAGTTTATTAGATTGTATGAAAAGGTATTTTAGGAATGTAAAAGAAGGTTAACTTGTGTAAGTGATTTAGAGTGTGTAAGTGAATGTGTAAGAGTTGTGTAAGTGAATGTGTAAGAGTTTGGAGTGTAGAAGAAGGTTAGCTTGTGTAAGGAAATGGTGATAACTTGTGTAAGTGATGAACATCATAGGTTACTATAGAAAGGATTTTGGTCTATCAAATTTTTGTTCTAGTATGTACAAATAAATATACTTTAAAATAATGGGTAAATTTGATAATGAAAATATGTAGTTTACTTAGATTAAAATAATAAGTAGTAATGTTAGTTTAAGGAAGAAAGTTAAAACGTAACATTGTACAAAACCGTGAATATAATAATAAAATTTTACTTTTCGTGCTATAAAATAATAAAATAATATTTTAGTGCTTATAAAAAGATTTTAAACAAAATAATATTTTTTAAGTTTAATATTAGAAAGAAATTACAAAATCGGAAAAGGTTTAGGAATTAAAGATAGTTTGAAATGGATAACCAAAGGATAAGAGATTTGAATTGAATATTCGGAATAATTAATCGGGAGACTATGATTAAGAATTTTGAGTCTTTTACAATACTCTTCTTTATGGGTATGAGTTACCGCCATGCTTCTCTCCCCAGATCCTATCTATAGTTTTTTTCTATAAGCGGAATATACTGAGTTGGATGATGATGATGAACTCTAAGTTTGTTTTGGACATCCAAAATACCAGTTCTATCATATCTTGAAATGGCATTATTCAAAATAATCATATAGTTTAATAAAAATATGATATGGTTAAGATGTGAGCTATGTACAACAAAAAATGACGTAATTCACATAATGGGTTGCTCAATTTGATATTAGTAGTACCATTAATAATAAGGTTGGCGGGAAGAACGGATCATAAAATATAAATTATAAACCAATCTATTATACGGATTTCTCAAAGAAAATTATAAAATTTTTAAGGAAAATTCTATGTGATAATTTTAAGTTAGTTTTTGAATTTTTCATTGTGGTTTTTTAATCCATATGATAATTCAGAACTTTCAACTTTTTTATGTGGTAGAGAAAATATTAAGTTTTTTTTTGTTAATGTAAGTATTTATTTCGATCAAATTTTCGAAAAACATGCCCTATAAAAATGATTGTGGAATTTGATTTATAAAAAAAATTATTATGATGAATATCAAGTAAATTTAATAAAAACTTTAACTTTTTGCATAACAAGGGGAAAAATCAAAAGTTTAAGATTACCACGTAAATTTAAAATACGTTTGTTATAAGTATGTTTTAAGTATAGCGCTTTTAATTTATTTTGTTTAACAATTTTAATTAATTTCAAAGATCTTTCATGATTAAAAAATTAAGTCCGTCAATCATATTTTGTGATTTTTAGAGTATATGACTTATTATTATACTTCAACAATCAGTTTAAATTTTTAATTAAATGATTCTTTAAAATATAGTATCAGAAACCAGACAAAAACGGTGATGGTGACCCAAAGATGCAAACAAAAAAAGGAAATGGAAGATGCATGAATGGAATGATTGGAAAACCAAGTTGATTAGTGTGGATTGAGGAAGAGTCGGCAATCAGGAAGAGCAAGTGGTTTTCTTAAATAATAATAAAACCTCGTCATTCATCGTACTACTTACTACTCAATCATTCACAATTTTTTTAATTTTCATTTATATTTTAGTTTTTATAATCATTGATTTTTTTCAACGTCTCTTAAAATTAGCCTTTTTAATCTATAAATACTCTTACAAATTGAGGCAAACTCTGGATTTTAAATTGAGAGGGCTAATTATGGATATATTTATAAATTATTTATTATATAAATACTCGTAGTTAAAACTATGAAAAATTTAAACAGCATGTACACTGAAATAAACTTAAATCGTAGCTAAAATTATATTTAACAAATAGAGTTGAAGCTTACATTACTATAATTACCTATTTTGAAAAACAGAAGTATTTTTGACTCTATATATATGTTTAGTAAGTCTCCAAAAAACTACTATTAAAATTAAAATAGCAAAATGATAAACACATACATTAAAAAAGATGAATGTGAAATTATGAAAGATAAAGAATAATAACATAATAATACTACTATTAATTTATTTTTCGTGAAAAAATAATAGTTCAAATTAGGATTTAATCCCTTAACCTTATATTACAAATGTGTTACTCCAACTATTGAACTGTAGTAATTTTTGTTAGTTTTACAACTCTTAAAATTATATTTCATATTAGTAAGAGAGGTGCAAAGCCAACAATACAAAGAATCGTTTTTTTGGTAAAGGAAATAAGGCCTCTCCCGACCCCCAATATAGCTTTCATTGGTGCACACGAGATATGATTAAAGGAAGCAAATTCAAAGGAACAAAAATAATATAATATGAAATTGTTGAACTAGTGCGAATAGTTGTCGATTGTTAGATTCATATTACGTATCCATTTTACTTGTATCATACTCCAAAATTGTCGCTTCTATATTTTTTTTGAAAATTAAAAATAATCCACTACGTTGTTGGGTTTTATATAATAATAATAATAATAATAATAATAATAATAATAATAATAATAAAATGGTTTAAATAATATAATAACCCATTTAATTAAAAGGTTTAAATAATAATACTAGTGGAAGAGTATTAGCTCTCCAGGCAAGGTCCGAATAGGCGCGAATCCAGGATTTTTAATTAGGGGGCGCCAAATTATCAATATATTTGTAAATTATTTACTATGTAAAAAGTAGTTAAACTACAAAAATTTTTAAATCATATACACTGAAATGAATTTGAATCATAATAAAAATTATATTTAACAAATAGGATTGATGCTTCCCTACATAGTTACATGAAATGTATAACATAGCCACATTTTGCGATTCAAGAACGTCCGTCCCCAATCACCATGAAATGTGACCCAAATCGCTCAAGGTGACGTTCCAATATAGAAGACTTTTTCTAAAAGGTATTTTAACCTTTATTTACAAATTAAAGAATAAAGAAGGGAGGAAAAACGAGATGAAACCTAGAAAACCAAAATTTCATATTAGTAGGGGGGCAAAGCAAAAAATACAATGGATCTCATTGAAGTGTTGCCTCGTTTTGGCTTTCACTAATTCTTAAATGAGACCATCTCTATTAGGCTAACCAATATATATTTTTTGTCTTATAGTGATGACTTATAACATTAAAGTGATTACTTATAATTTTAATATAATTACTTTTTATAGTCTTAAAGTAATTACTTATAACATTAAAACGATCACTTACGATCTTAAAGTAATTAATTAAAGTAATGGATTAATTATATGGGCCTGTCTCATGGTGAAACAGTCTCACACAGGATTGGCTGTTTTTGGCCAGAGCCTTCTAGCCTTTAGACTTTTTTGCACATTAAATTTTTTTTTTAGTCAATTAGAAAACTAAATAATCATCTATATTTATTTTACAATAAAAAGGTGTTATGTAGTTATAAAAGTATAATTTTCTAACGAAAGAATAGGAGTTTAAACTTTGGCCCTTCTAGTTTTTTTTTAATAATAATTTTAGTTTTTTTAAAGAACTACATAATTCATTGATAAAAATACCATACAACATCTACAACAGAATAATTTTAGCTTTCTCTAATTTATAATCCAAACTTCGCCATTAATATATGGTAACTATCTTCATAATTATGATTTTTTTTTTTAACTCATAATTATGATGTTTTATTGTGTATTTATCTCTATTGCTTCTACCCTTTTAAGTGAGCTTAAGGTTGGGGGTTTATATAAGGTTAGTTTTCCTTAATAGTGAGTCAATTCTATGTTTGAATGGGTATTTAATAAGTGATTTTCTTATTTATTTACTTTATTTGGACTATACGGTATTCTGAGAAAAGGGTATGAGCTATATGAGAATTAAACTCGAAATTTTACATGAAAAAACGATATTTACTCTAATTGAGACAAAACTCGATTGTTAGAGTATTTATGAGATACTTGAATAAAGATTTTCGATTCTACCTCAGAAAATCCCACATATTTTACACAAGAAATACACCTAAAAACCATGAGTATAAAACCTTTTTTAATTTCAAATCCAAGTTTATAGTGGTGATCTATTCACACTCTTAATTGTGAGAACACACTACCTATAAGGGTGAGTGAATTAAGTTGATAATGAATTATAGAAAAATATGATAAATTTATAATATAGTTTCGGGTCCGGGTCTGGATCTATGGGGCGAGTTTAGGGTTTGGGTCTGGATCCGAGTTTAGGTCTAAAGGTCTGGATCCGAGTTTAGGTCGGTCTGGGTCCAGATCTAGATTCGTTATTTATTTTTGAGATTCAGATCCGACACGGATCCAATGGATCTCAATAAATAAGACTCAAACCCTTAAAAAAAAAGACGGGTTCGAAGGGGATCCAATAGAATCCGAGATCCATGATCATCCCTACTATCAACCTTAGAGAAGTTTTTTTGAAATATATGGTACCACTGTTATTCTAAAAATCACTTTCTCTATGCAAATTACTTACTTCATGACATATACTAAATTATATACCAATATTTTTCCTTCACAAAATGCAAAGGAGTTTTCCAAATAAAACATAAACTATTTCCAAAAATATAGGAAAACGACTTTTTATATGTTATAATTTTTACAATTTTCAAAACCTTGCTCAATCTCTTCAAATTTGAATATCTATGCAGTTCTAACTTTAAAAATAGTCCGAAATCACATTTTCAATGTCACAAATTCCACCATGGCACAAATCTAAGTTCAAAACTACAAATATTTCTCTTAATAAATTTCCTTAAAAATTTTCATAGAAACTTTTACATATTTCCGAAAAAACAAAAAATTCATCTCAAAATAAGTTTTTACATATTTCAGGAAAAAAATATATCATATGTCCTTGTCTCCTCCACTTCTAGCTTGTTATCAACAGACCAAGATTCCTCATTATGGAACTCATTTTATTAAGAAAAATAAAAATTTTTGGAGATGCGGGGTATCGATCCCCGTACCTCTCGCATGCTAAGCGAGCGCTCTACCATCTGAGCTACATCCCCATGTACGTTAGTATACTTTTACCTTATATAATTAACTTTAGTAAATGTATATGACTGCCCTGTTTGCCATTTGGAATTTCAACTACACATAAGCCAATGTTATTATGATTTGTATTTCACTATTTAATTTATGTATGAGACGCATTTCATAATGAAATCCAATTGTTTATGACTATTAATTTGTTTTAGTAGTAAATTTTATCAAGTATGCAAATTATGTAAGATCTTAAATATCTAACAATGACTTTTAGGTTGAAACTCAAAAAAATAATAAACTTAAATAAAACATAAAGTTATTATGATAATCAATTTAATCTAGAGCCTTTTTATATTAATGACTAAAATAAAAAATTAATAATAGACGTACAGCAACAAAAGGGTCGATAATCCATTAACATGGGATTTAGTATATTGTTCGAAAGCTTTTAAAGTCTTGTTTCCAACTCAATTGGATTTACATTAATACGATCTCTGTAGTCATAGTTAAAAGACTGAACATGAGTGTGTCAAAATTGCATAAAGACTTTGCATTATGTACTAAACTTCTTCAAACCAATCAAAATGTTAAACTTTACGACCTCAGCAATTTTCTTCAAAGAAAAACTTTATATAGGTGCAAGTCATTTAACAGCATTGGGATAATAAAATGTTTTGTTGCCTATGAACGTATCAATTAATCAAACCGGAGTAGCGCCTTTGTTGCAAGCCTACAACAGATGATCATTTAATTTTATTTTTTTTAAATAATGTTAAATGCTAACACCCTAGTTGCTCAAATTAACAATCTTAATGCACAACCAATTTGATCCTTCTAAAATTCAGTTCCGGATTAGCAATAATCAGCAGTTTAGCACCCTAATCCATAGAGAACCACGAATCATATTTAAACAAACGAATTATTCACTTTGTAATGCTCTATCTTCATCATCAAAAATAGCTCCATAATGAAGGATTCCTCTTGTATTGAATACATTTGTAATGTAACGATATGCGAATTTCATTCCATTACCCTAATGTCATTAACTGGCTCCCATCTAGAGTGGGATTTGAGAGATCAGATGTATGCAATCTTACCCTTATTTGTTTAAAAATAATTCATGACACTCACAAAAATCACCTCAAAATCAATCGTAAGAAACACACATATGAGCAGCATCGCTACTAGTCACCAGACACATAACCTTGCTATGAAAGAACTACCAACTACCAAATACATCATCTAAACAATACTTGAGCATAGAATAAACCATGACCATGAACATGTCAAGAATGAAGGCATCCTCCCACAAGGCACAAAGTAACAAAAGAAAAGCATTATATACCCACAACATACAATCGATTGCAAATTCAAATTATCAAAGTCGCTAACAGTCATTGTCATATTGGATGCAGTCAGACCATCAATGATTGCAAATTCAAATTATCTAACTAAACTCTAGGTGCAATTACTTAATGACATTGAATAATGTAATTCAGTGTATCAATTCAAATGAATATATCCAAAATACAAAGTTTTACAATCAGTGATTTCTTTTGATTTGAGCCTTTTCCCAATCTTCCCAAAACATACAAAATTTAAAATTCTGATGAATTCTATCATCTTTCTGCTGAAACCTGGTACAATGGAAACACAAAATTCCCTTCAAGTTCAATGATGCTTGTTTATTCATCATCATTATTCTACCCAGTGTATTCCACTCATAGAAAAATTATAGACAGGGTCTGGGGAGGGAAGGACAACGACAACTCATACCCATAAAGGAAAGCGCGACCAAAGGAGTCCCCCGGCTCGAGAAAGATAATAAGACGTAGCTACACGGAAAAGATAAATTAAATGCATATAAATAAAATAAATAAGTAGAACCAACTACAATAAGAACACAAAAAAGAATACAAAACTAATAGTAAAGGAAACGAGAGAAGCAAGATGGCAAGAACACCCAAAGTAACCTAAGAGGACATCAGTAGTCTAAAACATGGACATGGCGCCTTCAACTACCCTTATCCCTAGTCAGGCCCTCAGAGAGGTTTAACTCATGTAAGTCAACTTTTATTTATTCATCCCAAGTTATCCTGGGTCTTCCTCAACTCTTCTCAATGCTTTCTACCCTCCTCACTGGGGCAGCGAAAGTCTTTCTCTGCACATGTCCAAACCACCTCAATTTATTTTCGCGCACTTTTTCCAGAAATAAGGACTACCCCTAGTTCGATCCATCAATGTGTGCCCAGACATTCACCTCAGCATATGCATTTCTGTAACTTCCATCTTATATTCAAAAATCTTCTTTACAGGCCAACATTAGGTCTCATATAGCAGAGCAGGTCTGATTGTCGCCCGGTAGAATTTTCCTTTTAACTTGCTTGGAAATTTCTTATCACATAGCAACGCGGTGGCTGCTCACCACTTGAGCCAACTCGCTTGTATACGGTGATTTACATCTCCGTCAATCTCCCCATCCCTTTGAATGATCGATCCTAAATACTTGTATTTGGTCACTTTTAACAACTGCTTCATCAATGGACACCTCTGGTTCACCTACCGGTGTTGTCCCACTAAAGTCACAGCGCAAATACTCGGTCTTCGTACGACTAATGTGCAACCCTTTACCTTCTAAAGCTTCCCTCCACTCATCCAATTTGTTACTAACCTCCTCTCTCGTTTCCGCTACCAGCAGTATGTCATCAGCGAATAGCATACACCACGGTACCGTCTACCAAATAGATTTAGAAATCTCTTCCATAATGACAGTAAAAATAAAAGGGCTTAGAGCCGATCCCTGATATAGTCCAACTTTAACCGGAAAAGACTCTGTAATCCCCACCAGTGTTTAAATGTTAGTCGAAACTCTGTCATACATATTTCGTTTATTCAATGGTTTTAAATCACAGGTTATGTAGCGAGGTTTTGCTAATTGGTAAGCTACCGTTATGTAATGTAATTGCGTCATTTTTATTCTATGGATAATTTTTAATTCGGGCGTTTTTCAATTCTACCACTACATACAAAACTTTAAATTCTGATAGATCCTACCATTTTTCTGCTGGTAAAATTTTTCGAGCCAATGAAATATTGACAATTTTCCAGCAGCTCTTCAGGGGGGCAATTTACAAGGAGAGGAGTTTGAAAAGTTTCAAGATCAGAAGATTCTTTGCGGTGCAAATCTGATAAAGATACGAAAACAAGAACCATCTCCGCTGTTTGCCTCTAATTGCAATATTGTATGCACAATTCATACAACACAAGATTTGTGATTTCGATGAAATACAGAACGAGTTGGAAAACAAGCAAACTCAAGATACTTTTGCTACATAAAAATGGCAGAAATCATTTCCAGAAGCGAAGGCGAGGTAAATGCATCATGTGTTGGGATGGGTTTGGTTGGAGCAGCCAATGCGATCAAACTGCAGCAGAAGAGAAGACGATGCATAAAACAAACATAAAGACGATGCTGACTGCTGAAGGAAACAGTGTAGATGGTGGGGTTCCCCCCCCCCCCCCCCCCCCCCCCCCCCCACGTGATTTTGGCTAGATTGATAATTTGCTCAAGGTAAATGCTTCAAGCTTGGACAATATGCGGAAGGAAGTGGAGAATGCTCAAAACTTAGCTTTTATACTGAGTTAACAGGTAGCTCATAAACTTACATCCCATCACAATAAGGCAAGACTCTTCCTGTCACAAAAAAACATCTTCCCCTTTAAAGTTCTTGTCCCAAATGGTCAATTACATCATTCAAAAACCTGATAAGAGTCCAAATGAACTCAGCAATATGCAATTGGCATCTTGGACTACCAAAAACAAGTAACTTTACCCATTAGACATGGATCAATTTTAAAAATGCCAAAGAAATGAAAATCGTCATAAAAAGCGAAATATTCCAACCAATGCATCATCAAGAACAAAAATTTCTCAAAGCAAAACACACTTTGCCTTATTTTGTTCAAAACTTTACACAGTAACACAACCAATTCTAGTTTTCTATTTAGTTTACCTTGTACCTTGACCTGTCCTAAAAAAATTCAACTTTGAACTTCTCAGACTATTGAGTAGTAGATTAGTAAGGATAGGGACAAATGAGGATTAAGACTTTAGTGTTGTGTTCTAACTTCTCAAACTAATCTTAAATTCTTGACAGATCTTCCAATTCCATCTTGTTCCCTTCATGGCTTCATCATGTCAATGGTTCATATTCAAGAGTAACAAAGTTTATAACTTAAGTCTGAGAGGTACGTCAATCACAGAGAAGTTAAGTTTCCCATCAATTTCTCCTATTGTAACTTGTATACTAACCTCAAAAATAACAGGGAACAAAAAAATTCTTCAAATTTCTTGAATGCAACTATATTCCTCAAAAAAATAACATTAACTCAAAATATACATCACGTGCTACCAAGACAAGTTTCTACCTCCCACGGGACACCAGACACTGTTACTCCTAGACAAGGTTCAATATTGAAAAACAACTCTTGTGAAATTAGACCACCAAAGCTAGAGATAGAGATGAAAGTGCATTTACAAGCAATCACTATGATGTCTAGAACAAATAAAAACAGAAAAGGATGATTAAAAAACAAATTTACTGATGGTATTTTATGATAATACTACTTCCATCATCAAATTTATTATTTTCATATGTAATTACACTCGGCTAAAACTAGATACAAGCTAAACAACACATACAAATACTCACTAACTGTTTGCCTTTTATTCAAACGCATTCAATGTTGTTGCTCACCAATGGATACAAATTACTATATTGAGCTCTTCGCGTCCGCACTCCCTTACATTTGTTTGAGTTTTGACACTCAATCTTAGTTTCAACAAATTCTCAGCTTGGGCTACCCACACTTGCACCTGCACCTGCTGTATATAATCTTCCTTTGAATGGTAGGAGATCAATATTGCAGGTTAAGAGTTAAAATCATCAACTAATAAAAGGGTAAATGCAGGTATGGAATAAGTAATAAGCATATTACTTATGGCATAAAATAATCTAGCTAGTGAGTATTATTCATGTGTCTCTCTCAACCAAACCATTTAAACGTGCATGTGCTAGTGCTGATGTTCCTAGGAATAGCTAAAAGTATAGGTTGCATTTTAGTTAAG
The DNA here is from genome assembly GCF_026212465.1 of Amaranthus tricolor. Classification (NCBI taxonomy): domain Eukaryota; kingdom Viridiplantae; phylum Streptophyta; class Magnoliopsida; order Caryophyllales; family Amaranthaceae; genus Amaranthus; species Amaranthus tricolor. Next base: position 38,879,237 of record NC_080047.1, read on the forward strand.
CACTTGCGTTCCTGCGAATCAGAAGGTGGAACTGGATACAAGGGAATACAAGTATTATTTATTCATGTAGCACTAACTGAGCCTGCAACACAAATACGATTGTAACTTATGTATTCATCTCTGTAATACCGAGTTACTTCTACTCAAGGATAACATCATCTATAACAACACAACATTTCATTACTCTAATGTCATTAATTAGCTTCCAGCTAGTGTTGGATTTGAGAGTCTGATGTACGCAACCTTACTTACCCTTGTTAGTAAAACAAAGAGGTTGTATGACTTGGTGATAAGAACTAAACAAATCATGTCACGGGTAAACAATTTACAAAAGCTTTAAGTATTACAACTCATAAACAAATCTTGTATTTGTTAACATAGAAAAGTAACTAAGCATATTTTTGTTTTTCATAAATTGTAAAATAAGAACAAAATCCCTCAACAACGCCTAGTTTCCACTTTGATTGAAGGTAGAGAACAATGAAAATAAGTTCCTCAAACCCAATTGCAATTGCAGAGGGGAGCCCCTATTTTCATGACTCAATTCCCAAAGTTTTTCAGATTACTAAATGTTTCATCATTGGGATTTTTGAAGTTTATAAATCCTATTCAAGAAAAAAACTGACAGAGGATAAAAATAGGAAGACAATGAGTTACGATGAAATTGGATGAGCAATGAGCAGATATTATTTACAGCATCTAACCTCTTATTGTGTTTAGATTTAGATTTTTTATTTTAGAATCAAACCCAAGAGGACCAAGACTTATCCGATTCTCTATTGTGTTTACGGTATACTTAGTGCTACAAAAACAAAAATTGAAATTTAGTCCCACAACTAGAATTGATATTTTAAAGCGAATAAATGCTTATATGAAGTACTTTATATGATAAGCAAAAAGTAGAGATGCTAACACCAAAAGTACCTGTAACGCTGTAACGACCTTGAAAACAGCACTGTCATTGGAGCAGCCTCAGATTCGCCAAATCACTTCATTGGAATGGCCAAGGAACAGAATGAGCAGATCAAGAAAAATAAAATCCTTCGCGTGACTCTCTCTTCTCACTCTACTCTTCGAGCTTCTTTTGGAGATCATAAACATCAAGTGCTCCCACTTTACCTCACATTGATTTTGATCTTCAAGACCCCTTCTTAAAAACCATCAAAGTGATCATTCCTCGAGTTCTTCAGATTGAGAATTCATGCAAGGTTGAAAACCCAAAGTTCTGATCGAGTGCTCATTCAAGCACATATGGTGCTCGTTCAAGCACCCCCTTCTCAAGTAGGAGCAAGATCAAGCACACATACCAAGCTCAACGGCACATGCTCAATTCACCCATGATGCCGCCCTCTTGTTTCTCATTCGAGCGAGTTGCTTGCTCATTTGAACAACTCTTCCAGCATTCTTTGCAAATCTACTTCAGATAGCTGTGCTCTTGTTATCTTATGATAACAACACCCGTCAATCCGTCATCTCGAATAGAATTCTAAGCTCAAATGGCTCCCCAGCCCCCACCAAAAACAAAAATAGCTTAAACTATCACTAGACAGAAATCGGTAAGTATCAAAAGCATAACCTTAAAAAGCAAATAGCTTAAGAATAGCACCATTAAATAAGTATATTCAAAGTAATAAATTACAGCCAATGACCAATCAATTCACAACAGTAATATTTACAAGAATGCAACAATATGTTTAACAGATGAAATACAATATGTACATTGTTATATACATCTAGATTCTGAACACATGAAATTACCAGTAATATTTCAACAAACAGCGGCGATTCTTAAAGGAACCTTTTCTCGCTCCTCAGTAATCAACCGAACGACCTTTTTGAATGCGAAATGCAAACAGTTAGAGAAAACAATCCAACAAATAACATCATAGACAAAATCAAAAGCCGGATCTTCAGGATACGAAGATGACCAATCGTTCCAATTAAAACCTCCACCACCACCAGAACCATCGAAATTCCAACCTCTACCACCGCCAAACCCGCCGTAAAATCCTCCGTCATCACCGCCAAAAAATCCGGAGTCATCTTCTCCATCAGACGAAGATCGGCGGCGAGTACGACGTCGTCTTTTAAGGAGAGTACGACGAGCAGAAGTTCGATGAGAGCAAGATCTGACAGGAGGAGGAGCAACGGCGTCAATGGAGAAGATAACGGAATTTGAAACTTGAAGGGAGTCAACAACGGAGAGGTGGAGAGTCTGTGAGAGTGCGTCCGCCATTGATGAGAGAGCAACGACGTCCGCCATTGATGAGAGAGCAACGACGTCCGCCATTGATTCTTCGGCGGGAGGAGAATTGAGAAGTAGGGTTATGATTCGGTGGGGGAAAGGAAGGAGATTTTATTTGGGCAAAGAGCAGGGATTTATAGAAGGAACGACGGCGTGTCCAAGTGGCGTGTAAGTATTGCCACACAAAGTTTGACACGTTTCCCTTACTTATGGGGAAAATCCGGTTGGTATTTTGTAAAAGAAAAGAAAAATCAGAATTAGTAAACCAAAAAACGAAGAAATTCCTGCAAAATAAAAAAATAATTCCCACTTTCCTTAAAATGGGAAAGTAATTCCCACTTTTCCGTCCACGTAGGATTATTTTGAAAAAAAATTTTTTTTTTTATTTTTAATATAACCGCTACTTGAGGTAGCGGTTTTGTTTAGGGAATTGAAGAAAATCGCCAGATGAAATGGCGGTTTGGTAATTTTTTTTTTTAAAAAAAAAAAAAAAAAAATCGGGTAAACCGCCACTTGAAGTGGCGGTTTTGTAGCAGTACAAAACATCAGCTTCGAGTTGTTCACTGCATTTCTTATTCCTCTTTGCATCTTCGTGGCTGCTGCTCTTGTTTTTGCTTAAAAAAAAAATTTATTCACTCTCATTTACTTCAAATATACAATTCCTCTCATTCAACTAAACTAATCAACTACATTCCCATCCTTTCCTTGTGTAGTAGATCATTTTTAACCTCATTTAAGGTATGTATAACAACTCTGATTTTTTTTCAATATGCAAATTGTTTTTTTGTTCATTATTGTTGTCAATTGAAGTTATAAATACGTTGTTGGTAATTTATATTCTCTTGTTTACATGATATAAGCTTACATTTTACACATTTGTAGTTGAATTTTAGGATTTGGTTTGTATGCATATAAAGTGTTTGATGATATGCTTCAATGAAAGTTTATTACTTTGTATTTGCAGAATATGGATCATTATCCCGTTATAGTGTATTGGGGTGGGGAAGTAAGTTATACTGGATCCGATGTTGGGTATGATGGAGGATTAAATACAGTGATGTTTATCCATCGTCAAAATACGACTTTTGAGGTGTTTGTTAGCAAAGTCTATGATGTAATTGGTTGTGATCGCAACTCTTTTATGTTAAAATTGGAGATGAAATATCCGGTGACTGGGAAAAATGTGTTAGTCCCGATTAAGAATGATGAAAGCATAAGTGCTCTTGCTTATGCGGCATCACAAGCCCCTGGAACGGCAATGGAGGTTTATGTTGAATTGGTTGCAAATTTGGATAATGCGAGGGAAGTCATGACTAGCATGGAACTTCCAGAATCAGGTCCTAGTGTACGCCATGATACATTCACAGAAATGTTAAGTAACCCAAATTACGTTAATGAGCACTTAGATGAGATTACCTCTCCAACTCATTCACGTGGCATTGGTGGTGGTGTAATGAACACCTTTTCCACGAGCCACTTGGGTAGCCTTAATGCGAACGAGGTTGACTCTTTAGATCAGGAGGATGAGCATATTGATTCTGATTCAGTAGAGGACGATGAAAGAAGAGAAGCTCTAGATGCAGCGATTAGAGATGGTGCTCCATCTCAAGATTGGCTTAGAATTGATGAGGTTGATCAAAGATTGATTGATGCATGGATGACCTGGAACGATGACAACTCCATGAATGAAAATGGAGACTTTAGGATAGGGCAAGAGTTTAGCTCCTTAGACCACCTTAAGAAGAATGTTAAAGTATGGGCGATTTCTAATAATAGAAACTTCCGTGTAATTGAGTCGGAGCCTTCAAAGTACGTTATCCAATGCACTAATGCGGAGGATATAGGTTGTGAATGGAGGATGCGAGCTGTTATGACCGCAACGGGATCATTTAAGATTGTGCGATATAAGGGTCATAATCAAGATTGCTCAGTACATTACAGTGACGACCATCCCCTCCTTACTTCTGAATTTGTTGTTGATCTTATCGTGGATATGATTAGAGTTGATCCAGCGTTTAAGGTGAAGTCAATCGTTAATTTTGTAAAAAATAAATACGGATTTGTTATAACATATAAGAGAGCTTGGTTGGCCAAAAATAAGGCTATAACAAAAGTGTTTGGGGATTGGGATAAGTCCTTTGAGGAGCTTCCAAGGTACCTGCAGGCATTAATGCAATCTAATCCAGGAACAGTGGTGCAATGGGAAGTCCAACCGACAATGGATCCTACCAAAGTGATGTTTCAGCGAATTTTCTGGGCTTTCGGACCATCCATTAAGGGGTTGTAGTTTAACAAGCTTTGTATATTCTTATACGACTTGAACTTCTTGTATAAGTTTCCATAATTGTAATATATCTTTGCATTAGTTTCATAATTATTTTTTTCAAAACAAGCCGGTTCGTAATTGATTATTATGGAATAGATGGTATTGAACTATTTTAATGCATGTTGCGTTCACTATTTTAAAATGAAAGAAAAAAAAAATTAAGGCAAAGAAAAAAAAAATCAAGTCACAAGCAAACCGCCACATGATGTGGCGGTTTGCCTGGACCAAACCGCCACTTCAGATGGCGTTTTTGTGGTTAAGGCAAACCGCCACTTCAGATGGCGGTTTTATCTGAAAAAAAAAATTAAATTTTCCACGTGGACGGTATTGTGGGAAATACTTTCCCAAATAATGCAAAGTGGGAATTATTTTTTTTTAAGCCATATTTTGGGAATAGACTCCCAAAAAACCAATCCTAAATTTTTCTAATAAAATTAAATTATAATCCTTTTATCTATTTAATATAATAATGAGGAATAGGATAGTAATTAAATTCCTTTTTTTATTACATTAATTATTAATTATTACTTCTAAAATATTTAAGAACTTATTGTATACTCTGTGGCGAATCTAGATTTAAAAGTCAAAGTTAATGTCAATAACAAAGTCAATGTTATATAATCGAATTTGCAATTATATCATTTAATAAGTCAATTTATATTTAACTGCTATAAATAAATTGTGTAAATATATAAAACAGAAAAATGTCTAATATTTCTTGTTTGACAGAAGAAATTTAAATTATTCCAAAAAATTATAAGAAAAATGTTTCTCTCTTCCCCTTTTCTCAACAAAAAAAAAAAGAAGCTCTATTGTTTTTTGGCTACTATCAATTTTATAGTTGATAGTAAATCCTTAACCTCTTTGTTTTTATTTAACATATATTACTTTTAAAAAACTCAGTCTTATACAATTTAATTCTAAAAATTTCAACTTTAAATTATTATTTTAAAATTTCAACATTAAAGGTAATTTAATTTTAAAGCGTTTAATGACCAACAAATTAAAAAAAGTAAATTTTAAAGCGTTTAATGACCAACTCAGTATGGGTCGTGGTTGAAATAGAGATGAACAGTGGTAGTTCTGTTGTGGCTGATTGAGGTTTGAAGGGAGGGGTGTGGTTCAAAGGTAACAAATTAAAAAAAAATGATTCTTTTTGTTTTTTCCATTTACTTTTTGCACAGTTTTCAATGTAAATTTTAAACCTCAAAATCTCTAAATATATATAATAAAAAATACATAATAAAAAATATACATTAAGACGAATCTAACAAGATCTCAGATAGATATATTTCATTTTTATTGTTTGTTTATGTATTCTATTTTGAGAACCCTTTTATTTTGTATTTTCTTTAGGGTTAGCTTAAAGAAGTGCGAGTTTGCATTTAAAAAATTTGTTGATTTGAACTATCAATCAGATGGTTTTTGCTTTGTCACTATACATCAAAGCTCTGTCATGATAGAAGCAATGACATCAAATGTTTTAGAGTAGCAGGCCAAAAGCGATTCTATTAGTTAAGGTTGTTTGTTATTTGTGTTGATAATTTAGATCTTATTAGGAATAATTAAGTATAATATTTATGTTATTTCAATGAAAATCAACCATTTCATGACCTACTAAAAAATTGTAAATGTTAAGTGGGTTCAATTCAACAGTTTAATTTTTTTTCTACATTATACATAACAAATATACTTGAATTTTCAAGAGTCAGAACAATCAAGTGATACCAAATGACACGTATTTTCCTTTGTCCAACTCAAATATATCTCACCACTTTTACTCACTATATTTCTTATTTCTAAATACATCTCTACTCTAACCCACTATACTCAATTTCTTGAGAAAGTGAAAAAAATAAGATTATTTAACAACTTAATTCAAAAATAAGCTCCGTGAAAACTTATTTCCCAAAATAAGCGCCCTTACATCCAAGCCTAGCCTCGGGATGAGTCGCTGTTAGTAACAGCGAAAGTGAAAAAAAAAAAATTAAAAGCCCAAAGTCGCTGTTAGTAACAGCGACTTAAAAAAAATTTAAAAGCCCAAAGTCGCTGTTACTAACAGCGACTTTAAAATTTTTTTTTTTTTAAGTCGCTGTTAGTAACAGCGACTTAATGCGTTTTATATTTTTTTGTACAATTGATTTGATCTTACTAAACAGTATTTGTGAATCGAAATCCCAAGATCATGATCGGTACAAATGCAATCTATTGCCATAATTGTCATCCTTTTTGCACATATGGCTACCAAATTAAAGATCAAGCTTTCCTCTTAATTCGTTTATTAAGGAAATCTCCTACCTAGAACACAACCATAACCCACACCAAGAATACCATCCAACATTGCTTCCCTAATAAACACGAACTTATACGTACCTAATGCCCCATACTGGTTTGGCATATATATTAAGAAAGAGTAGGGACCACTCTAAATAAGTAGGTGACATGTGATTTTAAGGGTAAATATATTGGTAAAAAAAATGAATACTATAAATAGAAATTAGACATTTAAGGTGTACTTACCCAAAAAATAAAAACATTTCTCTGAATCGGAGGGAGTACTACTCTTGTAACATTACTAGTAGTATACAATTAAAATAATTGTAGGAGCCAAAAACTAAAAATTAAGCCAAAATAGTGAACCATGAGAGTGGGCAACAAGGGTGGGCCGCATTGTAACTTCGCCATTAAATCAATTGTGCAAAAAAATATAAAACGCATTAAGTCGCTGTTACTAACAGCGACTTAAAAAAATAAAAATAAAATAAATAAATAAATAAATTTTAAGTCGCTGTTACTAACAGCGACTTTGGGCTTTTAATTTTTTTTTTTTCACTTTCGCTGTTACTAACAGCGACTCTTCCCGAGGCTAGACTTGGATGTACGGACGCTTATTTTGGGAAATAAGTTTTCACGGAGCTTTTTTTTGGAATTAAGTTGTTAAATAATCTTATTTTTTCAAATTTTTCAATTTCTTAGTCTCTATTTCAAAATCAAATCGAGCAAAATTGGAAACGGAGGCCCAAGGCCCACTAGTAAAAAAACTCTCATTAGTAACCCTCTATTTGTATCTTTTATTGAAATAAAAGATATAAATAATGTTATTTCTTTCTTTTGTTCAAACAAAGAATATAAATAAACCTTATTTGTATCCTATAATTAAACAAAGGATATAAATAATACTTATTTGTATCGTTTATTTAGACAAATGATATCGTTTGTATTAACAAACAAATAAGAGGTATTTGTATTGTTTGTTTAACACACGATACAAATAAGATAAAACCACCCAAATTTAGAGAGGTCTAATGTCCGTATTCTTTTTCAAAAAATTAAAATAAAAATTTTTTAAAAATGAAAATCACCCGAACAGCCCACCCACATACCCCATCTCCCATTCCATTAGTGGACCACCAAACCTCCCACCCCGATAATGGCTCCCACCACTCCAAGTACTCCCTTACCCTAAAGGTCACGCGATTCCAATTCCTCACCACTCACACCTAAGGATCCCCTCATAACCACCACACCTGCTGATCTCACTCTCACCCACAACCTGTAACAACTCGACTTACCGTTGACAGAGTAAACAGGGTTATCACAGGGATTACTTTCCAAGAAAACTCAAATCTCAATTCCAAAACTTGTGCAAATGAGTCTTTAGTTCTAAAGCATAGCTAAATTAGCTAATTTTCAATCAAAGCATCTATCTAAGTCATAAGGAAATCATACAATTCATTTTAAGTCCAATATAAAACACAACCTAGCCTAATATACACTTATCATAATCCTAATACAAAGCCACAAATTCCTATGTGCTCAGCTCAATATGACATCCTTGGAACTCTAATCAACTCTGCTAACCCATCGTTTCCGACCGGATTCGATCTATACACAAACTAAAAGATGGAAGCAACAGGGGATCAGATTAAACTGTATGAGAAGTAACAATCCAAAACAACAAAACACAATAATTTAAAACAGAAGTTTATAAGCAACATAAGTTTCCTAGATCTATGTGCACACAGGGAGTCTAGTTTGAGAGGTGCCCCGTAGCTCTAAGGCTATGTCGCTCTCAAGTGAAGCTAGTCAATATCTGAATGACAACTCTCCTCAACAACAGGGAGTAGGAGACGATGTCTCACCACTCCTTCAATGACCAGCTCGTAACCCCGAACCATTCACCCATATAACAATACCATCATAAGCCGTCACAATATTTGTCTCAACAATTTTTAATTTCAAAAGAGCTTTAATAAAATTATTTTCAAGAGAAGTAGTCTGGCCAGACCTCTTTAAGGGACTGTTACTGCTCACCAAAAGGCGCTTCAAGGAGCTAAGTCTAGTTTCCCGAGCTCACTATAAAGGTTCCTCAATGATGTCGCTTCCTGAGCAAACAAAATCATAACATCACCAAAGATCGTTCGATAACTTTACTAACATATAACTTGCTACATCTCCTCCTAAAAATTAAACTTAACCAAGCTTCTATGATAGCAACGCAACATCCCTTAACTAATAATTACCTATGACTTAAAACAAAACTAAAATCCACATAATACTCCATCATCTTATGTTTTTATCAATCAAGCTCTCTAAACTCTTACTCTTTTAACATTTCACGTCATCATGGTGTGCATACTCTACCTTAATCCAATCACATAAAATCAAGGGTTATATGCAACACTTACAATTACCCAACTATTCGATTAATAACAACAACAAAACTTTATCCACCATTAGTAATCCTAATATTCAAGAACATCAAGTTTCCATAATCTTTCTACATGTAACATCCTATCAATATTCTAATCTTCACAAATTTCATACTAGTTAATAATTCCCACAAATTATTTCAACATTCAACAATTTATCATTTATACATCATAAAACCCAAATTACAATTAATTTTAGAATTCTTCCCCAAAACTCCTCAATCACAATCTCCTATAATCACATATCAACCATCACTAGATTCATTCAATTGAAAGTAAACACACACATATAATTATTCTCGAGGTTTTCCATTACTTTCATGGTGAAAAGATTCTTGAATGTATTAAGACAATAATAAGGTTCAAAGAAAGAACAATAGCAAATCGATTCAATAGAGTATCATAAAATGGCAAGGGAAAGATTATATAAGCAAGGACTTACTTTCCCCCCCTTTTTTTATATATGTATTTTTCAGTCCTAATTAACTTAAACAAATGCATAAATTCAAGAGAAAAAGAGGTGTTATACCCGAACTGATTTTGTGAAGGAGATATGGGTTGCTTGCAGAATTTTAGCAAAAATTTACCATTTTCAGAGGGAAATGGCAAGAGAAGGAGGAAGGTGTTCTTGGAGTTCTGATTTGTTCAATTGTGAAGCATGATTTTGCTGGTTTATTGGGTTCATTCAAAATGAGAGAAAGAACAAGTATTTTGGGTATTTTAATCAAATTAAAAGAAAAAGAAGAAAAGAAAGAAATTAAATTTAAACTATATATTTATTTTATGTATATTTAAGGTCATATACGTACTAATAATTCTCTTAAATTCATTCGTCTTAAATTATTAATTTATCAAATATTGCACAACCATCCATATTTATGACTTGCCTTCTCATCCACAAACACCCACAAGGCCACAACCCAAACCTTATAGTGAGAAAATATAGTAGGCCAACCAACAAAAACTTTTAAAAACCTCTTATTACAATCAACCAAATTTTGAATCATTAAGAACCCATTTTTCCTCAACAACTCTCCTCCAATTGGAATCTTTCAAACCCTAAAACTCCACAATAATTATTAAACAAGACCTTATAAATAATAAAGCTCGGGAACTAGTTGAAGAATCATCTGTTTTTGTAACCTTGTTATACTTTTTCTTGCTCTTTGTTTTTCCCTCTTTTATTAAGTATGAGGTGATAAAATTGATTAATCAAACCCCGTGAGAAATGGATTGTTACATATTCTTTAAATTAGAGTAAAACTTTAGCTAGTCATATTCTTCAAAGGGGAAGGATCCATTATGAGCAAGCTTATAATTAGGGGGAAATTATGGGTGTTTAAGAAGGTTTTGAACGTGATGAATTTATGGTAGATTCATGTGGGTGAATTTGTTTGACCGGACAAGTGTGGGGTCTACACAACTAGAGTGCCTTTTTTTATTCTGGTGGTTGAGTGAAAGAAAATTTGAACTAAAGTTAGTCAGAGGTGAAAATAGGAGAAGGTTGTGGTAGGAAGGGTGGAGGGAGGTGATGGGTGAGAGAGGTGATTTTTTTTTTCAAAAAAAAAAATAAAGAAAAATACTATCCACTTCTTTTCTCAGCCTCCCTACCCTTTTTTCGTTAATGACCCTTTCCCTTCCCCTCGTGTTTGAGCACCATGTCTAAGCAATGTACCTTTTTTCGTTAAAGACAAAGAAAACCATTTTGATTTTTTTTGAAGGAAAGCCATTTTGATTTTAGAACAATATAAGTTATAATAAACTGAAAATAACTACATACACCGCTAAACATACTTTACCAAACAATTATTTTAGCTTTCATTAGACCGTTAAAAACTACTTAAACTATTACACCAAACAGATTCATAGTCTATGGAGTAAACAACATATACTCCTTAATTATTTTTTTTAAACTTTTTAAATTTCATAATTAGGTTTAGTAACTATAAACATTTTTCCATTAAAAAACTTTCATTCCATCTTGTATGAAATCGTCTCACGGTGAGACAACCTCAAAACAAGAAGACCATAAGTTAAAAATTTTTATAATTCAACTACTTAACCCAAATAACCCAATTTTTATGAGACATGTTTTAGATGAGATTGTGTTGTGAAAAACTTTTTAAACTTTTTCCAAAGTAAAAGGAAAAAAAAAAAAAAAAAAACGAAATCGAGAAGCGGAATATATATATGAAGAAATGAAATTAAAACTGGTAAAAAACCTTCCATATTTGACTTAGTTCTCTCCTTTTCTCCTGTCTATTAGTCTATACCTTCCTGCTAGTTAGTTGTTACACGCAATTTCATCAATTTCCTCTCATCGGATCTCTTAAACTCCTACAAACGATTTTCTAACATTATTTTCGGATCATTTCAACTAATTAAATATCCAATTCAAATTCATTCATTCAAATTCTTCATGATTTTCCAGCTTTTTCAGTTTTGATCTAACATAATTTATACCAAAAATGGCATCTGAACGGTTAATCGGGCGAGAGGCTTCCACATACATGCAAATGGAGTCAGAAGAGCCAGCATCGCCACCATTTCTAGCCAGAACGACGTCATCTTTCTTCGCGTTTAATCAGAGCGACTCGGTTGAGTCGACTCGGATTTTTGAGGAGTTACCTAGAGCGAGTATAGTTCAAGTTTCTAGACCTGATGCTGGTGATATTAGTCCCATGTTATTGTCTTACACTATTGAATTGCAATATAAACAGGTAATATTGCTACTTTTTTTTCCTGCAATTCATTTTTTTTTTAACAATTACTTCATTTATATTTTTATTTATGTGATATACTCGTCTTCATGCTAAATTTGCTTTTTGTGTTGGGTTTTGTTTTTGTTTGAATTTTCAATCTGATTTAAGAGTTTTGATACTACACTAGTTTGTTGCACTTAATTGTGACGAAATTTGAGCCATGGATTGTAATCAAGTTTTGGTAATTTAATGGAAATGCCCATCAGATGGATTAGGTTTATCCTTGTCTTTGATCATAATTTAGGATTTATAGTTTTATACTGACTATGTGGGTTTTAGCCATTTCTCCATCCGAAATGGAAAAAGAAGAAAGGATTTGGGAAGGAGGATCTTTTTTCTATTTTTTAATGGGAAATTATACCAAATGTCAATGGGAAACAACCTATTTGATATCACAAACAAGGGTAAGATTGTGTACATAGACCCCAAACTTCATCTAGGTAGGAGCACTTTATATGGGATTGGAGTAATGGAATGTTGTAGTGAACTTGTTGAAAATTCTCCTTTAGATTTGAACAGCATTGTAGGATTGTAAATACAACATATGTTTTGCATTGAACTCATTTTGTTAGGTTTGAACTTGTGGCCACTTATTCTTTTTTTTTGGGCATGTTCCTCTCGTGCCTTTCCGTGTCTACAATATTCTTGATCCGCGTTGAGTGTATTGGTGATGGAACTGATGGCTGATGCACTGCATTGCAACTAATAAAACAGAACGGTGGAATAACTTATTTCCAGGCTTATAATCTTATTAAACAATTTCTGGCTGTGTGTAGTCTCTGGCAATAAAGTTGCTGGTTAGCTTGATCCCACATATAATGTGAGATGCTAATAAAGGATGATTTTGGGTTTTGTTCGTGGTGAGCAAGCTTTAGATAAAATATTAAAGTCTCTGGTGCATCTACAATAGTGCTTATTTTTTCCTTTATAAAAACGAGAATAGGAAAATTGAAATGTAGCATTTGTTTGTTCCACTTATAACAACTATAAAAACTAGAATGTGGGTTTAGCTCCAATCTTAGGTGACCCAAATCGCTCACGGCGTCCATTTCGGCTTAGTTAGAGGGGAGCACAACGTAGAGCTAAACCTAGAATGTTGAAAAATTCTGCTTAAAAACAAGGTTTTTGTAGCACAAAAATCAAATTCATTTTCTATACATAAATGTATTCCACACATAATCGTTTTTAAGTTACTATAGGTTGCATTTCACTTTCACTTAACAATGCTAACACCAATAATGCCTAAGCCTTAATCCTAAGACATAGGATCGCCTATTAGATTTCCATTATAACAACCTCTCTTTTCCATTCATTTCTAGCTTACGCTACTATTGTCCTTTAAATCAATTCCACTATTTCCTTACCTTTACCATCCAAGTTATTTTTGGTCTCTATTAACCTCTTTTGTTGAAGTGTTCCAATAATCAAATGTATGTTATAAGGAGGGAAAAATGTATATAAGATACTTGAGCTACATCCCTAATACTTGAGTTTCATCACAAGATATGGTATCACCTACAAGAAATTGATTATAGCAATTTATCTTTTCCATTTGTTCCTATCATACGCTACTATGGTTCTTCATACTCAATTCCACCATATCCTTACCTATAGCATCCAAATCATTTTTTGTTTATGTCAATCTCTTTTGTGTAGATGTTAAATTATTAAGTTTATGTTATAAGAAGTATAAAATGCATATAAGATACTTGTGCTTCATTCTTGATTCATATCCCTGTGAGGTGTAAAGAAGACCCATCAATGCAAAAGAGTTGAGGGAAACCAAGATAACACAAACACTACATGTTATACATTTTGTGCTGTGCGGGGATATGAAGAAGCAATGCACGTATTTGTCCAACCCTAAATTCAAGTAAGAAAATCGAAGAGTCATAGAGAGCTTAATATAAAATAATAAAATAACTAGAGAGCTTTTGAAGGTAGCAATTAATATCATGTGTAATGATTGCACTTGGTAATCAAGCAATAAAACCGAAGTTGCAGCAAAGCAAAGAAAGGAGTTTAGAACTTTTGCAAGCAAAAAGAGAAAGAAGATGTAAGAAAAAAGAAGACATTAGGGTGGAATGCTTGTATATTATGATAGTAGCAGAGTGCAACCTCAACTCTTCGAGTGGTTGAGTAACTCACAAATGTGTAAATACACAAGATAGTGAATACAAGCATAAAATTTTATGATTACATGACGTAATATCAGAAAATCTAAAAATATTGTTCTTTAACGAACAATATTTCCCCTCAAGAACTGAATTTTTAAAAGCTTCCTTTTATTACGTTGGACCATAGTGTTAAAATAAGGCCGCATCGCATTGCATCAACTGCGATGTGAAGGTTTTCAAAACAAGCGAACCAATATTCTCGCGTTGTAAAAGTGTAAAAAACCGCATTTTGGGCCGTATCTAGGAATATCTTATGATTTGACCAATATTAAGGAGTTATGATAACCACATTACTCCTGTTACCGCATCATCGTTCCATTACCGTGATCATGACTATTACCGCATTTCCACACTATGCATGGACTTGCCTTCTTAGTTAGGCCTGACTGTGTATCATTCATCACATCATCACTAGCGAATCCGTTTTTAAAAAGTTTGTATCAAGGTAGAACATGTTTGAAGAGTTTTTTTCATCAAAAAGTAGAAGTGAGTTTGAACAAAGAAATTTTATGGAGGAAATGGTGGAATTTTTCATAATGAAGATGTTTGTCGTGATGGTAAATGATTAGTGATTATAGTTAGAGTCGCTTAGGATGGATGGTTCTAACATTACAATTGTCAAAGGTGAATCGTAGTAGATCTAGCTCTAAGTATGTTGTTTAGAGCTTAGTTTTCTTATTGATTGATATGGCGATTCCCTTACTAGAAAAAGTAATGGTGTACAATACAATTTCACTCATCACTGTAATTTTGGATTATTCAAGATGGATCTCAAAGAGTTGGCTTATTTTTCATACCATTAACCCTTATTCGCATAGTGAAAAATATGATTTCGGGTTGCGGTGTCTTGAAAAGGTATGGATGCGGTTGTAGCGGACCGGGTCGCGGATGAAGCGACACGTTTTTATTTTGATTTACTTTTATGATAGGTTTTCTTTAAAATTTTGACCTTTGTAATAATTAATTATAATAAATGGCTTATAATTGTATGATAAAAGAGTAATTGTGAACAATTTCATACATATTGTCAATAATTTTATTATTATATCAATTAATTATCAAAATAAAAATATTGCTTTTTTCACCTCTAGTCTTGACATTTTCATTACTTAGAAATATTCACAAATTATCCCATGATATGTTGGAAATATAAAGGACACTCCTAATATCATGCACAAGGCACGGTTCAGGTGGAGTTTCTTTTTTCCTGAAAGATGCGGACAAACCATACCTATTCCCCTCAAGGAGGGAGTAAAGAGGGTGCGCGCAGTCAAGAAACTCCCCAGCTGATACCTGCGCCTAGTAGGGGTCGAACTCCAAACCTTCTGTTCAACATGCAGATGCTCTATCCATTGAGCCACAAGCACTTTTGGTAAATATATGTTGGAAATATATTTCAATTAATACCAAAAAGAATAACGAGGAGGATCTTAGAAAATATTCACAAATTACACCATGATATGTTGGAAATATATATCAACTAATACCAAAAAGAATAATGAGCATGATCGCGTTTGACATTATCACTAGGTCTTTAGGGGGGAACACCGAATAAGAATAAACTTGTAGAATTCATCCATGACAATCATCTTGACTTGTGCTATCTCCGTGATATGTTGGCTAATGGCAATGTACACCACTATGATTGATTGTACTAGGATTGTATATACGCACATTGTCAATTAGTTTTGCAAATCAATTCCCCCTCTCCAACCCCTAAAAAGAAAAGGGAAGAATATATCACACAATAACCTAGCAAAACTTTTTTTTTTAATCCTATAATTATATTTAGTCGTAACTACAAAGAGGAGGATGTGAAGTCTACCTTATAGTGCAAAAATATACGATTTTGGTCATACTCGCGGTTAAGTTCATAGTGCAAAAATGCGTCGCGATTGCTGTAGTGGAACGCCAATGCGGTAAGGGGTTTGATGCGGTTATCGTCAAAAGTATGAGATATCCCTTGATACGACCAAAGATGTATTTTCTACACCTTTACGACGTGGTAAATATCAGTTCGTTTTTTTGAAAACTTTTACAACACGACTGATGCGACGCAATGCAACCTTGTTTTTGCACTATTGTTACAGTCACAAAACAGGTTTCACGATTAATGCGCATAATTTTGCGTTTAGTGCCGCCTATATTTTGGTCGCGATAAACTCAAAAAACTGTACAATACGGTCGCGGTATACTGATGCGACATTTTTTTGCACTTTGGTCTACCAACTACTTGCTCTTGAATGTTTGGAATTGGGAACATTAATATCTAATCTCTAAGGATTTGAGAGGCATTTATTTAAGTGGACTTGTATTATTAGTGATTCACTTTTTTATGGCAAGGACTGGTCTTCAAATTGTAAGTTTTATTTCTACAATAAGATATAAAGAATCCATAACTATGACTGGTAAACAAGATAGAGTAGAAAAGGCGTAAGTATCTTAGCATTTAAAATATATGTAGTTGTAAGATTCGTATGTGTGCGATTTTTAATAGCTTCTTCACTTCAAAGGATTGGAAAGGGCTAGAATTGAGAACAGCTAGAGCTTTTTGCTGCCCTTCTTTTATCATTCCCTACAGAATTACCTTAAGAAACTTTTGCTAAACTACTGAAGACTAATTTATCCAACATCACTAGCATTTGATAATTCTTTTGTGATGCTATTGTGATATTATTCATGGGGCATCAAGTGAAGCTTATCTATTTCTACCCTATTTTTCTTTTTAATGGGCTGGTTTTGTGGTCTGTAGTTGATGCTGACTCTTGAATATTATGTGATCGTATTATTGATTCAACACAATTATCTTATAAGGTAATCATATTGAAGAAACTTTATGGCGTACCTTTTTAAAGTGGTGCATAGAAGAGAATTTCTTATATTTGGTATTAGCTGTTATTAAGTTATTTGTTTATTTCCGAAATCAATCTGATATTTATATATGACGATTCACTTTGCAAGTTCAAATGGAAATTGCACAAGAAGGCTGCACAAGTGTTTTATTTGCACTTTACATTGAAGAAGCGTGCGATAATTGAGGAAATCCATGAGAAACAGGAACAGGTGCGTCTGAATAGTTGGATCTATATTTAAGAAACCTTGAATGTTGTGCATAGAGCATTTGGTTTCTTTAGAGTTTAGATATCATCCCCTTCTTAACATCCTTTTCATTTCATACATAAGGAGTTGGTTTTGATTTCATTTGGTGTATTTTAAAGGTTAAAGAATGGCTTCAAAACCTTGGCATAGGAGATCATGCACCAGTTTTGCAAGAGGATGATGATGCTTTAGATGAAACTGTTCCATTGCATCTTGATGAAAGTGCTAAGAACAGGTATACTTGTTCCTTGTTATTTTCTTTTTATCTTAGTGAGCCTTTTAAGTACTCTGCTTCTCTCTCGTTGTTTCTGGGGAGACTTCTAACCTTGTGTAATATTGTTCAGAGATGTTCCATCGAGTGCTGCACTTCCAGTTATTAGGCCAGCACTGGGTCGTCAGCATTCTATTTCAGATAGAGCAAAGGTGGCCATGCAAGGGTATCTAAATCATTTCTTAGGGAACCTGGATATTGTCAATTCCCGAGAGGTGTAGTTTCTTCTGTCTTCTTAAACTGCTCACACTGTTTTTATCCTCCCTTGTAGTGGTTGATGTGCAAAAGTCTGGATTTTTATGGTCTGTGTGTCAGTGACTCAGCATCCTTCAGTTGCCAACTAAGCATGTTTTCTTTGCTTGCTAATGTCTCTACAGTTCATTAAATGTTTTCCTAAAACCTGAAGATTGATTATACTCGTACCATAACTTGCGATCATGTTGACTTTAAGGCACTAATTGAAGTTAAAGTGCCATTGCTTTGCGAAATTCATTAGGATTTGGCAGTTTCAAAGTTAATTGTAGGAATGAATATTAATTTGGCAACTTCAAAGTTTAATTTATTTTCCACTGAAATGAAAAGGGTCTTCAATGAATCAAGATTATACACAGTATTTTTAAAGTAATTAGTAAGAATATGTATTTAATAATTGCAATGTATATTACCATTTTGGGAAGTTCCAAAACTGAGCATTGGTGTAGAAGCAGCTGAAAGCCATTGAGAATGCTCAGATCAATTACCCCAACAGATACTTATGTCTCTTACAAGACCTCTTTTCTCTCTTATGCCTAATATGTTTTCCTTTGCTCTTGTCTGGCTGGCACACAGTGATGATGCCAAAGTGATCTTATTATCTTCTTATCTTTCCTTTATTATGTCCTTCTCATGCTATGTGTCTTTTCTTCTACATCTATGTTTCTCTAGGCAAGATTTGGCCGCATCCTTTTCATTGGTAGATTTGTGGCTGTCCTTAACAGCCTTAAGAGTTATTGTGGAGGTTTTTTTGATGGATATAGCATGAGATTTGTAAACCTTGGTGTAGAGCCTGGTTGTTCTGCAGAAAGGATTTCCTTGGCTATCGTTTTTGTTAAACACTTTCCTCCTCCTCTCATGGAGATATGAAGAGGGAGGAAACAGAGGAAACAGCGGTCAAAAACTTTGTTGAGAGAGCATCACTAGATCTGTGTTTTTGAAATGAAAGGGTTTTTTGGGAGAAAACTGCTGATACCAGTGGTCACCCATATTATTGTGGGAATTTCGCTCGTGTGCTTTTTGCAGTAGTATCATTTAGGGTTATATGGGAGTGACTGTGTATGCAATAGATGAATGTAAAAACAGAGTTGAGAGGTAAACTACTCAAAAAAAGAACTTAAACATCCTCACATAAAAATAGAAGATTTGCTACAAATATTTATTATTCTGAAGTTGTACAATTTCAAAATAGTTTGGAACTAGATATTCCTCAAAAACTCTTTTTCTTGTGTCTCCTTTTCAATTTCATAAACTTTGTTACGTGAGCACACCATTTGCGCTAGTGTACCGGTGTCCATTCGGTACATTAGGGATATTTTTGTGGGATACATGTCTGGTACAACGAGTTGCACTTGGATATGACGACTTATGGGAGTGGAGAAGCCAAAGAACCCCTGGATATACTAATTAGAGGTGAATGTGTTCAGATTTTGTGTGTTATGTATGTTTTTCTATAATTGGAGTATGATGTGAATGTGACAGAGGTTGACACCTTAGCCACACCTAAGCACTAGTCACTTAGAAGGGCACAAAGATACACCCCCATATCTTAAAATTTCTAAATTCCCCTCGTACCCAATTTTAAATAATTGTTGGTTTTTAGAGTTGATATTGGTTATACTTTTACCTTCCTTGTTCCTTGGTTTTGATTTATTTTTGAGTTGACGTGTCTTATTTTATAGCATGCGGGTGAATGTTTTATAGGTTTGTAGGTTTTTGGAGGTCTCCAGATTATCATTTTCGCCTGAGTATGGTCCCAAGCTTAAAGAAGATTATGTCATGGTTAAACATCTTGCACAGATTTCGAAAGATGATGATCATAGGAGATGTTGTACTTGCAATTTATTGAGTTGGTGCAATGACAATTGGCAAAAGGTGAGATAACCTCATGTGATGAAGTGTTTTCCGGCTCAATTGTTTTTAGTTTTGAACTTCTGCTGAAAACTTCACACTTTATTCTAAAATACATGCTAGACCCCAATCTTTTGGGATTAAGGCTCTGACGTTGTTGTTATTGTTGTTGTTGTTGTACGATACATGCTAGCTTTATGTTTCAACTTTTCTAGGGCATCATATACCCATGTTTTGCTGATCTTATACACTTTTATATTAATCTGTCCGTCTCCGTGAATTTGTTACATTTGCATTTTCTCTATATGAAGTTTTTGGTTTAGTTTTGTTGAGAGTAAGGAAAATTTTGAAATGTCTGGATGATATAAAGAGAGAGATTTAATGTATAGATGAGATTTGATGAGAGAGTGGGGTTATTTACAAAAATGAAAATGTGCAAATTGATGGTGGGAGTATTATTTAATTTTACAAGTTGAGGATTCATTGCTTGATTGTGCACACTAATAGCAGAAGTTATTTTTGTGAATTCTTACGGATGACTTTTAGGTGTTGAGTTTGGGGTATTTTGTCCTTGAGTCGATATACATTATGTTGTCATATTTTAAACTTATAATTGGCACCCTGCTATCATTATGTATGTCATTAAATAGTCATCTTGAGGCATTCAGTTGTTGCTATAGCTATTATTTTCAATATATTGATCTTTTTAGTTTCACTAGCACATTTTGAAGATTAATTAGTTTGTAAGGTTTTTCCTGGGTTGGTCCGTGTTTGGTGAAAATTGTATCAAATTGAATATTGGTGTATTTGCACAAATTTGAATTTCTTTGAAAAAATAGGAACCGCTTATCATCGTAACTTGTTCACAATCAGTCAAGTTGCTTATGCTGTTCTAAAAAGTCGAATTGTGTGTAGGTCTGGGCTGTACTTAAACCTGGATTCTTGGCCTTTCTTGGAGACCCTTTTGATACGAACCTTTTGGATATTATCGTGTTCGATATGCTACCAGCTTCTGATGGTAATGGAGGAGGCAGAGTTCTTTTAGCAGAAGAAATAAAAGATCATAATCCTCTGCGCCATGCGTTTAAGGTAGAAAGGAAATAGATATGTTAATGACACTGGTTCTTTCATTTAATTTCTGTTTATAATGTCGTGTTGGCAGACTTTTATTGTATTTCTTGTTTCATTGTACTTTGCTAATCCTCTGCTTGCCTTTCAATATTGATCTTTACCCCTTTGAAAATTATGGTCTTTGATATTTATATGATGCTGAGAAAGTTCACATAATGCTTTTCTCCGAGTAGGATTCTAGGCTTTCATCGTGTTCGCATTTATGTTCTATGCATAGGGTAAAAACAAGGCCACATTGCATCTCGTCAGCCACTTTTTAAAGGTTTTAAAAACAATGAACCAATATTTCCTGTGTTTAAAGGTATAAAAAAACCGCGTTTTGGGCCATATCAAGGGATATCTTATGCTTTATAACGATATTTAGGCATTATGATAACCGCATCACTCCCGTTACCGCATCACTGTTTTGCTACCGCAATCACTACAATAACCACATTTTTACTCTATGGTTCTATGCAAGTGATATTCCCCAACTGATGCTTTGAGTGGGCTGGATTGATGATATGCTGTTAAAAGAAATGTTTTTGTGAAGTTTTATCTTGAGGCTTATATTTTTAAGTGATGCTGCAAGTATATACTTGCATCCTGAGAATTTGTTGGTACAACCTCTTATCTTTATAAATTGATGATTTCTTGATTTCACTTGAAAATGTTATTTTGTGATTGGGTCCCATTTAGTATGCTTGTAATTTGCAACATAAGTAGCTTATGCGTGCATGATTTATTTATAACTTGAAGGTCACTTGTGGAAACCGTTGCATAAGTTTGCGTACTAAGAATAGTTCCAAGGCCAAGGACTGGGTTGCTGCCATAAATGATGCTGGGTTAAGACCTCCAGAGGGATGGTGTCATCCCCATCGCTTTGAATCTTTTGCTCCTCTGAGAGGATTAACTGATGATGGTAGCATGGCCCAATGGTTTGTTGATGGTCAAGCTGCTTTTGAAGCAATTTCCTTAGCAATTGAAAATGCAAAATCAGAGGTATGCTCAATCACACATTTATTTTACACATTGCTTGTACTTTTAATATCATATTTAATCATTGATTTTCTTTGCAGATTTTTATTTGTGGCTGGTGGGTTTGCCCAGAGTTATATCTCCGACGCCCTTTTAAGGATTATGCTTCATCAAGGCTTGATGCTTTACTTGAAGCAAAAGCCAAGGAAGGAGTGCAGGTACCCACTTTTAAGGCGTAATTATTGCTTTCTAATGGCATGCTTAGATAAGAAGATTATGTAGTAATTTTTACCCCCTACCCCAGGGTGATTTACCCTGCAAACGAGAGGAAAAACCGTTATCCTTCATGTTCACGTGTACTTCTTTTCAGCTTTTTAGTTTGTCTTTGTTTCTCCTATTAGGCTATTACATTGCTCCAATTCAAGCATGCCCTATGATTACAATGTTTCTTGAAGTAGGTTTTGCTTTTTCCTTGGAACTATGGTCTTGTCAATTTTTTTAACTTGCAATCATATTTGGTACTTTTTGGGAACTTTGGCTCAACTTTTTCTTCTTCTGTAAAGAAATTAAAGCTATTGATGTGTGTCAGCAAGAGGCCTTTCAATACTTGTTTGTTGCTTCTAGCATCTCTTTTTTACTGATTGAGTTACTGGTAAATTTAGGAAAGCGAAACTAACAAACAGCAAAATCTCTCCATTGAAAGCAATACAAGGGCTCCAAAACTGTCTTTTATTTGTTAGGATTCAGTTTCTCACTTTTTTAGTTTTAAATAGCACGATGTCAAGGTAAACTCAAGATAATAACTTCTCTAGTGTGGGCGAAGCGAGATACGGAAGGGCGCACTCTTTTGTGCGCTTTTTGCGCTCTTTTGCACATTGTGACTTTTGCACTTTGTACGCCTTTGGTTTTATTTATTAGGAAAAAAATATTTTTTTAATATCGAACATTGAATAACTAGGCAAAATAAAAGTTCTCTTCTTCAAAGAGAGAGAAAGAAAAGGAAAGTGGATTTGCTCTTAGTTTCGAAGAGATAAAAGAACTGTTTAGCTTTTAAACCAAAAAGTGCACTTTGCATTGGTAAATCTCGTGCTTTTGCTTTGCACTTTATCATTATGCCTCGATACGCCTTGCGCCGTAGCAGAGATTTCTGGTTGAAAAGGGATTTCAGTTATGCTTTGCATCTAAAGTGGGGCATATGCAGCGAAAGTTGCATTATTTGGGAAGGGAAACTGCAGAAGGTTCTTTTCAAGTGAGCATAATGACCGTTTTAAGTAATCAGGTCATGAAGTTGAGGTGTTGAAATTGAGTGATTATTTTGTCTTCTCTGTGGTCTGTAGTTTCTGGTGCTTCTTGACATATTGTTTCGAAAGATTCTGTTTGAAGGACATGGTTTCTAGTATTTGATTATACCCATTCTTCCTGCTTTACATTTTATTTCACATTTCCTTCAAATAATATTTTAATATTTTCTAAAACAAAAAGTAGAAGGATCTTATCCTTGGATCTGTTGCTGGCTAGTTGAGTCAATAGGCTTGGGATTTTGTTTTCTCCTTTGTAGTTTGAGGAGCTGAGAACAAAGGAAGTGCAGTGATGCAGTTGATGTTGGTGCATAGCACTGATGTACATGGGATGGACAACAGGTTTTAACAGGATGCAGGACACTAATCTTTCTGAACTGAGTGGACCTTGGATTAATGTGCTAGTGTAATCTTGTATGGGAACTGGGTATACGTAAAATATTGTTTAATGGCTTAATCTTGATAAATAGCCATGCTGTTATGCCTGTTAGAATTGTGACATTTTTCTCAAAAATAGATGATTCTCTGTACTGAATCTGACTTTAAAACTGCTAAACTTTGTTGTTTGCGATTTTGGCAGATCTATATATTGTTATATAAGGAGGTTGCTTTAGCATTGAAAATCAATAGTGTCTACAGCAAACGAAAGCTTCTGAACATTCATGAAAATGTTAAAGTATTAAGATTTCCAGATCACTTTTCAACTGGTGTTTACCTGTGGTATGCATTTTTATTGAAAGTAACTTGTAGAATTAAATTGTGCTGATGCAACTAGAGTTTTATTTCCGTTTTGCTTAATATGGTTTATGCTTACACATGATATGAATTACCTGAGTTTGTATATGCATGTAGGTCCCATCATGAAAAGATTGTGATTGTTGACAATCAAATATGTTTTATTGGTGGATTGGATTTGTGTTTTGGTCGATATGACACATTTGAGCACAAAGTGAATGACTATCCTCCAGTTATATGGCCTGGAAAGGACTACTACAACCCAAGGTGAGTTTCCTTTATATCTGCTATTATAGCTTGCTTTAGTTGGGTTTAGGGCCGTCTTGGACATTTTTTAGGGTCCTAAGCGAAAGCTAAATAATGAGTTTTTAAAATACGAACGTTATGCCTTTTTTAATTGACAAATGATAAATTACTAATTTTATCAACTAGACAAAACACTAACATGCTCAATTAACCTATTAACCTAGAAAATACAATAAATCAAAAATACCAATACTTAGTTACTTAAATAAAATGATTATCGATGAAAAAAATACCAAACTATTTTCACCAGCCAGTAACCCAAAATCAAACAACTGGCCATTAACAAGGTCACGAATGACCATCAATTATGAAATTCATTGCCATTGATTATATGATCACTTTTTTCGTCTATGTAAACAAATTGAGCTCTTTTTTAATATATAAATAAATAAAAATTAGATTTATAAAAAATTTTAGGCCCCTTCAAATAATGGGGCTGAGTCGTCGCTTATGGTGCTCTTGTAAAGAGCCCCCTTGGTTGGGTTACAAGTTTTCAGCAGTCTATAACATTCAATTTCTTTAATTGTTTTGGAACTTCATTACATAGAGTATTTTCATTTGTTGCGAAAGGATATGTTATTGCATTTAATTATGTAAGCTTAAGCTTACCGCATTTGGAAAGTGAAAGTGGTACTGGTACTTGTAATCATAGTGTAAAAACAAGGCCGCATCGCATCGCATCGGCCGCATTGTAAAGGTTTTCAACATGAACGAACCAATACTCCCCGCGTTGTAAAGGTGTATTAAAACAGAGTTATTAGTCGTATTAAGGGATATCTTATGGTTTTGACCGATATTTAGGTGTTACGATAACCGCATCACCGTTCTGTTACCGCGATCGTGACTGTTACCACATTTTTACACTATGCTTGTGCTATGCCCTTTACCAAGGAGAGGTAATAGATCACCTATCAAAGGAAGAAATCGCAAGCAGCAACAAAAATCGGTTAGGAAGGGATGAGGTGGCAGCATATTTCAGAGATGTCAGTAACTAATTAGGGGAATATTTCATGGGGGATGAATTTGTTAGATTTGTTATGAGCTGGCATATCTAACTAACTAATAGCATAAATAACTACTCTTATCATTAGTAGGGATGGAAAATATTTTGCAAGGCTTACCAGTTGGTAAAGGAGTCCTCTGTTGCTCTAAAAACAGCTCTCTGTATTTCGTTTATCCTTTTTCCTTTAATACATTCTTTCCTTCTTCTTCTACTTTCTGTTTTCTGTTTTGCAATCTTGCTTAGACCAGATCATAGCAGCTTGTAATAGTAACATGGCTCTTAGTAAGTGCAGAAAGGACTAATGAATATATCCAGTGTGCTTGGAAACCATTTTAATGTGGAAATGCAAGGAAATGTAGAACTATCGAAGTCTAAAGAAAAATAAAACTGTAGAAATCTGAGAATAGCTTCATATTTAACTTGTTTGGTATTTTATTATGGAAATCATCATCATCATCAACCCAATATTCCCCTCGAAATTATTATGGAAATATATAGAGAATAAAGAATTACTATGCAAATTTTATGATTTTTACACTTTTCCATGGATTTTCCATTCTTTTTGAAGGAAAACACATCAACTCTATTATAACTAAGTGATCTCCTAATATTTGCAAATACATTTTCTTCCACATTTTTCCATTTTAATACAAAAAAATTAAATATAAGGATTTCTCGCATTTCTATCATTTTGTTCATAGTATTTTATTTACTGAAAACCACTCCTCTTCTAAACTAGAAAGGTTTTTCAATCTTAGAGACGGGTTTCTAAAATCCAAATTCAGATACTTTGGTAGAAACTTGGATCTCCAATTCAACATTTTTGTATTGTAGCTCAACTTATATTTAATTAGCATCAAATTTGACAATCAAAAACACAACATTGAATTGTCTGATTAGTACTAATCTACAACTAAGGCATAATCAACTCATTACAATAAGCTGTTATCATGCAGAATGAGAAAAGAAAAAAAGGGCAGAGCGTTGCGCAAAGCGTCCCCGCACATTGAGGGTATGGGGAAAGTCTCTCTCACCATTGAGGTGTAACATGGGCAAAATGAGAGAAAGACAAAGAGAAAAAAGTGAGGCATATTATAGGTCTCCTTGAATCAATGTAACTTAAAACTTGTAGGCATGCAAACGTAATTGCACAGATCTCGTCACATGGATAGCTTCTCGAGTTGAGATCATAAAGAAAAGATCTTAAAATGGATTTAATACTACTACCCATATAAACAAGTTACATTTTTTTTTCGAGGAAGCACACTTGCTAAGAACTCCATAGTTAAGCGTGCTTGATATGTAGTTTTAAGATCAATGACCTCTTACAAAGTTATCCAGGGTGCACATGAGTGAGGACAAAGTGCACCGATGTCCTTCCTCCTAAAATTAAGAATCATGCACAATAGTCATTAATGTGTTGACACAATTCAAATTTTAACAATCTTATTACTTCTGCTATTCTGATTTTTTAGTGATAAAAATATCCTACTTGTGCATTTTATTTGGGTTTAATCACAGTGATGAAAACTGGTACGCTTTTCTTAATTTTGTGCAATTTCTAAACAATATACAAGAAATTTATAAAAGAGAAAAGATGAAGTTTTTATAAATGATGTCACCAAATAATTCTTGCATACAAATACTGTAATTCGAAGGCAAAGAAAGATAGGGAAGGAGAAGTGAATGATGAATGCGGTAGTTCATCTTCAATAGAGAAGGGAAGACATATATATATTGAAACTTCGATTTCATCTGTTCAACTTCAATGGCAGACAATTATACATTCAAAAGCATTCCCTTGTTTTCAATAAATTTTGGGGAAATTTGAAAATCAAATAAATAAGTATTCTGAGAATTATAGTTAGACAATTATATATAATTATAGTTGCAGTAAACTTACAAATCCTCTCTTGTTCTGCTAAATCAGGGAATCTGAACCAAACTCTTGGGAGGATACCTTAAAAGATCAGTTAGATCGCATGAAATATCCACGTATGCCATGGCATGATGTTCATTGTGCTCTTTTGGGGCCTCCTTGTCGGGATGTGGCAAGACATTTCGTTCAACGTTGGAATCATGCAAAGGTTAATATTATGTTTACAATTTTCCAGTTCCAGAAAAGGTTTTTTGAGTACCTTCACCCAGTCGCTGGCCATATATGGACCATAATGTGGTGAGTGATGTCATTTTTTTTTTCAGAGGAATAAAGCTCCAAATGAGCAAGCGATTCCACTTCTTATGCCTCAACACCACATGGTTATCCCACATTATATGGGGAGTGATGGGGAAGAAGTTGAAGATGTGAATGGGGTTGAGGATCAGTCTTTAAAAAGGCAAGATTCCTTTTCTTCCCGAGCATCGTCTCAAGATATACCATTGCTTTTGCCTCAAGAGGAGGGACAAGAAGAAGTTTCAAAGCTGAATGAAGTTGATGAGAGCCATGACCATCAAATGAAGCTTATTAGAAATGTTCCGTTTTCTTTCCGGAAGGCCAAAATTAAACCTTTAGTTTCAGATATGCCAATGAAGGCATTTGTTGATGACTTTGACGTAGTGGACGGTGCAACACATGTTGGCATGAAATCATTAGATAAAGAGTGGTGGGAGACCCAAGAGCGTAGCAGTTTGGTGGTTCCTTCCATTGAATCTGGACAAGTTGGACCTTGTGTCTCCTGTCGCTGCCAGGTCAGCTTATTATTCCCTTTAAAGTGGAAAATTGGATGATTTGATGTGCTGATTCTCTTTTAGTTGTACTATACAAAAAATTTTGTAGACCCGAAATGATTATTATAAATATGATAAACTTTTAGTTTTCTATTTGCCACTTGTATAAAAGAAATTATGCCAATGGAGAAAATCTAGCGTTCTTTAAAACCTATTGAAATTTTTGTGATCTTTTATGTTTAGTTGGAGATGTGGATTGACTTGAATCACATTGCCTACAAGTCTTAGCTCTGACTAACTAGCTTTAAGAAATTTGTTGGGAGGAAGGAAAGCTAGAGTTGTGTCCTATACTTCTATTTAAAGCTTTAACTGCTCGTTTGGTTTAGTAATGGGAATAATTTATTGTGTAAAATTTTATCAAAAGTTCCATGTCATTTCCATAGTGATGAAACTTTGATCACAAAAGAGTTTTTTTTTTTTTTTTTTTACAAATTTCGATTACCACCTAATACCACCTTTCCCAAATTCCAATAGTAATGCATTGAAATGAATTTTATGAACAAAATGAGATGATTGAAGTTGGACAAGCACGGCCAACAAGGTAGCCAAGAGATTTTTTAACCAAGATTACACTAATTTTCATTCTCATTACCACTGTTTATTACCACCTACCAAAAGGGCCGTAAAGTGTTTGAAGTTACGTTTCTTAGAATATGTGCTTTCAAAATTTATTGGAGTTTCCTTCCCTTAGCCCAAAGTAGGGGAAATAACATTCCTCCTTTGTATTAGTTCTCCCTTGGGAATTCACTTCTGCTTGAACATCCTTTCTTTCTTTTATTGGTTATGAACATTGCTTCAAGTCATAATTTCTTCTACTTTTATGGGTTTTATTTTTATTTTTTATTTATTTTATTTATTTTTTTGTCCTTCTTTTGGTGTCTTCTGGGAATGTCGAATTCTGTAGCATAATTTACTTTTGTCAAAAACTAGAATTTGTCTGAGTCACTAAATTGGAGGAAGGCCATCTTGTCTGGATAGTTCTTGGAATCTGGCGTATTTTTTTGAGACATACTTATTTTATTCATGATATTTCTTTCCATTGGAGACGTCAAAGATTTATTTGTCTTTTCCTTTTAGATTACTGTTAACTAAATGTAAACATCTACTATTTACTTGTTTTCCTTAATTGTTGTGAAGTAGTAGGCGATTGTTGGATTTTATACCAAGGTTCAGATAGCCTCTCTGATATCACATGGAGACAGCTATGTACATGAAGTCATGAACTCCCTTTACCCTACCTTCGGTGGCAGTTTCTTTAGACTTTAGAGGGAATAGGGTAATGTTGATTTATAATTTGATTTCATATTCGTAGTGTTTCTAATCTTGTTTTTCAAGACTTTGAGAACTTAAATTTTTGTACAATGATCAATAAGAAAATTTTCTATTATTTTGAACTTATATCTACTATCAACTCCCTCTATTCCATAATGTTTTTTTCCACTCACTGCAGCAATAAGTAAGTGGGGACTTTCTATGCATTTTACAAACACGTAGTGAACTAATCACTTTCATTTTCTTTACCTCAAGATCAATAGTCAGGATGTTGTGCTAAAACTGACTTCAAACCTATTATTTTAAGCAGCCTTTTGGTTTTTTGATGTTATTGTTTGTGTGAAGAGCCCTTTATTTGAACGTTGTGCTGAAATCCAACTTTTTGAGGCATCCTGATGGTTAAATGTGTCTCTATCAATGACTATAAGTTATCCCATGCATTGGTCTGAAGAAGCTTCCTCATTAAGCCTCTGTTGAGTTGCTTCCCCTTGATTTGCATACTTTTCAAAGTTGGAACTTAAATTTGGTTAAGGTTTCAAGACTTTTACTGGCAGATCCCAAACTCTCAATCAACGTCAAGAGTAATTGAATGTTCCCTGTGCTGCTCTTTCCTTAAGAAGAGTAGCACATGTAAACTTAGGATTGAGAAATTACTTTCCATAATACTTCTTTAAACCGTTCGGAATCTGGAGAATGGAGATGCATCGCTAAACAACCTTTAAAGTGTGTGTGTGTTAGTTTGCTTGAGGGAAAATGTAGGATATTTCCTTAAAATATAAAAAATTGAGGACCAGCATTTAGGTTTTTTAAATATATTTTCTGTGCTGGAAATAGATTGGAGAGGGATAACGATGAGCTTATTTCTACTACTTTCCCTCAGTTAATTTTTTTATGTATAAAGTGGTGACATAGAATAATCAACTTATTCTTTTCTTACTTGGTATATTTGCAACAACAGAATGCTAGGCTGGAACTTTCAAAATCTTCAATTTAATATTCTTTGGCTTTTCAATCTTCATATATGCTTATTACTTAAGTCTTTATGGTTCATTTTCGGTGAAGCCAAATTTGGAGTTGTTTGGTTTCAGATTATAATGGGTCATCAAATCCAAGGTGCTGATGTCATTTATAAATAGATTAGAGAGATATTACCACATAAAGAAAGTTCATTGTGCTCTTTTGTCATCCTTGAAGAATCATAAGAAAGTGGTGCTTTCATAAGTTTAACTCTATCAATAGTTTTATAAGTTTCAATTTTTGGTATAAATTACGATTGGTACCACCTTCTTTTCCTTGTTTCTGTGGTATAATAGTCTAACAGAAGGTTTCAGAGTTGGTGTTTGTCTTTTCAAATATACATATGAATGGAAGTTCAATCAAATTTAATATGGCTGATCGGCAGATTTCTTCCAATCCCTTGTGGTTTTATTTTGGAATTTTATAGACCTTATAGCAATCTGTAAATTCTCTTTTTCAGGTTATTAGAAGTGTCAGTCAATGGTCTGCTGGAACAAGCCAAACAGAACAAAGTATCCATAAGGCGTATTGCGCACTAATTGAAAAGGCAGAGCATTTTATTTACATCGAGGTAATCTTATGTAAACGATCACGCTTATATCAAACATATAACTTAAATTGTACCTTCTCGTGCACTAATTATTCTATCCATATGAAAGTGATAAGCCGAAGGTTGCTTTTGGTATTTTGTGAAGGCTCTTCAAAAAATTATTAAAGAACTTTGAATAAGGTGGCTTTTAGCATTTTGTGAAGGTTCTTCAAAAAAATCATTAAAGAACTTGAATCATTAATATGCACTTAATGATGCTTCGATGTCATTTGTTGGAAGAGTATTAAACCACTGAAATAGGTTATCACAAATTGTCATAAAATGCAGGTTGTAAAATGTTAATTGTGTTTTGTTTAGTTCTCTTTGGCAATGCATATATATATATATATATATATATATATATATATATATATATATATATATATATATATATATATATATATATATATATATATATATATATATATATATATATATACATATATTCTAACTGGCTGGTCAGTCACATTGAATCTCTTACATAGTGCTTTCGTGGAGGTAGTAACTCAATTTTGTTACTTCTACATGTGGCAGTAGCTGCTAAAACCTTTTTCCCGTTTTCTATAGGATATTTTGTCGTTTTTTTGTTCTCTATTATCATTTATGCTTCTCTTTGCAGATAATATTAGTTAATGGCTTTCTGCTCTAACATACTTGTATTTCATGTGTGATGCTTCCAGAATCAATTCTTCATATCTGGTCTTTCAGGAGATGAGATAATACATAATAGAGTATTGCAAGCCATGTACCGGCGCATCATGAGGGCATTTAACGACAATAAATGTTTCCGGACTATTGTTGTCTTACCTCTCTTACCAGGATTTCAGGTACTAAATGGTGGCCTATAATACGTCTATACCGTCTGACTAAATTAAATCAGTTCCTGCTCAATTATGAAGTTGTTTGCTGGTTTGACAGGGGGGTGTAGATGATGCTGGAGCTGCATCTGTGCGTGCAATAATGCACTGGCAGTATAGAACAATATCAAGAGGACTGAATTCATTATTACAAAATCTTTATAATGTTATGGGCCCAAAAGCACATGACTACATCTCTTTCTATGGTCTTAGGGCTCACGGTAAACTGTGTGATGGTGGTCCAGTTGTTACCAGCCAGGTATCATCTGCATCAGTCTATATGCTTCCCATATAAAAATCAATAAATAATGCAATTCTGACATTTTCATGCAGATATACGTGCATAGTAAAATCATGATAATTGATGACTGCATGGCCCTGATTGGATCAGCGAATATCAACGATAGGAGCTTGTTAGGTTCCAGAGACTCTGAGGTATTTATCTTTCTAGGAATGCTGCTAAATCTTGTGTCTTATGTCGAGCCAAGTAGTAACCATCAATTTAATAAAGACATATCTGTCTTAAGGGAGCTTACGGTGAAACTATAGGCACATGGTCACTTTATCGGTTTATCCTACTATGCCGTTAAGCTTGGCATTGTGCGGCATTGGTATTGAAAATTTGTTAATTCTGGTAAACATTTACATATTTCACTTTGTTTTTTAATGTCAGATTGGAGTTATCATTGAGGACAAGGAAGTAATAAATTCACGTATGGGAGGAAAACTGTGGAAGGCTGGAAAATTCACTTTAAGTCTTCGCCTTTCATTATGGGCTGAACACCTTGGTCTTCGTCCTGGAGATGTGAGTAAAGAAATATTGTAAAATCATAAGATTGACACGGATTTTCTGACAGTACATCTGCATTTGACTTATATGTCTGTTGGCATGATTGTTTTGTAATTTCAAAATTAAGTAAAGGTCATAAATGACGCAAAAGCTATAAAATTGAAAATCATTGTGCAAAACGCTGCCCACATGGTTCTATATTTTCACTCCTTCCGTCTCAAATTATTTGAAACATACAGGTTTTGCCACATATTTTATTGTTTGTGTATTGATCAGAGTAAATGACGCAAAAGCTATCAAATTGAAAATCATTGTGCAAAAAGCTGCCCACATGGGTCTATATTTTTACTGCCTTCATCTCAAATTAGTTGATACAGAAGGGTTTTTACTTTTGACGCATATTATTTTAGTTTTGGGGGTTGAGATTAGGTTGGAATGGTGTGAAAGCTTTAATTTGTTGGTTATTGAATTAAATGGATCATGTGAATATTTTCCAAGTCAGGTTGCATGGAGTAAGTTAGTTTACATTTCTAGGGTTTACTAGAAAAGTAACATTGAAAGAAAGTGTTGCTATTTAATTGGGACGACCCATAAAGGAATATTGAGCAACTAAATTGGGATGGAAGGAGTAGTTTTAAAATCTTTTGCAAATAAAAATTTAACAACAGCACGTGAATGCCGATTAGAGCCATAGATCTTTGTATGTTGCATTCTGGTAACTTAGCTGTTCCTCCTGCATTGGGAAACTCATGAGTTATTGACCCATTCATACCTTGTAGTATTGACTTTCGAACATCTCGGTTCTTAAAATGTTAACACGTGCTACAAGGTACATTTTCGGTATAACCTAGAAATTTATTCACAAGCTCTTGAACGTAGGCAGCTGCAAAGTTTATCTTCGTTTATTTTTTCAATTTTAAGTCATGATGGTGTTGCTAGAGACTTGATTATCATGAGATGCTTCCATAATCTGCGTTGTAACTGAATAGGATATGATTTGTTTCCTTTGATATTCCAAGAACTATTAGCAATAAGCTACTAATTGTTTTAGTATACCTTTTTTTTAGTAATATTGGTGTATATGTATTTGCAACAGATCCCTCAAATCCAGGACCCTGTGATTGATTCAACCTACAAAGACATATGGATGGCAACAGCAAAGGTAAAAACATATTTTGTTATAAAGGCCATAGGTAACCTTGATTCAGGTTAGTTATAATATGTTTAAGATAATATCTAAACGATCACACTATAACAGTATGTTTGCCTCTTAATCACGCTTTCGGTTTCCATGAGTTTGTTCAAATGATCTTGGAAAGTTCTTGCAAAATTCTGGTCAATGTGGCTATCTTATGAGGCTGGAGGGAGTTTCTTGTTTATGTTATAGAAGTTACGAACATTTGGATGCATATCGGATTTCCTCTTCAAATGAATCCATTGAGCATTTGAACTTGTCTTTTAGCATGCAAGGACTCCCAAGATAATGAATCAACATTCGCAAATTTGTTCTCTTGTTCAACATTGTTACCAGTGAAGGACTGAGATCCCTGACCTTAGGGGCAATGCCAACTCTGTAATACCACAGCCTGAATTTTGTCTTTGTCCAACAATTTTGGGGAGGATATCCTCCCTTGTGTCACCAAAGAGAAAAGGGACTAAAGCTCTGTTCTCTTCAACTGAATTTTGCTACGGTGGTCATATTTTGCAAGTAGCCGAGAACTGAAAATGAGTGAGATACATTCCTTAAGTTCTAACTGAAACTGTATTTATTAGCAACGAAAACAAGTAGTTCAAGTTGAAGATAACAGATGCTAAAAGACTTTTAGACCAAATGTTTGCTGCATTTGTCAAGCTTTTTGAGGAGTGAAATGTATTGTTCTATACTTCTGTGACATCTGAAGTACTCTATTTTTATTTCGATCCTTGTAATATTATTTACGTAAGTGATTTATGTGACAGACGAATACAATGATCTACCAAGATGTCTTTGCCTGTATCCCTAATGATCTCATACATTCCAGGTATTGTAGGTTTCTTTCTGCCTCATTTTAACTTTGCCTGTTTCAAGTCTGCTTTTCTTACTAATCATTGGTTCTTATATCATGCAGAGCTTCACTTAGACAGAATGTGGCTTACTGGAAAGACAGACTTGGACACACTACCATCGATCTCGGGGTAGCGCCTAAAAAGTTAGAATGCTATCAAAATGGAACCCTCAAAGATTCCGATCCTCTAGAGAGGCTCGAATCTGTTAAAGGGCATCTTGTGTCCTTTCCAGTTGAATTTATGTCACAAGAAGATTTGAGACCAGTGTTTAATGAAAGCGAGTATTACGCATCACCGCAAGTCTTCCATTGACATAATTTATCGCCAATAGTTGCAAATTAGACGAGCATATGTACAGCACAGGCATCATTGTATAGCACATGAACAAAAAGTCGAAAACCAGAGCAACTTGTCTTGGCATATAATAAGAAAGTTGATCTCAGAGAAGGGTTTTGCCTTTTTGATAGTATCCTTCTCTTGCAAAGGAAGTGGAGTTACAATGACCCATTAAATTTGCTATAGATCTGTAACAGCGTTGAGGTCTCACGCTTAAAGAGAGGAGTTTTTAACGGCGTCTTGCTATTGATGTATAGTAAATTATTGTTGTAAAATTCAATTCATTACAAGGATATGATTTCAAATTTTTTCCACCCAATTCTGTACATGAATCCTACGCCTCCTTGTTTGCATTTAACACTTTGTAAACAATAAGGTCCAATCTAATAGAGAATATTGCCTTTTTCTGAATTTTGGGCTCCAGCCTCTTAGAGAAGTTGAGATTGTCACCTCTTGATCTTCTGGATTGAGTCGGTCAATTGTCAGCTAAAATAACCGTTCTTAATTTTGTATCTGTATATGCAAATCCGTGATTGCTATCTTACTTCTCGCCTCATCGATTTGATGCATGCATAATTCTGTTCAATCGATTTCTTATTGATTATTGATTTCTGTC
This sequence comes from Amaranthus tricolor, assembly GCF_026212465.1. Taxonomy (NCBI): domain Eukaryota; kingdom Viridiplantae; phylum Streptophyta; class Magnoliopsida; order Caryophyllales; family Amaranthaceae; genus Amaranthus; species Amaranthus tricolor. The sequence continues at coordinate 38,914,612 of NC_080047.1, forward strand.
TGGAAATTTGAAATCTCATTGCTATCTTTCTTGATTTCTTGATTACTACTTTTTCTTGCCTCTTCTTTTCTACCTTATCTTGCACAATGTCGAACAATCAAAACAATAGCACTTTAGATCCTACTGTCAATCCAGCTAGTGTATATTTTTTGCATCCTTCTAATTGTGGTCAGAAGCTAGTCACTGATGTTTTTAATGGAAGTAGTTATAGTGATTGGAAGCGTGCTATGATGATAGCATTATCTAGAAAGAACAAGCTATGTTTTGTTGATGGCAGTTTGAATAGGCCTGGACCTAATTCCCCTAACATTAAGGCTTGGGATAGGGTGAACAACATTGTTATATGCTAGTTATTGTCGACCTTGGAGTCCTCCATTGCTAAAAGTGTCTTGTGGTTTAAAACAGCTAGGGAGATTTGGTTTGAGTTAGAGGAAAGGTATGGCCAATCCTTTTCGGCTCAATTATTTGCATTACAGGAAGAAATTAATAGTATCGTTCAAACACATGATACTAGTGTTGCAAAATTCTTTACTAAGATGAAATCTCTTTGGGATGAGTTGGATAACCTTGATCCCTTACCTACCTACTCATGTACGGGTTATTCTTGTAACCTCACACAAAAGTTCTATAAGATGCATCAGAGTCACAGATTAATCCATTTCTTGATGAAGCTTGACAATAAGTATAGTCATGTGCGGAGCAATTTGTTGATGATGAGTGAATTACCTACCTTAGCACAAGCATATCGGATCTTGATGCAAGAACAAAAGCACCAAGAATTGAACAAGTTGACCAATGACACTAACGAGTCTCGAGCATTTAGAGTGGACAAGAGAAGCTTCAATGAGAATAATTTTCAGAAGGCTCATACTCCCTTCACCAAGAATCAACAACCTGTTTCAGTGAATCACTTCAAGCCTCATATAGGGCATTTTGAACCAGTAACTATGACTGCGCAAAAACGGCCTAATTCCTACTTTTGTGAGCATCGTAAGATGCAAGGACACACCATAGATCAGTGCTACAAAATCCATGGGTATCCAAGCACTTCAAGAATGTATGGAGAAGGAATCCTAAAAGCCACAACAGCACTGCTCATGTTGCTAATGCCTCTGATCTCAATGGGACTGCTACTGATATGGTTACCACCACTCTTACAAGTGACCAATACAGACAGCTGTTGCACCTTCTAAAAACACAACCATCTGGCACTAATGAATCTCTTGATGCTCCTACTGAAAATGGTGCTACTGCTCTTTTGGCAGGTACAGTTTGTTTATTAGCCAATAATACTCATAACTAGATAATTGATAGTGGAGCCTCAGATCAAATGACTTTTTGATTTGAACCTTTTTGAGAGTTATCATCCTTTAAAACACAATGAACATACCATTACCATTCTAGATGGTAGGCAAATTGAAGTAAAATGCATTGGCACAGTCTTTCTTCCCAGTGGTATTAAATTGAAAAACATTCTTTTTGTACCTCAGATTCGTTTCAATTTAATATCCACACATAAGCCCTGCAAGGATTTAAACTACAATGTGATTTTTAACTCCAATGGATGTATTGTTCAGGACCTTTCGATGAGAGAGCCTTGGCTTCTTGGTAAAATCAAACAAGGACTCTACTATGCTGATAATCTGATTGATGCTTTTTCTGGTTCAGCAACTAATAAGACTCACAAAATGACATGCTATATTACTACTTATGAGACATGTTCTAGTTCACATGTATCTAGTACTGATATGCATCATAAGGCCAAATTATGGCACCTTCGTTTAGGTCATATACCTTTTCACAAACTTAAGTTGCTTTTTCCTGTTGAGTCACTGCCCTCACATTACTTTTGTACTCTTTGCCTAATGGCTAAGCAAACTAGATTGTCTTTTACCCATAGTGTAATAAAGACATGTTATCCTATAGAATATATGTGGATGTGTGAGGTCCTTACAGGCACAAAATAAGGAACTGTTGTAATATGTTTCTTACCATGGTGGATGACTTTACACGTACAACTTTTTATATCTTTTAAAATGCAAAAGTGACACAAAATTTTGTTGCATATGTTGAAAAGAAATTCAATGTCATAGTTGAAGGCATTAGATCAGATAATGCTAAGGAACTTTGTCGCGATGCTCTCAAATTTTATCTTCAAAAGGGTATTGAGCATCAAACAAGTTGTACTGACACACCTCAGCAAAATGGTGTTGTGAAAAGGAAACATCGTCATTTGCTTGATATAGCTAAAGCTCTTTCTTTTCAGTTTAAAGCCCCTATGAGTTTTTGGGGTGAGTGTGTTCAATGTGCCACCTACTTGATTAACAGGACACCACTTTCTTCCTTGAATTACATTACACCATATGAAAAGTTGTTTCATCACAAGCCACAATATGATCATTTGAGATCCTTTGGATGTCTATGCTTTGCCTCTACATTAAAACAAGGGAGGAACAAGTTTAATCCAAGAACAGACCCTTGCGTTTTTATGGGATATCCTCATGGTACTAAGGGATATAAGCTTTATAATCTTAAAACAAACACTATGTTTGTTTTTAGAGATGTAATTTTTTATGAACAACTTTTTTCCCTTTCACTTTCTCAATAATACACTTACTAAACCTCTTCCACAATTTTTTCTACCTACGAATCCTCTCACAAATTCCACTCTCCTTACTGATTTCCCTTCACCTACTCCACCAATATCTCTTCCAGACCTTAACCTTCCCTCCCCTAATACTGCCTCTTCCCCTCCTCCTCCACCCCCTCCTCCTGTCCCTATTTCATGACATTCTACTTGTGTTTCTAGACCCCATAGTCACCTCAAAGACTATGTGTGTGCTCATACTAGCTCTCATTGATGTGGTGTTGTTCAATATAGTGCTCTACTTGCTCATCATCATCATATTGCTGCTTTCCATGCTACTTATGTTGAGCCTACTATTTATAAGGAGGCTTCTACTAATCCTATGTGGGTTGAGGCCATCGCTAAAGAACACACTGCTTTGTCTCTCAATAACACCTGGGATATTGATTCTCTTCCCAAGGGTAAGAAAGGTATCGGGCAAATGGGTTTTCAAGGTTAAACTAAACTCCGATGGGAGTCTTGAGAGGTATAAGGCGCGTTTATTTGCCAAGGGTTTCACTCAGCAATATGGCATTGATTTTGAGGAGACTTTCTCTCCTGTAGTTAAAATAACAACAATTCGGTGCATTTTAGCCGTTGCATTAAGTCATAAATGGCCAGTCTTCCAGCTTGATGTCAACAATGCCTTCCTTCATGGTGATTTGGTTGAAGAGGTCTATATGAGAATGCCTGAAGGCATTTCCAATCTTAATAACAAAGTTTGTCGGCTAAAGAAATCTTTATATGGGCTTAAACAGGCTTCGAGACAATGGCTTGCTAAATTGGTTCAAGAACTTCATTTCCAAGGTTTCACACAATCAAAGAACAACTATTCTTTATTCACCAAACATAATGATACTAATTTTACTGTGGTGGCTGTCTAAGTCGATGATAAACTTGTTACAGGCAATGACTCTACTGAGATCACTAGTCTTAGAGCTCACTTGCATAAGGTCTTTAGCATTAAAGACCTAAGCGCTTTACACTACTTTCTTGGGATCGAAGTTAGCTACTTTTCCAATGGCATCATCCTTACACAAGAAAAGTTCACTCGTGAACTTTTAGCTGACAGTGGTTTCACTTTATTTTCCAAAGTTGCTACACCTTTGCCCCTACACCTCAAGCTCTCGACTCACGAAGGCACTCTTATACCAGATCCCACTATCTACCGAAGTTTGGTTGGGAAACTCAACTTCCTTACCAGCACTCGCCCTGATCCTTCTTTTATGGTTTAAGCGTTGAGTCAACATATGCAAAATCCTCGTGACTCTCATTTATCTGCTCTACATCATGCTCTGTCCTATGTCTACCATACTTCCGGTCAGGGTATCATTCTTCAAGGTACTGACAAGTTGACACTTCAAGCTTTTTTTTTATTTGAATTGGGGATCATGTGTGGATTCTCGAAGATCCATAACCGGTTATATTCTACTTCTTGGTTCTTCCTCCATCAGTTGGAAGTCCAAAAAACAAAGCACTGTGTCACAGTCTAGCTCAGAAGCTGAGTACCGTGCTATGGCAGCAGCTGCATCTGAGTTGACCTGGGTTGTTCTTTTATTACAAGATTTGGGTGTTCAAACCATTCAGCTCGTCACTTTACATTGTGATAACCAGTCTGCAATTTACATTGGCAAAAATCATGGCTTCTATGATAGGACCAAGCACATCGAGATCGACTGTCACTTCACCCTTGATAAAGTCCTCGAGGGTCTTTTGCAACTTTCGTACCTTCCCACGCAACTACAGCTTGCCGACCTCCTAACCAAGATCTTGCCTTCCACTCGCTTCAAGGAGCTTCTATTCAAATTAGGAGTGTCCTCTACACCTCCTAGTTTGAGGGGGCAATTGAGAATACCACCTTGAATATTCCTTCAATACAATGTAATAATACAAAGTAGAGAGTATATTGTATACATTAGCTTAGTTTGTTACACATAAAAAACTCTGAAAGGTGTATCATACCTATATATACTTGTAAAGGGTATCGTGAGCCATTTGTACAAACACTATACAAAATAATGAAAACTCTCTACTGCTTTCTTCTTCATGAGATCAGATTCAAACAAATATTAATTATGGTATTTACATTAGTTTTAATATAATGGTTAATCTATCTTAAAGTCTGATCAAAATCAAATAAATGTTGTGTTGAACATTTAGAGTATATAGACCTAAATTTGTATATACTACATACTTAATATAGTAGTAGGACTAAATAAATATATTATAAGTCCAAATTAAATGCCTCAAAGAATTTGATGAATCATTACTTTGATTCATAAGTTTTGTTTGATGAATCATTACTTTGATTCATAAGTTTTGTTTGATGAATCATTACTTTGATTCATAAGTTTTGTTTGATGAATCATTACTTTGATTCATAAGTTTTGCTTGGTGAAACATTACTTTGATTCATAAACTTTGCTTGGTGAAACACTTTTGTTTCAAAAGGAGGTATTGTTTGATGCATAGCTCTATAAATAGAGGTTGCATGCCAAGGGACATTCCATCCCAATTTCATATAATTTATGATTTCTCTCTTAAGAATACTCTTATTCATGTTCTTCCTTTCATGAGATAATATTGAGAAAGTAATTAACTCTTAATATCATCAAAGTTCATAATTCACTACAACACTTGTATTTACTATTGCAATTTCCTTGTGTTAGAATTTTGTTGTGAAAATTGTATCTCATTGTGAATTTCATTTATCATCCCAAGCACCTTTGTGGGAGAAATATCACAATAGGAAAGTGCATGAACGCCTTCTATTCATATTAAGTTTCCGAGCGACTTCTCTGATTGTCGCAATCTTATCTTCATGGTGTCCATTTGGTGAATTACAAAGCAAGTAGTTCCATTGCCATCCACACAAGGGAAATACAAATCGGTTTGTTTATTTGTATCTGCATTATATTTCCAATAATCTATTGTGATAATTTTTCAAAGATGGCAAGCGTTAAAGATCTCATTAAAATTTTTCATCAAGTTGGACAATTATTTCATGGCATGAAGTTCTGACGATGGCAAATGAAATATTTATTTCATGGGTATCTTTAGTAAGAAGAAGTATCATGGAAAATAAGTAAGTTTTTCTTGAGATTTAATAATCATAAATTATATTTGATATTTTGTGTTTAAATTTGTGAAAAAGTTTTTACATACATTTAAATCTTCTTTTGGATGATCATATACATGTGTTCTAATTTTAATTTGAAGTAAAGCATGTGGGTAATAGTATTTTACAAAGATATGATCTAGAGAAGTGGGTATGTGTTTTTTTATGATAAAAATTTATGATGGAAATCATAAAGTGTTATTTTTCTTAATAATTAATTAAGAAAAGAGAATAGAAATCTATTCATGTGATCATCATGGTTAATAGGGCAATGAAATTTTATAGTATGGAATAAAAGTACTACAATGTCAGGATTTATATATATATAAATTAAAATTTCCAAGTATACATTAAGTATGTGTTTTATCGGATATTGATTGATTAAAGTATGATTATGTTCTATACTTGATGGAATTAATTCTTCATGAGACATGTTTAAAGAAAGTGATTAATTTTGTTTTATCATGTTGATAATTGATGTATGTCGTGTAGCATCAAAACCAAAGGTATGATAATTTTATTTCGCATACTTTCGATTAATCTCAGTTTGTTGATTTGTAATTGTTTTATTTTATTGTTAATTATGAAATAAAGTATCAATTTTATTGATGTAACCATTTTTGTGGTTAGTTATGGTAGTTATTTGTAAATAATTACTTATAAGTAAATGATTAATTTATTGTCTTTTGTCAAGTCATGATGAGACAAAATTAAAGTGACATATTTTTTTATTACCCAATTTCTTTATAGAAAATAAAAGGGGTAATGATTCACATTGAAATACTCAAATGAGTTATGTAATTACCCAAGTCAATCTAGTTATATTATAACTAAGATTAAGGGGTAGAATTTATATGTCATGTAGATATACATGTTTATGTATATGGAGCATTTTAAATTTAAATTTAATATGGTCGGACCATTATTTATAATAATTAAGATTAAATTATTATGTATAATTCAACAATGTTGAAATTATAAGTAAGTGGTTAATTTTATCATTACTTATGAAAATAGTTATGAAATAAATATTATTTTATATAAGAGAATAAATTAATTTGCATAGATTTTGCAAATTATGTTTTATGGTAATTAAAATTCCATAATGTTTATAAATCAAATTATTATTATTAGTTTGTAATAATAATTTTGGTATGTTTATTTGATCCATATAAGTAAATAGATGGTGTATAATATGTGACAAGTTGATTTATTATAAAAACTATAAAGTGATTACTATCTATAAGTATTTATTTATAAAATTGTGTCCTTTAAGACATGTGAATTATCAAGTGGTATGATAATGTATTTTATGCCTTAAGCATAAAATGTATATTATGGTAAATAAATTCCATAATGTTTAATAATTTATTTATTATTACTAGTTTGTAATAATGTAAGAAATTTTCTCAAATTATACATAATTATATGTATGAAATTCAATTTTGAATTGGATCACAAAGAATTGTCATTTCTATTTGTGATTGAATGTTTACAAATAGGGGAGGTAATTTTAAACTTCCAAGTGTAAACTAATAAAGATAATATTTTATCCACAAATATTTGTCTTAGTTTTAGACAAAAAGATTAAATTATCTCTTGTTTGAGATGTTTAATAAAAAGTCATTTTCAAGAAAAAATGCACACTAAGAAATTTGATGATTCGTCAAAGGTACTAGAATAATGTTACTTCTAATGTTCCATATTTATTTAATGTGAAAGGAGACCCATTGACTTTTAGTGATGCTATGGCATCACAAGATAGTGCCTTTTGGAAAGAGGCAATAGATGACGAGATGCAATCCATCATGGGGAATAATACTTGGGTATTAGTAGATCTCCCACCGACTTGTAAACCAATTGGTTGCAAGTGGATCTTCCGCAAGAAGATGAAAATTGATGGAACTATTGATAAGTTCAAGGCCCGTTTAGTGGCACAGGGCTTTAGACAAAAGCTTGGTATTGATCATTTTGATACATATGCACCAGTTGCAAGAATAACCACAATTAGGTTGTTGGTAGCGTTGGCTATAATTTATCATCTAGAGGTTTATCAAATGGATGTGAAAACCGCATTCTTATACGGTGAGCTAGATGAGGAAGTTTACATGAAACAACCCGAAAGGTTTGTTTTGAACGGACAAGAAAATAAGGTGTGTAAACTTGTTAAGTCACTATATGAACTTAAACAAGCACCAAAACAATGGCATCAAAAGTTCGATGAAACTATATTGTCCTTTGGATTCAAGTTGAATCAAGCGGATAAATGCGTTTATAGTAAATATGATAACCAAGGCAATGGAGTTATCATTTTCTTATACGTGGATAACATGCTCATCTTTGGTACTAGTATAGTACATATCCAAGAGAAGGATTTTTTGTCTAAATCCTTCCAAATGAAGGATTTGGGGGAGGCCGATGTAATCTCAGGCATAAAGATCAAAAGAGATGGTGATTGTATTTAGCTTAGTCAATCTCATAACATTGATAAAGTGCTTAATAGGTTTAAATTGCAAGATTCGACACCATTCTCAAGCCCATGGAGCAAGGTATGAAATTTACCAAGCATACTGGAAAACCAACTTCTCAATTAGAGTATGCAAAGATTATTGGATCTTTGATGTATGTTATGACATGTACAAGGTCGGACATAGCATTTGCGGTTGGTAAATTGAGTAGATTTACTAGTAACCCAGGTCCCCAACATTGGTTGGCGATAAGGAGAGTATTACGATATTTGAAAGGAACCATAAATTATGGTATAACTTATAGTGGTGAACCTCCTATATTGGAAGGTTATTCCGATGCTAGTTGGATCACTAATGAAGAGGATAATTCTTCAACTAGTGGTTCGGTGTTTGTTTATGGGAGAGGTGCCATTTCATAGGCTTCGAAGAAATAAATAGTAATAGCAAATTCCAATATGTCTGCAATTCATTGCACTCGCCTCGGTGGCAAATGAAGCGGTGTTTGGTTAAGGAATTATATACTTAATGTGTAAAGGAAGAAGGAGGTTTGTTATACTCTAAATGGGGGAGGATTGTTGAACATTTAGAGTATATAGACCTAGATTTGTATATATTACATACTTAGTATAGTAGTAGGACTAAATAAATATATTATAAGTTCAAATTAAATGCCTCAAAGAATTTGATGAACATTACTTTAATTCATAAGTTTTGTTTGATGAATCATTACTTTGATTCATAAGTTTTGTTTGATGTATCATTACTTTGATTCATAAGCTTTGCTTGGTGAAACATTACTTTGATTCATAAACTTTGCTTGGTGAAATACTTTTGTTTCAAAAGGAGATATTGTTTGATGCATAGCTCTATAAATAAAGGTTGCATGCCAAGGAACATTCCATCCCAATTTCATATAATTTATGATTTCTTAAGAATACTCTTATTCTTGTTCTTCCTTTCATGAGATAATATTGAGAGAATAATTAACTCTTAATATCATCAAAGTTCATAATTCACTACAACACTTGTATTTACTATTGCAATTTCCTTGTGCTAGGATTTTGTTGTGTAGATTGTATCTCATTGTGAATTTCATTTATCATCCCAAGCACCTTTGTGGGAGAAATATTACAATAGGAAAGTGCATGAACGACAAACAAGGTGTTCCATTGCCATCCATACAAGGAAAATACAAATCGATTTGTTTATTAGTATTTGCATTATATTTCAGTATGTTGAGTCATCGGGTTATTTTTATAATCTAAATTTGGATGATTCATTCAACAAATCAATTTGTGGAGTTTTCATTGTGCTCAAAGATTCAGTATACACAAGAATCAGACTCACTGACTGCAAATATTTCTATCAATGGCGTCCTCTGTGGTGACGTCAGGTTCTTTGGTAATTCTCGAAGAACTCATACCATCTTCTCCTCTTTTTCACCATGGGGCTTCTCTTCGCGTTACTGGAAGGTCTTTCTTTTACTTTGTAAAATTCCTTCATTTTCGTTTTTTTCTCAATTTCTGCAATCTATTTTATTAGGGATTTTGTTTCTCACATTGCTCAATTATATAATGACTGACTATAATTTGACTATGATATTGTTTTATTCAATCCTTTAGAAATTGCAGACTGATGCTATTTGAATTTTATGGCATTAGCTTTTTTCTGATGGTTATCTCCACTTCTGCTGCTGTTTTTACTCCTCTATTAACAGATCAAAGTAATGCACAAATAAATTTAAAAAAAATAATAATGCACAAATAAACAAAATTATTAATTTTAGGTCACTGAAATCATAACTTCCACTCTACGGTCCGATCAGCATGCAGTATTAGCGTCTTTATTTTTATCTATTTTGTATAGAATAGGTAAGGGCCGACATTATTGGCGGAAAATTGTTAATAATAAATCGAACTTTGCTTGATCCACCAAATATAAATCCTAATTTCTTACTTACTTTGAGATGGTTATAAAGAATTGGTGGTTTATTTTTAGCAAATATACTTTATAGGTTGGTTTTTTAAAATTAAATAATAGTATAGTTTATTTTCAGCGAATTGAGGAAATGTTGCTTTATTTTTGACAATTTTTCCTGCTGTCGGCACTTCCATTTGCTTTTGATGGATAAAAACAAAGTTTCTCTATAGTGGTTAGAATTGCTGACCACTGAGTGTCATTGGTTTTAGGCTCGAATGAAATAAAAAAGACCCACTATTTTAACCTATGTGGACCTTTTAGTGGGTGAAAGAGAATAGCTTGGATCCAACAATGATAACGTGTGGAAGATGAGTGAAAAACAGAGAATGAACAAAAGAACAACAAACAATCAACGCGACATGTTTATGAGGTAACTTTGGATACCTCCCTCAAAAGATGATTACTTTCATTAATATATTCAACAATAGGCTAATGACTAACCACACACACTTAAGAACAAACTCTAAAGACAATGATTCCATTCAACAATACGCTCTTGGTTTACAAGCCCTAGCTTTCTCTAGTGTATTATCCTCTCTCTCTTCTAATGATGTTCTAAGACCCCTTTATAGAGTCCCTCAACATATTAGAAGCCCTAGGACAAAATCCTTGATGTTCAAGTAAAACAGCCCATGAAACAGAAAGTCGACAAAATTGGGGCTGCACTCCGCTCAACCGAGTGCCCATCCGCTCGATCAGGTCGAGCGAGCCCTTCAGATGCTCCTTGAACTCGAGTGACCTGCTTCCTTGTTCGTGTAACGTACTCTTTGAGCCTTGCCATGTTCAAGGCACATGCTAGCCTTCATGTTCATGATCTTTAATGCTTCAATATCATGACACATTGAAGTTTCTCCTTCAATCCTCACATCCTCCCATGCATTCCCCACACATCCTTCATCAAGGCATGTTAGTAAATTGCCCAATGTGTGATTGAAGTCTTCTCCAAACATGGGTAGTTTGGCTCTTGCTCTAATAGTGAGTAATAAATTTTAATTGCCTTTCGAGTGGACATTTGGGTCTATTTGAGCATTACTTCGAGGAAAAAATCACTTTTAGGCTTATATTATGATTTGTATGTCGTTTTGGTAGGTTATTGGAATATTCTGTGGAGAGCGCTATGGCTGTTATTGCTGATGGAAATGCGACGCTTAAGATTGACACACAGCACTTGAAACTAAGCTATCGAGTGGACTCCATCTATCAGTTTATAGGAGAGCTCTACTTTGAAGTTGAAAATCAGGTGAGATTAATGTTGCCAACACTCTTGGAATAAACTAAAGCACTATTAATGATTTGTTCTTTGTTTTATTATAGCCAATACTAAAGGCACGGGTTGGTAGGAATGTCGATGGCTTGGACCTTAATCTATACCGTCAATCCTTGCGCCTCTTGAAAGAGTTTCAGGCTGAGCAAGCTTGTAGCTGAAGAAGCTTGTGATAGAAATTTCAACTTAAAGGTAGTTCTTTATTCGCGTATGCAGTGATGACTGAGCCGTGAGCACTCACATTTGACACCTGCAAATATGCAAGTGCAACTGAGCTATATCTTATTCCTTCTGTCCCATTGAAATAGCCCCTGATAGTGACATATTGTAAAGGAAAATGTCACTATCGGGGGCAAATTCAATGGGACAGAGGGGGTAGTTAGTACCTTTTATCACCATATAGTTTTATCTTTCTTATTAGGTTTCTTTAAAATGTAGTATGCACTCAAACCAAAAGTGTTAGAAGTATATTGCTAGTCAAATTTCCTAATGAATGTTGGATGAGGTTTTCATGTGGTCTTGTTTTGTCAATTGAACTGTATTGATTTATCTGTATTGGGCATACTTGAGCGCTGCTTCGTCGATGAAAGTTATTTGAAGTGTGGTTAAGTTTGTTCTTCGCTATTCTATTCTTTGATTATGTGAAACAAGCTTCCCGATTGGATGTTCAATTAAGTCGGGTCATATCAGGTTTAGGTCGTGCTGGCAAGTGTGTCCATGCTGAAGAAAACACTTTTGGTTTAGTTCAGGCTTCGGCTAGTTCTTTTTCCAGTCAGTCATTTCGGATAGCTATAGTTCTGTTTATCTTCATACTGTATTTGTACCTCTTAAGCCAGGATTCTCTGTTGCTTTGAGCTCGAGCTTGTGGAAGAAAGATACGCGAGTATTGGTCAAAAAAATGTATAATGTATGTTTCATAAGTAAATGTTATGTTCTATGAGCTGGAGCTTTGTGGAAGAGAGATACGCGAGTATTGGTCAAAAACCTATAATGTCTGTTTCATCAGTTATTATGTGCTAGAAATGCATTGCAAATGAATGTCTGTGTATATTGTATAATGTTAAGTATGCAACTAAAGTCTATGAACACATAAACAGCACATATTCTCTTGAACTTACTTTCAACTTTCAAGTATATAAACAAGTCCAGGAGAACAACTTAATCTGAAACTGTGCTGGTCTTCTGCTATCCAATGTCATTAAAAAATAGGTTTGGACTTTTAGAATTCAAAAATTTTCAAATGAAACGGTCTCATTGTGAGACCATAGTAATGTTCAATTACCTTCTTAAATTGATTAGTTTTAATTAGTCTTAAAGTGATTATTTCTAATAGTCTTAAAGTAATCACTTAAGATCATTTACAATCTTAAAGTAATCAATTAGAGAAATAAACTTGGTTCCATCTCATGGTGAGATGGTCTCATACAAGACTTGTAGAGATTACTTTTGGATAGGCTAGGAAATTATGGGTTAATTCAGCGGTTGATGGTATTTCCTTTCACCTTTTTAAGTGGTTACATGGGTTTAGTTTCCACAACTTAGTAAAAATTTATCATTTCTCCCCTTATATGTAGAGTCTCCCCTTATTTGTAGGAATTCTCTAGCTCATATTTGAATTTAAAAAAAAAAAAAAAACTTTGTTTTTGTGTGAATAGGCCAGTATATAATTACTAATGTTAAATTGATTTGAATAGCATAAAAATATTATATTCATTTTCAGTTGGCTTTTAACAAATTAAATTTACTTAGAAAAATATCAATATTTAATTATCAAACTAAATATAGCTTTGAATAACAATACTAACCCTTAACTGTTATTTATGAAAATTTACAAAATACTAAAATTCTTTCAAGTTTTGAATCACAGTCACAACACAAAATCTTATGAAAAACTCAATATTTCACAAAGAATATCACACAGATCAAATAGTATAAACATAAAATTTAAATTAACTATCAAACTAAAAACTCAATATTTCACAAAGAATATCACAAAGAATATCAGTTGGGTTGTCAATGCGAGCATTCGATCAATGGAGCATCCTCGCAACACTTTTGCAGAAATTTAGAAGCTCTAACGATAAAAGTCTCTTTGAAATGGGATGCTCAGTTTGCAACAAACGAGAGTTCACCATTCTTGACTTGTTGGTCGGAGCTCTTATGGCCGGAATATCTGATTCAAATGTGCCATTATTTCAGGTCGTTAATTGTGTAAAGAGAAGACCCATCAAGATTCATCTTCATACATTCATACAGCTTTGTTTGCTTTGTCTGACAATGATTCCACTGTAAAGAAGGCCTTGGAAGTAGACTGTTAGAGAAACAAGTTCGAGTTTCTATCGATATTGTTGAAAGCTTGTTTATCACTTGGTCATGGATGGAAATTTCAGAAGCAGGAATTCAATCTGATTTGTATAACTAAAATTACAAAAATGATGGATCATACAATGCGCCAGGGGGTGTTAGTTTCAGTTTTCTATAACTACATTTTTAAATAATAAGCAGAGACGTAAACGGATTTTATGCCAGTAGGCAGTAACGCACCAGAAAAACAGCGGACTTTTAACATCAAATATGCTCAAGGCCATAAGCTCGTGGAAAAACTAAGTAGATTGAGCGGACTTTTAACTTCAATGTCGAACGCTGCTGTTTCTCTTGTGCAAGCTACTTACCATCTAGAGAATCACACAAAATAGAAGAAACAGCAATTAGTTATTGGAAGCTAGTGGTGCTAATGATCTATGAGCACCTCTACAAAATTAAATAGAAATTAAAATGTAAATGCCTCTAGTTCTAATTACGAATACCTGAGAAAAACAAATAATGCACGTTCAGTTCAATAAGACGAACTTCAAATCTTCCCTGGGGCCAAGCAAGTGTGCGCTAGCTTTTATGAAGGTGCGCCAAGGGCGATTTATAATATTTGTAATAGTCCAGGCAAGAATACAAGCTTCTTGCGATCTCCTAAAAAGGCCCACAGCTTGCGGAACAGGACATACGTCTGAATGTCACCCAAGAATGAAACCTCTCTTTAGATACTGTAAACACGAGAAAGGCATATTTAAATCCCTGTTGATATCAAGAGCCTTTGAATAAAGGACATTCAAAACCGAATCTTGGTCCAAACTTCCTACAGCAGCACTTAAACCTCTAGACACAACAAGGGTTGTATTGCACAACCAAGGCACTGAAACAACAAAGCCCACTCCGGGAAGTTTTTGTCTACCCGAGGATTTTTTATCACCCAGTAACATATCTTTGTATGCTTGGAGAACTCGAGATACATATTTTCCTATAGGCATAATTGATGCGTCTTCACAGAGTACGTCATCATCAGAATGAAGATTTACTACAACAGTCCCGTGATAAGGATGAAGTCTGCTACCAAGGGCTATAAGGAAGGGAGATTCTGGATCCCGTAATTTGTGAGGGAAAATATCATCACCATCATATGCGTCAATGAAGATAATGTCATACTTATTCTCCGTGTTGAGGATGAACTTCTCAGCGTCTGATTCATAGAGGAAAAGTCTCTCATGGATGCCTTTCCATAGAACTTCATCCATAGTATTGGGTTTTGGGACAACATGATGACCTGGAGGAACTGCAACTGAGAATGAAGGAAAGCCCATTGCTTTTATAGACGTGGTAATAACAAGAGGATCAATTTCAACAATGTCAACAAGAGCACCTAAACATACCATCAAAAAGAAATGATTAGGGTCTTCTGTATGAGTCGTGATCCTCAAACCACCAAAAAAAATAAAGGAAAACGTTTAAAGAACAAAAAAGAAAAAAGATTCAAAAAAAAAGCGCATTAAGAGGTGAGAAGACTGAAGACACAAGAGTCAAACCCGAGCCAGCTGGGACTCATTTAGCCCAGAGGATTATATGATTCTATGTGTTACAACTTGAACCTTTTTTTGCTTCATATGGAGATCTAAGCCAAGGAGAGATCCTCAACAATATTACATCAGCTTCCTTAGTTTCATAACCTCGGATAAAGGAATTTGCACAAAAAAAATGTGTAGTGTACTGAATCATACTCATATAGTACGACCATTTAAAGACCTCTTCATAAGTACCAAAGATTCACAAGTTGCAACTATTGAGTATACGTATAGTACAGCTGTGTAAGTCGGGAAAGTTGGACATCGATATAGTTGTGACTTGTGAGCGTTGGTATAACAGCGTTGGTGCCAAAAATACTAATTCCTAAACATCTTAACATTTGAAGGATTTCCAAGAACAAGAATAGAAGGGGGGAAAGCAACTCTACCTTGAATTTTAGAAGCTAGAAATAATGGTAAGCTTCCTCCACCGTGTCCTATACATAAGACACGCATTGTTTGCTTTCCAGTAATTGCAGTCCTCAGATCATAATCGGTAGATGATAGAGCTGTCAATCCAGCAACTACCATGCTTTTAGTATCTGCAAGGATGTTGGATATCAAAACAGAGTCATCTAAAGCAAAACTGCCAAGACTATGAAACATTAAATTCTCAATAACACATGTTATAAATTAAGATTACATGTATGCAAAATGCATAGTTATAATTGATAATAACAATTAATAAAGTGTCATCAATCGGATTCGGAACATTAAACTTATCAGCTGCCAATTACTAAAGCGATAAAGTTTTAATTACACATGAATAAAAGGTTGGTGTCAAATTGAGGAAGTTTCACCAATCATTTAGTTTTTGAGACCCTTTGTTGTCTCTTCAAGAGAAACTTTGACAATACCCTTGAGTATTAAAGACAAGCAAAAAAATCAGAGAAACCATCATAATTAAGCTTTGGGATAAAAAATTAAATTAGTTACTAAGTGATAAAGTTTCTTTTCCGAATATTCCACATGGTAGCATCCAACTATGGTAAAATGCGAGCAGTAGGAATCTTTTTTTTTCTTGTCCATAACATAATCATTGAAGTTGTATTAAAAGAATTTCAATCTTTTTTGTTAAATATTAACTTTTTAATTATCAAAATAAAGAAAAAAGAAAACTCAAAACTCCATTTTATCTTCATATCCAACTTTATCTTCAACATTCATCTTCAACTCCATCTTCATTATCCATCTTATTTTTCATCTTCCTCATTCACTTCAACCTCACACATATTCTCCTTCCGCCATAAAGAACATTTTGATTTCTCTTTCCTATCACCATGACCACCACCTTTATTTTACAGTCTCTCCAACCACAATAGCCACTTTCATTACTTGACCACCATCACCACCTTCAATCCCTGACCACCATGACCACCACTACCGTACATTGACTAGTCCGTGACCACCACCCTTTGACCACTGTCATAAGTATTCTCCCACCTTGATCACCGTCATCTCTCTCATCACCACGTTTCTCCACCTAAAAATTTGATCCATTAATCCATGATTGAAGATTGAGCTCCATTGAATCTTCTCCTGATCCTAGACCACCATGACAACCACTACCATACTTTGACTAGTTTGTGACCACCACCCCTTGACCACTCGTATGTATTCTCCCACCTTGATCACTGTCATCTCTCTCCTTACCACGTTTTTCCAACTAAAAATTCGATCCATTAACTCAAGTTCTCTCCATGATTGAAGATTCAAGCTCCACCGAGTCTTCTCTTGATCTAAGACCACCATGAGGTCCATGACTACCGCTATGACTAGTCCGTGACCAGAACCCCTTGACCATTCTCATATGTATTCTCCCACCTTGATCATTGCCATCTCCCTTTTATCATGTTTCACCACCTAAAAATCCGATCCATTAACCCAAGTTTTCTCCATAGATGAAGATTCAAGCTCCATTGAACCTTCTCTTGATCCAATTTCCCAAATCATCAATCCTCACATTGTGTCTTCAACATTCTGTAACCTTGTCTATTGTTTCAACAACAAAAATTAGCTTCCAAAAATGTAAGTAACAAACAACTAACACTAAGTCAAACCTGAACATCCTAATGTTGAATGCTACCGACAGAAATTACCTTCCAAAGTCACGAAAATATTATGATGAAGAAATTAGCCTTTGTCATGTTCCTAATGTTGGTATATCACATTGATACGGTTCTAGCAAACCCAGGTAACAAACTACCAACAAAGTCAAACCTGAGCCTACCAAACTAGCACCACAATATTGAGTCTTGATTCCTGCAATTTGGGATCGGCTCCTATCTGAACTAGATTCCTCAAATTTATTAGCATTACTCCTCCACATACATTAATGAACCGAAAGAACCTAATGCACTTATTAAAGAAGGTTATGGGTTTCTTGAAATAACCACCTTTAAGATCTAGGGTTTACCAATTACAAAATTTAAAATCGAGTTTAAAGCTACAAGAAAATGAGTTGTACACAATGAGCTAACATCAAAAGTTTACAGCTCAACACACTTACAGGGAACAGCCAAAACGTGTGGTTGCTGCATGTAGCATACTGAGCTAGGATCCGAGACTTTTGAAGCTAACATAACTTTCACAGCACTCTGGCGTGTTGCATCATTAAAACGAAGAACACGCCATTGGTAACCAAGTACTTTGAAATCTTCATCATGCTTACTATCAGAACATACTTCAGCATATCTTTTTCTAAGCCAGTCTTCAGTTCTCCACCAAGTATTTTCATTCTGACATTTATCAAAAAAAAAATAACTTAAGCTAACTTCTTCAAACATCATCTTTACAATACCAAATCCCCATTTTATAGATATTGATTGCAGAAAGTTTAACTAGTTTACAATTATAACCAGATTTATAGCAAACCTTTACAGGCTTTTCAAAAGGAAATTGATATAATTGACATAAACGTCAAAATCCAAGTTACCAGAAATTGAAATCTTCCCACCGAATCCTGTCTTGGAAACTGCAAACCCGAAACTCTAAATTAACGTTTCAAAAACTCCATTCCCCTAAGTCCAAATTAATATCCTAATGGAAAATGTTTAAATGTACAACTGATTCAAATATTATAGGAGAATAAAAAACCATAAAACCTTCCTTTCCAGAAACTCTAAATTAACTTTTCAGATTTCCTTTTTTGCTTCTGTTCCCGTGCTAGGTACCATATTTCATATCTGGTAGCATTGGTCAAAATACATTCATAAATCATAACTACTAATCCAACTACTTAGACATCCTTTAATCATTTGGGGAAATTTTCTATCAAAATTTTGTAAACGAGCGTAGTTTTACATTGCTTACACTAATTCAACAATAATATAAACAGAATAGAAAAAAATAACGTATATAAACATAACCCTTGAAAATTAGCTGTATTACTCCGAATGCAAATCCTGAAATTAATCTGATAATAAGCAAAAACAAAAAAAGTAAAGGAAAGTAAAAGGGGAAAACTAACGGGAATAGAAGAACGATAAGCAAGGACGGAAACGACGCCGTTGCCATGAAGAGAGTTAGCTTGGAAGACAGAGCGAGAATGGTGATCGGAATCGGAGCCCCACCACTCAGGAGAATAAGACCATGAACCTTCATCTTCAAATTTCGCTCTAAATGATGTGGATAATGCCCGTAATGTTCTTTTGGAAGTTAATATAGGTATCCGCCATGGACGCATCGTCAAGAACCTCTACAAAAGCTTGCTAATTACTAGTTGCTACGGCCACTTCTTCCAAAAACCCAACTGAAACCTTAAACGCTAATTTCTTTGTTAAGACGTCTTACGGTTAGACGTGACCCCAAACTATGAAATAAGTGAGTTCAACTAAGTATTTTTGAGCAACTAAAAAAAATAAGCCATTTATAATCAGCTCAAAAATCACTTCAACGCAGGCCATGTAAAATATGGTAATAAAAAGAAATCGCTTGTTTTTCGATCCCTTACCATAGCTTTAGACGAGGAGAACTTATTTCTAGAATCTAAGTTTAAAGCTTGATTATTTAAAACAGCTAGTTTTTTAAGAAATCGTCTCTTTGAGAAATATATTTCAAGTCCAGCACATTAAATATTAATATTTACTTATCGTATTTTTAATGTCTAGTTACATTATCCTTAATATTTACTTGTCGTATCCTTAGTGCTACTTTCAATATCTTAAATGTCTGCTTACATCATTCTTAACGCCTACTTACAATATTTTAAAAAATATATAATGGGTTGGTCCACTTAAAGATAATCTCTTAAAGAAACCGTCTCTCACAAGAATTTGTGTTTTTAAAAATTATTATTTATAATTGGATTCAGCTATATTTTTATTACGGATAAAAAATTAACAAGTTTACAATCTAGCCTCTGAGTTGGAATTTGGAAACAATCAATAAAAGCTAAAAGATGTGGCAACTAAAGAATGTATGATACATTTATAATACAAAAATGCAGGTACAAGTACATTTGCCAATAAAAGATGTTACATGGGCTCTAATGACCTTTAATTACACATATTACTAGTTAGTTATTACTATAACTGAAATAACATTAAGGAAACAATGGGGCATTGTTATCTAATCTAAAGCTAAAAGTCGTTTTACTCGGAGGGTACCTAGCTAATCTAGATAAAACATTACTATCGAGCTGAATCCAAGTCAACTGAATCAACTAATCGCGATCTACGCCTGCGCTTCCCATCAGGAGTGCACCTCAGTCCATTCTTCTCCAGCTTCGTAGAGAATTTACAATTTGGTTGCAATAATGTAGCTCTTGATTTAGATCCAGACGATGATGGTGAGCCAACTGACGGAGCTTTTTTCAAATGACCTTTGTCGCTTTTCTTAATGGGAGATTTTCTCCTCTTTTTGGATAGCTGAAATTGCATTTTCTTTGGCCCCTTGGCATTGGTCAGAAGCCAGACATGAAATGGATTTGTAGCTGTGTAGCAGAAAGAATCGCTGGTCGAACCACTTCTATCTAAATCAACTTTTCTGTCGTTAACCTACAAGCTCAAGAAGCCGTTTCACATTCGATCAAAATGACACTAAAAACAGTATACAGTATAAACCAAGAAAATCTGCAAATGCCCGAAATCTTACCAGCTGCAGAAGTGCAGAAAAAGTCCGAGCAACATCATGTTTCTCTTGTCCTTTTACGACATCTCCAAAGGACAAAACATTTTCATCATCAGCTAGTGATAATTTATCCAAAACACAATCACCATAAGCATGTATGTCAAATGGAGGACGTGAATCCTGAAGTCAAAATGGATGAACGTTAGAGCAGTTGAAAAACAGCAAACGATTGATTGAAATTAAAGACAAAATCTGACTTAAATTTGTTGTGTAAATAGGGTTAAGGGCATACTTCCTCCTCCAAGTCATCTTCAATTCTCTGTTTCCACGATGAAACACGAGCAGCCAACTCGGTCTGTTTCTCATTTTCAGCAATGCTAGCAAGAAGGGAATCCTGTGACAATATTCATGACCCAAATTGGCATTAGGGTTAGATAAAGGAAAAAAGGACTACGAGAAACTTATTATTAACAAAAACAAACTTGTCCATAATCGCGCCCAATAAAAAACTTTTCTACGCGATGACTTCATGTTGCCTTTTTGATAATTACTAACTAAATCCCTTTGATTTTGCGAAACTTTCTATTTTGGGTTGTCACTTTGATTTTGCTACACTTCTATTTTTGGCTTTAATTTCATAACTTGTGTCTTAATTCATCAGCAAACTCATTTACTTTCTTCATTTTTATCCACATTACCATGCCTAGAAAGCCCAAAATAAAAAAACGAAAACAATCGCTAAAGCATTACAGCCAGAAATATCCTCGGATCTTTATATACGTGCTTGATTATTGAAAATATTCTAAATTTTTCAGTAGAAGATCTTTTGGTTAGCTTGATTAGTGACATTTGTTATTTTCTACTAAATGCACTTAATTAAAAAAACTAATTGAATCAATTTGATCTCTTCTTTACAGCGGAAAAATGAGGAAAGAAGTATTTCTATCACTCATGTCCTCCAACACTGATTGGAGCTACTGAAGAAAATTTGACAGACTGAAAGGTTAATGCAAATGTGAATGAAAGTGATGTGCTGAATGGAACAGAAAACAAAATCAATAGATCAGGCCCTAAAATTATCTAACTGTATAGCTGCTTATCCTTCCTGTTGGTGGTTCCGGTGTATAGTGTGATTTGGTCTAGTGGCCAGTCCGTCGAGTTTTGGTTGGGTACGTTGTTTAGCCTCTTTTGGGTTTTTGTTGCTTTTATTTCTTTTGTTTTTAAGGGTTTTAGTAGCTTTTGTTTCTCCCAAGAGTTCCCCTTGTACTTTCACTGTTTTTTGTTATTATATAACTCATTTGCAAAAAAAAACTCATTTGCAAAAAAAAAACTATCAAACACAAGTGCCACCCCCCTCATCCAGCACAAATCTCATTCCATACGCCAGTGCATACCGAATTCCCTCCAAGATATACATGTATTATCATTTATCACCATAAACGTCTAAAAGTATACCATGTAAATAAATACTGAACAGATGAGGCGACACACAATTGCACTAAGTATATACTCATCTAAACCAAATGTTTGTTTTAGCATGCCTAATCTTTTGTCCTCGATTCACCAACAATTGTCACCAACTTTTCTCCGTCAAAAGCTTGGTTCTTTAAAAAATTCATTTTATGGAATTGGCAATGCAATTACTAATCTCATATTAACAAGGTATAGAGAATCTAAAGATGGCTACTGTACACACCTTATCCTAAACAAGACAAGGGACCAAGACTAGTCAAGCAATAATGTCGAAAAGACCCAGAAAAGTTCAACAGAGTGAATGATATCCAAAAACATAAGAGTATTGACCCTTTAAATAATAGGGCAAGATGAAAAAGTGCAACTGTACCAGGTGAGCACGACAGAGATCCTCCAAGCTAAGTTGAGAACTTGGATCCTCTTTTAAATCAGCATTGTCAGCACCATAGTGGTCAGCAAAAGCATCATGCTGGAACCAAAGACAAGTAAATAAGCTCAAGCATTCTTCCATAGTTTGATGTACTGGACTTTCTATATTACCAAAAAAGATAAGATACTACAGGAAAATGGCTTCACTAACCAAGTTTGGCTCAACATTTTCTTGTTCATCCATATAATTGACATCTGGCATGTCAAAACCAGTTTTTTCAAAATCATTGATCTCGTCATCAGATACATCTTCTGCATCACCATTCACGGGAGGGCAAAAGCCATCTTGTTTAGCATCTCCGCCAGCAAGTGTTTGGCGCAACTGCAATTAGATAGTCACACATCACATAAGCACAAATGTGCAAAGAATGAATTCTAACCATTGACATAAAAACAGACCTTTTCATACAACGGAACTGGTTTGGATTCTTCTTTCCCTTCACGGGCACCAAAGTGCATCTCCCATATACCAGTGAGCTCAGGACTAATTGTTCCATGAAGCTTTGCTAGAGGAAATTGAGAAGCTACACTAATTCTGCTCGTCAACCCAATCTTTCTGTGAACTTTAACTACTTGAACATGAGGAAAATAAAATTGAAAATCAGGAACAAGAATATCACAACGAGACCTTGAAAATAACAAATAAATTTAGAACCTTTCTTGAATGGCTTCACTTTTAAATTTCCAGGTTCATGGGGATTCAAAGGTTTCCAAGGATCATCACCATCAGAATCATCAAAATCCTCATGCTGATTTTCATCATCTGATCCATATCCATAGTTTCCATTATCAGGAATATCATTATGAAAAGGACCAGCCTCGTCATCATTTTGAGTTTTATTGGCACCACCACCAGGTGAAGCATCCAACCCTTTCTTCATAGATGACTTGCGTGCTGTCCCTCCATTGCTTCTGGGAGGAGATAGGAAGCTCTTGTGAGCTTTTGAAATCAATGAAGTCCCTCTACAGCCACCATGATGTCTGTCACCCGCTTTCTCATCCTTCAGGAACAGATCAACTGATACTGCATCACACGGGTCTAAGAGGATAAAATCACGATAGAGATTGTTTGTGGCCAACTGCAACAATTGATACAAGAAAAGCTTCGATCAATAGCAAGACAGTGACTATTATCTCATCAATTAGAAAAATCATAAAATATAGAGCTACCAGGTACGATTCCAGTTCTCCGCCACCATCGGTGGAGTCTAAGCAATCGCCTTCAATTACAACTAGGTTAGCAGGTGCCTTTACAACGTGATCAAAAGAAGTGTCTTTGCTTGCTGCATTATCCAGACAATTTTTCCCGTCCACTGCCATAGAATAAAGGATAAGCCAAAGAAAAGAACAAGCAATATAGCTCCATTCCTCTCCCCAATCACATTTTAATTGTTAAGATAGCTAACAAGTTATCAGAATGTAACAGAATACCAGGAACATCATCTGAGACCCAAAACTGATCATCCTCATCATGAACTGCATGAGATGAGCTCGCTTCGGGCTGAGCTGAGGTACTTTCCACATGATCTTGCGATCTATTCACAAACATAAAAATTAATGGCACCGTTAAAAAGTGTTTACTCACCCTAGGCGCCTTAGAAACTCAAAGTCAGAATCCAACTACAAATCATGTCAGTACTAATTAAAAGAATGTGATACAAAAAATGTGCTAAATCAATAAGGCCGTCTGAAGGTCAGAGATACTTGTAACTGGTTTCTCTTCGTAAATTTAAATTATATTAGTATCATCCAATCAATTGTAATCAAACTGGGGATCAGCATTGAAGTGCTAAGGAAAAAATTTCATTGGTGTAGATTTTTAGAAATATTAAATACCTTAATGAAGTGCCAAATTAGAAAAAGACAAAAGAAATCATATATGAGATGTGCTAACAAATCATCAAAACTTCTAGGACAATGAAAAGGTTTGTGTTATTATGTACATGATCAACCATTGGAAAAGACAAAACCAGATTTGGTAACAAACTATATACCTAGGCTATCACAAGACAAAATCATAAAAGGAAATGCATGGCATACAACTTTTTAATTAATGAAGATGCCAAAAAGACATACAAGAATATCAAATCTTATAGCAGAAATTGTTTGTTACCATATTGCCAGAGTTCCAAAAGCTATTGCAATTACAACATATTTTGAGGCTGTAGCGAGATACCTCCTATGTTTTGTTTATCCACATTTGAACCAAAATGCTGCGAACGTTTTACACAAATAAAAAATGCAGGTAGCAATTTGATTTGACTAAATAAGGTATATTACTATTGTCCGCCAAAACTAGCAACAATTGAGATCCCACAAACAAACGCTTGATGCCTATCAGCCATCACTAACTTTCAGATGATACTTCTCTTATCCATCCTAATGTTTTTTCAATTTTAGGAAACATGATTTTAAGTTTTTAACTATGTGAGGGCAAGCTTTACTTACGGCTCAAGAAGTTTTTTATTTTTTGTAAGCTGTGAGGGTAATCCACAAAAGATCTCAAACAGTCTAAGAGGATTCAACAATATCAATCAATGTAGGCATAAAAAAGATATAACGGAAAACACTTCATGTTGCCGTGTTATGTTTAGAGAAATTGTAAATAATGAATGGATTTGTAGGAAATCCTAATGTGCTTAACATTTTCCTTGCCATAAAAAATGAGTCTTATTATTGAAGGAGTTAGGCTGCCAATTTCCATCAAACACCTGCAAGATCCCACCTAGATATGTATTCTGTTCATGTAAGCTATGTTCTTCAAACTAGCAATATTAGTATAGGATATCACTGAAACAAAAGATTGGACCCTGAAGCAGCAATTTTGAGAAATCACTAATTTTAAGATTTATCTTTATTTTCTCTCACTCCACACGGTAGAGTTAAATCTAACTAATGCAAAGCAGTAATCTTGGATGAGGAATGCAAAGTTTTGCAACCAAAATGAAGACTGAACAAATATACTATCTATCATCATATCATAAATAATACCAAACCCAATTCAAAAAAACTGCAATTCTATTAACATCATATATCCACTAAAAGAGAAATTTTTCAAGAAGTCTAAAAAGAACATCTTTTTTCCTCAACCCCTTCGCTACAACATCATACTATGTAACAAAAAGGAAGGCGAACGAACCTTGATTCAGAAATAAACTCCAAAGCATGCAACACTAAATTGTACAGGTACTCAACCTTACGACTATAAACTTGTACCGAACCTTGAAGCAATAAAGCAGCTGCAATTTCCCCAGAAAAAAATAGTCGATACTTCAAATAACCCAAAACAAAAGGGAGACGAATGTTGAAACTTGAAACAAAAAAAAAAAAAAAAAAAAAAATTACCTTCAGCGAAATTTACAGAGAAATGAGAATCATCTCCAGAAGAAATTTCACCAGAACAAATCTTCAAAAGATAATCTTCGAGGCTTTTGACAAGATCGACACCCCAATTAGACTCAAGGTCTCTCAGCGGTTGAACAGTGTGAATTTTGCTGCTGCTATTCTCGTTATCCATCTTTTTCCTAAAAGAATGACATTGCTATCAAAAAATTACTCCCATTGCTATCAAAACTATAGAAAAAAGTGGTGGGATTTGGGTAAAATGTAGAAGTAAGAAGTTAGAACCCTAAAAAATTGAATTAGGGTTTAAGGGTTTGGAGATTCGAATAGAATTTCGTGATAAATTGTTGTTGTTCCGTCTAATTGAATGAAATTTGTGGAAAAAAATGGCAAAATCCTGGCAGTGAGAAGGGATTTGGGAATAGAATTGAAATTTGGAGCTGTAGCAAAGATGGAGTTGAAAGATGGATACGGGAGGACGTTCAAAATTTTTAATGACCGTTTTCCCGCCTGCTCTTCCAATTACGAAATATACTCCTAAAATACGAAATTAGGAATGTAGGATAAATAAATGGATAATGAGCAATTTTATTTGTTTTTATTTTTTATGAATTGAAATTATCATCATCGTATCTAATACATTGTCTTCATAGCATATATAATTAAAGTCTCGGAAGAGATAGATAATGATAAACATTACACTGAATAAAGGAGGTTGTAACCAGTGAAACCCTTAACATGATGAAAACTTCAATTAGGCAAGACAAGACAAATATAAATATACAACAAATATATAGGTACGAACAACAATAAACATGAGTACAAGACAAAGAAACCATACATAGTCAAGAACATAGATACAATGTTTCCAACTAGTTTTGTCCCCAAACGAGTCATCAAATAAGTGCAACTTACTCATGTCAATCCTATTTTTCTTTCCATGTTTTTTTATGTTTATTACAATTTCTCTTTCCATCAATTGTAATGTTTTCTACCCTTCTCACTAGTGCATTTAAAGTCTTCATTTGCACATGTCTAAACTAACTGTCTTATTCTACTTTAATGCTTATTTGCATAAATGGACGCAACCGATAGAATTCCTCTTAAACATTATTTGCTAATCTTGTTGATTTTGGTGTGTCCACACATCCATCTTAGCATCATCATATTTGATAGATACTTTCATCTTATACTCGTATATCTTCTTAATTAGCCATTACTCCATGCCAAACAATAAGGCGAGTCGGACAGCAAATCGATAGAATTAACTTTTTAATCTACTTAGCTATCTCTTAACACACAAATAAGTGATCAACCAACTTGAATTTGGTGCATCACATCTTAATTAAATCTTAAGTGATGCCAATATAACTGATTTCCTTAAAAGGGAATATGGTCATGATATCAACGTAAAGGTAATTATAAAGAAACTAAAAAGTTTTC
Organism: Amaranthus tricolor; assembly: GCF_026212465.1. Lineage (NCBI taxonomy): Eukaryota > Viridiplantae > Streptophyta > Magnoliopsida > Caryophyllales > Amaranthaceae > Amaranthus > Amaranthus tricolor. The sequence continues at coordinate 38,941,715 of NC_080047.1, forward strand.
GACATTGACAAACAACAAGAATGTTTGGCTACTTCAAGGAAAGATGTCCTTTTTTTATTTGAAAAAAAAAAATTATAATTTGAGACTTAGAAAGTCCAGAAGTTGTGAGCATCATAAAATCTTGATTCATAATAATTCTTTTGATTTAATAGTTTCAAAAGTTATTAATATAATAATTTGGACTACATACCTCACCATTGATTTATACTACTTTGACCACTAAATTCAACTTATTTTGTGATATTTATTTAGATATTTATTTAGCCTCGTTATATTATATATTTTCAAGAGGAAATAGTCAATAATAAATCAAACTTTGCTTGATTAGCTAAAAATAAACCCACTTATTGTTAATTTTTTAATAAACCCACATATTAGATTTATTTGCTAAAAATAAACCCATCTATTGTTTATAAGCATCTTCAAAGCTTCTCTGTCATCAAGCAATTAGAAATAAACATTAGTTGAATTTATTTTTCAACAATTGTATCAAATAAGTGGATTTATTTAAAAATAATTAATAGTTGGATTTATTTTTAACAGATCGAGCAAACAATAGTTTATTTTTGACAGTTTTCCCTATTTTCAATTAGCAAGAAGGCTGGACTGAATATACAGAAGGTTGTGTGTTTGGAGTGGGCAGGAACGCGTTGTAATAACATGATATATTTCATGAAACTTTATATTACAAGTCATTTTCATTACCATCTTTTAATAGGCCGTAAATACACCAAGCTTTTCGGTGATTCTATTATAAGAACAATTGAGAACCTCAATAGTTTTATGCCCGAATAATAACTGCTGATATCATGGCAAACCATAGATAGCTAATTTGATAATCAATCTTCGGTCGATCGAGAATCCTGGACTAACAATGCAAGATCCACACATGCAACAAATGTTATACAAATACATCAATGCTGTAATATACAAGGTTTATATATTTATTTGGATACAAGGGAACAGTCACAGATACATGCTTCCTATCTCCCTCATTTTGGAGACTTGAATGCGCTAGCGGAGGACTAGATCACATACTGCATTCTGCAGCATCAAAGCAGAGATAACCTACCTAAACTTACAAATGCATACACAGATATGATCATCTTGTATGCAACAGGAGTAGCTCCGGGTTTTCGACAAATGATTTCCACTCGTTGCAAAAGTTTGCGACTGTTGCCCCATCTAATACCCTATGATCTGCACCGATATTTACCTGAGAAATGATCAAGAATATCAGAAATCCCAGAAGAATCGCAAGCTGTTATGATTATTATTTACGATCATTGAACCTTTCATAGTTCCATTTAACATAAATTGTTGAATGCGCCTAGTTGGACATTCATTCCAGTTAATCCTTCCTCTACAGTACAATCTAAGAGTAGATGGAAGATTGCTTGCAATTCCAAAAGGGCATAAAACATGTGAGGATCGAACACAGGTCAATTTCTAAAGTTCAAAATCTCAATTACACGATACCCTTTGCCATCGAACCTCTACCTTGGTTCTTTGGTTTTTATGGTTTTTTTATCTTAATCCCTTTCTAGACATTGAAAGAAAATTCTTTGCAACAGCATATCATAGCAAGTATCATGATTTCCCCAAACTGGGAAAAAAAATTTTCAGAAATGAGGCAGCAGTTTCACCCCCTAATATGATGAAGAATTATGACTTCAAAGAATTAGAGATCAGTAATAAGTTACAAGAGCCATATCGGAATTCAGATTAATAAACCTGCTGTTTATATTAGTGAGACATTCACATGGGTAAGACTTATGAGTGCCAGATGTGGGGTACATAACCCAAACCCAAGTATTGAGATAATCAAACATGTCAAAGCTAAAAACATAGGACATGGAGATATTGTCCTAAAATTGGACACAGTTGCGGTGACACGGCATTCACAACATGGCGTTTGGAAATTAGTTTTTTCTAGGCTTTTTGTTTCAATTTTGGTTTTTGGCTTTTTTCTTGGTCAAATAGCAAAAAAAGTGTTTGGTAAATAACTTTAAATTAGCTAAAAAGCTAGCTATTAAGCCAAAACCATAAGACTACTCATAGTAGCTTTTTTGTTGGCTTTTGGCTTTTGGCTTTTAGCCTCCTTTTTCACTAATAAACAGCCAACGGCTCACCAAATAATTTTTATCAAACACCTCCCTAACAACCGGATTAAACAACTAACTTAAATAATTGGTTTATCAGCCAATACTTTCAGCTAGCCAAAATTTTCAGGCTTTCAGCTAAAAACCATTTGCCAAACATGCCCATAATCTTGATATTGTTGACTGTTTTTATGAATTGTTCACATATAAAGAATTGTTTTTCAGCATAACTTATTTGCTAGTTTAGTCAATGTCACCGCATGTCCATTTGTGAGCAGTGAGCATAAACCAGTTATCACATGTTTTCTTTTGGTATTTGTACTTTTTGTCGATCTTAGAATAAGTTTACATTAATTTGTAGAATCTACTTACATTCATAACTGGCATGGGATACAAAGTCCCATCATCTGCAATATGTGGAACTTTCTGAATTCTACCAATTGCAATTATTGCAACTTCAGGCAAATTGATTAGTGGAGAACCAAACTTTCCACCAATCGTACCAATGTTACTGAGAGTTATTGTTCCACCAGAGATATCGTCTTGACTAAGCTTGTTCTCAATCGCCAATTGTTGTAGCCTTGATATTTCCTTGGTTATCTACAGAAGACAAAGGCAACACCTTAAAATTTAATACAAAAATAATGTACAACTGTTTTGTTAGTTGAAATTCTTGAAAGACTTTCCTTTTTGTGTCATTTTGAATCAGTTGAAACAAACCTTTGATGGCAAGTGATTTTTCTCTATGTCTTTCTCCTCAACACACTGGCCCATTTTCCTCTACTCTATCCCTCCCTGGTTCTCCCCCCCACTATTTATCTCTCTTATCACATGAATTTTCTTAAACGCTCTGCAATACCCTTCTGTTTAAACATTCAACTAGAAATCAGCGAGTACATAAAAATCACACAATTGACACCCTAAAAATTAGTTTCCACAATAACAAGAAAGAATTCAGGATTTATGCATCTAAATCATAATAAAACAATGCCAAATCCTTAATTCCGACATTATGAGGTTGGCTACATCGAGCCATAATAGCACTTCATATATCAAGTTTAATGCCTTGTTATGAATGACAGCAGAAAAAATGTGCTACTCATGATGAAGCTTCAAAGGTGAGTGGGACAAAGGAGTACATACTAACAAAATAATTCCTTGTCAAAATCTTTTTTCATTTCCATTGGCGAGGATCACCTATTTCCACTTCACCTAGTTTTCTCTTAACGGGAAATGGGGTTCAAGATTGAAGCAGCAAGTAAAAATCGAAGTATTGAGTGATGGGCTGGACAAAGGGGCAGAAAAAGAAGACACATACCTCCAATATAGAAAGAGATTGGGTCTTCTTGATATTTGGTACAACTAAACCAGAGGGAGTGGCCATGGCAATTCCAATATTATGGGAGCCTGTACAACAAAGTTAATAATAATAATTGATCAATATGAAAGTCTATATATAACTTCGCAATCACAAAATACATGTAATTGATGTAAGATATAATGGAAAATTTTATCATAAAAAAGCATAGGCATGTATCTATTCCACCCTTTACTAAGGCTACATCACTCTATTGCGCTTATTTTTCTGTACTGAACTAATTGTTAGTGAATTATTTTAACTAAACTGAGCTTATTTTAACTAAATTGAAATTATTTTATTGGATAGATTGTTTCTAGGTGAAGAGAACAGGGGCCATTGTTTGTTACGCTTATCATTTCCACTTTCAGGCATGTGAGGGCCATCTCCACACATGATTATATACTTAGATACTTTCTATAAACCAATCACTGTTTCCTACAATGAATTTTTATCCCAAACAAGTTGAGCTAGTGTCATAATTGAAAAACAATGATGAAAGCTGCTTAAAGGAAAAATTTGGGGTTTTTGTACAAACCTTTAAGAATGATCTCATTCCTATCCTCATTGAAACAACTATTTAGAAGGGAGTATTTGCTCAATGCCTTCGATAGTGATTTAACCAAAAATGGAAGAAAAGTGTGCCTTATACTTGGATCGAGGTTTTCTTTCTGAAAAGCTGCTTTGAGTTTTACAAGTGCCTCACATTGAATCTCTTCAACATAATGGAAATGTGGAACTCTCGCTGCCATTGTCATGGACTTGATCATTGCACGCTGGTAACCCCTAAAGCAACAAACAGTTCGATTCATCAAATACAAGAGCAAAGACTTCAGAAATGACATATACTAAGCAAGCAAATACTCCTTATAAAAAGAGATTTCTTGATTTAGCCGTCAATAAAAAAAATGCAAGATAGAATTTACAAGAAGTAGAAAAGGCAAGCAATATTACATAAGCTTTGCTCAGGAAAACAGAAAGAACATCTCAAACATTATAGAGCAGCTAGAAAAATAACAGATTATTGAGTCATTTGCTGTCATACAGTATGGAGTACCACAAAATCCAAAATCCAAAATTCATTCAACAAATGTGCAATAATCGGAAAATTTGCATAATTAACTCATAATTCATACAAGCTATTGCAAAATCTCTCTTCACAAAGGAATAGCAAACTAGCAGAGAGCATAGATATAGGTTATCAAGTCTTTTGTTCCCATATAATATAGAGTACTACAAAGCACTAATATAAATCCCATTTACATTGAACAAATGGGCAGGAATTGGAAAATTTACATAAATATAAGAGTTTATGCATGCTTTCATAAAATCCTCTCTTCACAGAGGAAAAGCAAAGCGGTAGTGGAAATAGATATCACGGGAGTTGGAAGGATTACGATTTTGAAGTAGAGGAACGAAACAAAAACTGTTTTCACTTTCAGAATCACACTTCACATAATCATAAGTAGAATTCAGACTGTACAGCGGTTACATAAATCTTAGAAGGATATAAAATAACATTTTTACTAGACAGAGTAACTCCACTGCATGATGAGCAGACTGACAAGACACGTATCAGAAAAGGAACACCATTTATTGTGTAGCAAAAGAATACAATTGAATCTGAATAAGAAAAGAGAGTATACTACAAGACCGACAAATTTCCATGAAGTGTTTACGTGGGAGGGGTACTTTGAGTAGAGCATATACATATATATATATATATATATATATATATATATATATACATATATATATATATATACATATATATATATATACATATATATATATATATATATATATATATATATATATATATATATATATATATATATATATATTTTAAATCTACTGTAGGTGAAGCATTTGTCAGTTGTGAACTCAATTAGAGGGCAATATTGGAAAGAAAACCAGAAAACTTAATAACAAAGAAGGAAAAGTAGAGATAGGTTTATGAAAAAATTTGAGAAGTATGTTGGTTTGGTTTGTAACTTTAAAGTCACAGATATTACAAAGAGGATGAAAGAGAATCGTTTAAGATGGTTTGAGCTGGTGAACCAGTAACAAAAATAGAAAGTTGGAAGCTTGGGTTATTTAAAAAGAGGGCGAGGAAGACCAAAGATGACCTGAAAGGCGGGATTGATAAAGGATTTGAAAGATTCATATTTACAGTTTGAGATGGTAGAAAATCAAAATGAACGGAGGAGAACTCATCTGGACGACCACTGGATAAGATGTATTGGTTCATAGAGCCAACCCCAACCTTTTGGGATTAAGACTTTGGCATTCTTGTTGTATATTTGTTACTTCTGAGGCAAGCTTGGTTATTACCAACGAGGCAATAGATGTCTATCTCTGTCAAGTAGTCTCCTTATAACTATGTATGTTAATATGATAAAGATCCCACAGTACTCACCTGAAAAAGAATAGCCATTCACACCATGCAAAAATCATAAGAAACCCTAGCATGAACCAAAAACATTTATAATTTTGTTACTGAAATGTAGTTGAAAGCTTACACATGAAATCAATGAGGATATATAGCATATGGAATTCAAATAAGAAATACAATTGACAACTTCACTAAATTGTTATTTTTTTTACATACTGATTATAACACTGGACCCTGGCCATATAAAGAAGTTGAGAGCATTAGCCATCACTCTAAATCCTAAGCCAGTATTGAGTTGGGCCTCGGGGCGCTTTGGGCAATCAAGAGACAATATTTGCTTTTAGAAATCAACTAATATTTACTTAAAAGTATAACTCACAGCTACACAAATATAATTGTTTAATGCAAACCTAAAGATGAATGTTCAGAAAAGAAAGGTATTGAACATCATTGCATTATCTTGCATAGAAACAGTAACAACAACATTGTAGTAGCCCAATCACATTAGGTGGGTCCCACGTCACCAAGGTAGGAGGAATGGGGGATTTGTTGGATGTGTGAACCTTACCTTTGTACAAGTAATGGCAAAGAGGCTATTTCTAATTGACAAAAAGAGGGATTGCACAATGTAGAAAATTCATAAGAGATATACTATCCAGCAGAGACAAAAACCAGTATGCATATGGGAGGATAAAGATACTACACAACTTCTAAAAGGCATACGACATACGAGTGTCCAGGTATTTCAAATATAGCATATTATTTATTACCTAATCTGTAAAGTTGTATCTCCGTAAAGTGAATTTTCAGACACTGATATATCTGAGCAATCAGGCAAAGAAGATGGTTCAGTACTCCTGACATAACTAAGAATGTCTTCTTTCAAAATCCTTCCATCAATACCACTTCCTTTGATATCATTGACGTTGATTCCATGCTGCTTGGCAAGGTTACGAACAGCGGGTGTACACAATATGCCACTTGATTTATTTTCATTGGCAACTGAAGCTTGAATACATGAATTAACTTCTTCGATGGAACCAACTGACTTGGGTTCAGAGAAACCATCATTTACAGGAGGAGTGAATTCTTCAACAGCCATTTTTAGAAGTGTTTCTCCAACCTGCTTATCAAAACCAACAGTCAAGATGGGGGCTAATTGGAAGCATTAAAAATTGGAGAAGAAAAAAGAAAAATAAAATCTACAGCATTGTCTTATTATCTAAAAGTGCATTTATTCTGGAATCTTTTAGCCAAGACTAATGCTCAGCATTTTCTAGATACTGATCCAGGTACTCAAGAAACGCAAAACCAGACAGGATGGACTAAATCAATTTCATGCAACAAGAAAATTTCTCTATGCTATTTATACTCCCTTCATTTTATATTAAAATTTTTAATTGATTTGCACATGGTTATTAACAAGAGAGGTACCAAATACCAAGAAAATGAAAATTCTCATTTTACATGAGGTGAAAGATATAGTAAAGCATATGGACCCATGTGCCAAAGCAGTACATAACATAATTGACACAACCAAAACTGCAAGTGTAAGATATTAGAAGTATATGAAATGAAGTGAACAGAAATGTAAATACTGAATACTCCACGAATGCTTTCTAAACATTTATTTATACAGCATATTCTTATTCAGTTAAGCATCCAAATGCGACTCTTGTGAGAAGCCTAAATTAGAGTATTGTCTAGAATTGAAAATTTAAGTCAACGACATCAGTAATATCTAATAAAAATTGAATTTATTTGGCAATCTAGAAAACCAAACTCTTGGATAACAAAAAAGGAATAGTAAGGCCTAAACCACCCAACTGAATGTGCAAGCATGAAGGGACAGAGTAAAGATCCGCAAGCACGAAGGGACAGAGTAAAGATCCGCAAGCACGAAGGGACAGAGTAAAGATTCTTAAGAGATGAAGTAAAGAGTTTAGAGTACCATAATATAGTTCATGATAGTCCAACATTTGTATATGAGCTGAACTGGACCTTCTCTAAGAATAAGTAATCCACAACTATGTCACTTCAGAACTAGTATAGGACTCTGATATGTGCCCAAAACCAAGTTTCAGAGTGCTAGAACTTTGGCCTAGAAAGAAGCATCGAGTATCATATACAGATATGGCAGCATTGACGATCAAATACGGGTACTTGAGGTGAAACAAAGGATATGACAAAATGGATTCTCAATATTCAAATGAATGAACTCTGAGATCTGCTCACTACATGATCTATTCTTTGTTGTCTTTCAGAAGTTATTCTTCTTAGTTTCAAAAGTGTGGTAAACTATAAAAAGCTACAGGCTGCCTGTTAAAAATGCAGTCTTAACATCCATTTTACTGTCGTTTTGCTCGCATAGGCATATTATACATGAAAAACACATACCTTCACTATGTCTCCTGGAGTATGAAGAATATGTGAAATTTTTCCTCTATATCGGCTTGTGATTTCTATGGTAGCTTTGTCACTCTGGACCTCACAAAGTGGTTGAAATTCTTCAACTTGGTCACCCTGCATAAATACTTGTTCAGCAGTGAATTGACGTCTAAAAAAAAACACTACATCTCAATTTGTGGGAGGGTTGGGGAAGTCGGACGTAACCAAGTGATAACAAAGTTGTTTGCGATTGACCCCTCGTAGTTCGTAGCAAAAATCATCTACAACTTCACATATCAATATAATCCGTTATAATCAAAAACTAAAGACATTTAGGTGGGAGAACTAATGCAGCATTGTAGAGTAAAACGGCTAAGGCCCACTCAATTATTTCCAAGATTGGCAAGTGTAGACCAAGACACCTATTTAAATGCATAAAAACAAACTTGCACGACCATACATGTTATGTTGGAAGGTATTTGGCTGGAGTTAATTACAGAAAAAAAAAAGTCTAAACAAGACAATTATACTAAATCTAGAAGCAAAAAACTCTGCAAAGTGAAAAAATCATACTAAACAAGACAAGGAACAATGATTTTGGTTTGATAAAATAGAAAAACTAAATCTAGAAGCAAAAAACTCTGCAAAAGGATTATAATAACAACATATTCAAAGATTACTCAAGCATACTGTTAAAGTACTTTGAACCTAGTCCAGAGGCTTTCAATGAACCCCCAGTTTCATTTTTCTTCCAAGAATATCATTATACTTAAAAGGCATTTCACCTTTCTCATTATATTTGTAGTCTATATATTTTCATTTCTCAATTACAAAGTGAATTTCCCCATTTACGCTCTTAATCATTTGTTTATTGAATTTTTTCCTGCTAACGTGTAAAACTAATTGAGTTTACTCACCTCCTGGACAAACCATTTTAAAAGCTCACATTCAGCAATACCTTCACCTGTTTGTGCCAGTGGTACATCAACCATCCCACCCAACATCGGGTCAACCGCAGCATGAGTTGTGAAGTAAGAAGCATTGATAAAATAGCGGAGACTCAACTACAATTCACAAGTAAAAAAGAAAATATCATAAGGAGGTACATTCCTAGAGAAAAAACAGAGAAACATACAAAGATCTAGATCAACTTATAGCATAACTAGTCTTATAATATGAAAAACTGAGCATGTTACTGTAAGATGATTGGTCCAGACTCCAGGCATTGACTCCAGCAAATGAGTACCTATGCACTGTATTTCTACCCTCCTCTCAATTCACACCACCGTCCCCCTCTCTAATACTGAAAAGACGAAGGAAGAAGCTGGAAAGTCAATACCTGGTTTAATAGAACAAAAAACCGGTTTCTAATTTCCTCAACTATCAGATTGCTACAATCTTTTACTTGTAAATTGTAATATATCTATTTGGCTCTATAAATTATATTTCATGATTTATTCTGAGCATCTTAATTTTCTCAGCATCTAGGTATGTAAAGTACTCCATACAGTTGTTTGGGTTCTCCCTCACCCCCAAAAATATTCTAATAACTCTAGAGCTGCTGGAGATAGCACCTCAAAGCACTTCGCCTTATATGCACCCATACACAGAATCATGTCAATTTTACAGAGGGCATCTTGTGTGGTACTAGCACACTATGTAGACCAGTTTAACAGTATAACAATCCAGCAGCTTCACATTAAGAAATTGAGATACAATATTAGTATATTACAAATTACTATTTGCATGTGAAATTAACTGCTGGAGAATTTTCATATAAAATCAATCAAGAAAAGTATCACCTGATCCTAAGTGTATGCCTCAACGTTCCATCAAATCAATCACAACAAAGAACAGCTTAAAAGTGGGTAAACCAGAAAATCAGCATGAACAACACTGAATTAACTTGAGAACATGTTGATTCATCACAAAAAACTACAGTAGAGTTCACTTATCTAAATGGTTTTTCAATTTCTTTCGAGGCACAACAGTTCCATGCTAATAAGACTTAGAATAGGCTGCCGATTACCCTTGTATCCGCAAGCTGAGAGGGTTACTGGTCATGCAAAACCATAAAGGTTGAAAAAATGCAGCAACACTAAGCTTTTGCAAACTACTTCAATTACTATTAATCACGCTTCTAAGAAGACAATGATTAAAAAAAAAAAAAGCCAAAAACTCAAAATCATTCATATTCTTTGGCTGCCGTTGGAATTAAATTCATGTGGAAATTAACAATTTATTGAAAGTTACCTCCCTTGTTAATCTACTTTATTGTTTTGTTAACTATTGAAATCATAATTGACACATAAACTTATAATTACCAAGGGGAGAAGGTTATTAAATTCTAATTTTCATAATATTTACCATTTTCTGCGAAATTCTAATTCTCTTGTTCTTTCAACATTTTGTCAACTAACGGAATCTCATTCCAACCAAACAATTTGCACTTAATTAATCATGATACATTAAAAAACTGTAAGCAACCATAACTCCATAAGAATGTAAGATTAACAATTATACATAAAAAAAAATAAATAAATAAATAATCAATCTAAAAAAAACAAATTAATCAAAGAGGTCGAAACTAACATGATTATTTGAATTGAATACTTGAGACAATGCAGAACGAGAAGGAAACCCTAAAACCCAACGACGATTCTCAGAAACAACCGGAGAAGACGTCGGAAGTCGAGAAGAGTAGGAACAAATCCATCGAAGACTAGAATTGAGAGGAAACTTCCGCCATAGTTGTCGAACTAAGGTCATTGTCTCAAATTAGGGAAATCGTAGAAAAGCTTCCAACTAAAAAATGGTGTAAAAATGTAGTTGGCATCAATCAATGATACGTAATTAAATTATATAGTCGTCTAAATTGAAGTTTGAACAGGATTAGATCGATGATTCAGTAAAGCAATAATTAAATTGAGCATGATTTTGATGAAGATCGTTTTTATTTTTTAATCTTAGTCCCCCCCGTAACTACGTCATTACGTCATTGTCGACTTGATTCCTGTGTTTCGTTTCGTGTATATGTTTGTTAAATCATACTCTCTCGGTTCGTCCGCCTCATTGAGATTGAATTTGTTAAAATAATAATTTTTAAGAATGTACGTGAAATCGTTTAAAGTTATATTAAGCGATAAATTGGGGGAAAAACTATTTTAAAATTTTGACATTTTATTGAAATATCTATTATAATATAAATTTTTTATTAACTGTAAATAATATTAACTTTAGAGTATTTTTTCACAGTATTTTATTAATATCACGCGTTACTTGGGAAATAAATGATTTCTACCTAAAAATATAAATAAATCTATATTAAGAAAAGATATAACGTGTGGAGTATAGATGGTGTTGGTTCAAATTTGAAACGGATGTGGCGGTGATTCGAATTTGGGATGGGGCAGTTTGAGGGCAGTTACAGTGATTGTTTGTTGGAGTTGCGCAAGAGGTGAGGAGATGCCACGTAGGGCGCCGTTCAAGGGAGGGTTGGTGGTGGTGGGATGGAGGGAAGGGTTTGCTGGTGGAGGAGAGTCGAGGGGGTAAGGAGTGAATTCGATGGTGGCTGTTGTTGAAGGTGGCGGTGGTCAGAATTGGGTGGGGAATGGTGGCAGTGTCAATGGGAGTGGGTGGTTTTTTTCCTTTGAATTGTTTTTTTTTTTTTTTTTGTAGTTGACCTATGATAGTAGGTTTCCAACAGGTTAAGGATGCTAGAGGGAAATGCACATAAAAGTTGGTATTATTTTAGATTAAATGAATATTCGTATTATTGTAGGATAATCAGTGAAATGTCGTATTATTCATGGTAATCGTGGATAAATTGTATGAATGGTACTAAAAGAAGTTTATATGTGTTGATGAGATTATTATTTTTAAATAAAAAAATAATGGAAAATAAGTGAGATAACTCTAAATGAAAATTGATGTATCACCCACACATTGGCACAAATATAGAGAAATTGGTAAGGATTACTAAATTGTATGGATATGAATAAAAGTGAAAGAAGATATGTGAATAAGAATTAAAAAAAGTGGTGAAACATTACGTAAAATAGAAATATTACAAAGTTAAAAGGGATGAACTAAAAATGGAAAGTGTAGCAATAACTTAAGGACAGAGAAAGTATTTGTAAATGTGTTTTGTTGACCTAAACTTTAGTAAAATAAAGCTCTTTAACTTCTAACATAAATTATTTGTATGTTGTGGTTTCACTATAAGACGTGTTTTGTATATGAGTTGAATAGTTCAAATACTATAAATAATTATAAAATTTTGTTTTGAGGTCATCTCATTGAGACATTCTTACTAGAGTTCATGAACTTTTAATCAATGAAAATTATATCCATTAAAAGATATTTTTTATTTACTATATGTTATTGTTGAACTATGCAAAATCTTTCTATAAAAAATATTTTTTGAAACTATCTAATGATAAGGAAAAAATTTTAAAACTCTACGACCCGCTGGGTTGATCTAGACCCAACTTGACCCATCCTTTAATTGCTTGATAAAAAAAAAACACAAAATAAATGAAAACAACCTAAAATAAAAGTTAAATACAAGTTAAGTGAGTAACTTTAACACACAAATTGTAACATAAGAGGTTCATTATGACATCATGCTTTCAACTTATACAAATTGTTAAAAGAGACGGTCTCTTTGAAAGACGTGTTCATTAGGGCCGACCCAATATATTAATAGAAAAAAGTTTTAATTTAAAAACAAGCACGCGCTTCTTAACCTATTTGAAGTTGATGTTTTAACCTATTTGAGTTGGTATTTTAATGTATTAAAGTTGATATTTTAACCTTTTTGAAATTAGTATTTTAACTTGTTAAGTTGTTAATCTATTGAAGTTGATATATTAACATATTAAAGTTGGTATTTTAACCCGTTGAAGAGGTTAAAATACTAACTTCAATAGGTATAAAATACAAACTTCAATAAGTTAACTTAAGAGGTTAAAACAACTTAATATGTTAAAACACCAACTTCAAATACCAACTTCATTCATGACCAATTTTACAATGTCTAATATATTTATAGTTTATATATGGTATGATATGGTACGTTTTGGTTCAAGATCATTTTCAAGTTTATTACGTCATTAGTTTGAGATTATTTTTTAGTTTTTTCTTTGACACTTTTTAATTGGAAGTTAATATATTTTAATAATACCAGCAATCTAAAAGCCATATTGTTTTTTATAACCAGAGATTTTATAATAACACAAAAATTTGGGAGAAAAGGTCTCATATTTAGACCATCCATATGGGTCAATCCAAAAATCAAAAATTGAAAAATTAGATCGAGTCAAGACAAGTTGGATATAAAAAGCGATGTGCCAATATATGTGCAATAAGTTAAAAGAAAAGGATATGGAGTTGCACATGGGCAAGCATTAATCTTACAAGGTCGAGCAACTAGGCTTCACAATCAAAATGTTTTGAGTTTTGTTCGCTCCAAACAACCCATTTCTCAAACAAGCAAACTAAGTTCAATTTTAATTCAATTTGATCTTTTAAAATTTCTTTCATACATCGAGTTTATCTTGTTAAGGTTGACTAGTATAAAAAGAATCCATTAGTCTTCAAATTAGGTACAGCTGCACAAGAAACCACAAAAATAAACCCTAACCTAAACACAATAATCTTAGTATTTTCCCATTTATGTTGTAATTCTTTTTATGAGGGTATATCATTGATCTTGAACTTGCATATCAAACCACAAAATTAAACCCTAGCCTAAACACATTAATCTTAGTATTTTATCCTTTATATTGTAATTCTTTTTATAAGGGTATATCACCGATCTTGAACTTGCATATCAAACTACAAAATTAAACCCTAGCATACACACATTAATCTTAGTATATTCTTTTTTAAGTTGTAATTCTTTTAATGAGGGTCTATCATCGATCTTGAACTTGCATATCGACTTGGGCAACATTGTTTTTCATAGAGCAATTAACTTTGTTCCGTCAATATCATACACCAAATTGACCTAAAGCCATATATGGTGGTTTCAACAATCCGACTCCTCCTATGCACATTTGGATACTAGAAATGACACTCCAATACCTATTTTCTATCCAATTTGCATGTCATATCATGTCATAGATGCCTATTGTCTAATGACAACCACCGTAAATAATGATAAAAAGTCATGATAATAATTAAATTACATAAATAGCATCATTTGCTTTTAGTACATAAATTAAAAAATTGAGTATAATAATTTAAAGAAGTAGCGTATTTAGAAATAAGAGATACTAGTATATTATGAGTAATAATGATGGACTCATATGAGAAAAATTAATTAAAACCGACTAAAATAAAAAGAGAAAATTAAGTGGGACAGAAAAATACAATAAAAGTAGTGAACTTTTCCATTGCCATAGTAAGCTAAGCATGAAAAAGAAGCTCTAGAAATGTGTTGAAAATTCGATCTCTTAGTAAAGCATGTGATCAGGCAACCAACCTAAGTTTGAAAACTCCTTTTATAGGTTTATTGATGCCATTGAAAGCTGCAAAATTCGATCGCCATTTGGGCGTGAACAGGATTGAAGTCAGAAATTTTGGGTTAAAAAGACAATATAATAGCAAAAGTAATTTTAGTCAAATAGTCGATACTTCAATTTATTCAATAGCAAGTTAACGTTCTAACATTTTTAATTGGAAAAATTATTTAATTTAAAATGAAAATCATTTAAATCATATAACAAAATATCTAACTTATAGTTTGATTAGAGATGAACCACAAACCTAAAATATCATTTCTACAACGTTGACTACTAAACTTTATTTAATTTTGTAATATTTAATCAACCTTTATTTATATATTACTATCATGTTTTCTTTAGTTTTTCATATTTACTTTTTTCGTAGATTTAATTGCAAATTTAAAAGCCTAAATAACTATAATATAAGTTTCTAAAAATTTTTAAAAGTTGACATTTAGAAAATACTATGTTCTAAGACGATTCTATTAAGATCCATATAAATATGTTTTTCCATTAAGATTGATGGTAATCTATAGTCAAAATTTAACACTAAAATTCATATATTTTTTTTGAAAACGAAGTATAAATTAGTAAGAGGAGTCGGGAAGAAAATACAACAGGTGTATTCGTGTGTTTAGGCCGGGCTAAGCCTCACCGCCTCAATGTGGCTTTGCTATTGGGCGTGAGTGTGAGTGTGACTGTGTGACAGGTGATAGAATCAGCAACAGCAAATGCCGCACATCATTCACGGGGATGTCGAGCTGCAAACACATATGTGGTATGCAGACTTACACCATAGTACTAGTTGCATGTGTTAGTTCCAAACTTTCTTATTCTAGAACATACAAGTAGAAGTATCTTAGATTATGGATGTTTACTTTGGTTAAAATCAAGTTGCACCTGTCAAATGAAATGTGCTACTCATTTCGTGGTGATTTACAAATCACGGTGATTGATTAGGAATTTTTGTACTCATAGTAATAGTAAGTGTGACGGCTGATGTGATGATCATAGGGTAAGGGCATGACTACCCATTTTTCATATAGGGAACACAAGCATCTTAAATTGTAACTCTTTTTCTCTTGTTAGTTTTAGATGGGAGGAAAGGAAGTAAAAGAAGGAAAGAAAAATAGAGGGATGGAATTTACTTTGATTGAACAAAAAGTAGGAGTGTCTGGCAAATCGTTTGGTTGTTGGTTTTTTTGACTGACTAAAGATGTTGGTTGTATACTTGTATTAGAGAAGAAATTGGCCAACAAGTCAAAAATCGCCAATCATAACAACTATTATTTCCGCTTATAAAGACTTGCTTTTCAGCTTTCTGAAAAACTAGTTAGAAAACTTTTTTTTTAATTTTTTACCAATTAAAAAGCTAAAAACCAAAAGTAGATCAAACCAACTAGCTAACGGCTAACACTCTCAAAAAGAGAAAGGGGAAGAACTGAAGAGAATTTTATCAAAAGGAACCTTTTTACATTTTTTATAAAATACATCTTTTAACAAAGTTAAAATTTGAATAAAAAACTCATCATTCTTCTCTTTTCTTCCTCTCCCTTTCTCTTCTCATCTCTCCCCTTGTTTTCCTTCTAAAGAGAACGAACACGAGCATAAAATTGCACTCCATTTTCTCTTCTAAGTTGAGCGCACAAATTCTACATAAACTAATGGAGCGAAAATAAAACCATCCTATTGCTCTCTCCGTCTTTGTTTATTTTTCCATATTTTTGCTTATCCAAAGAGTTCTTATAAACTTTTGAAATGATATACTCTATTCTATTATACCTTCACCAATCACCATTACACACTTCATAGGTAGAATAGCTTAAATAATACTTTCTCTATCCCTTTGAGTTTGCACCTTAAAACTCAAATATATGAGTGCTTTTTGAGTCCTAAGGTAAAAGCAAGGTGACCATCTACATCTTAAAAGAGTTGTCCTTAGTCAAGTTTACAAAGAATTTGATGGATGATCTAGCCATTAAGCAAAGATATCACAAAATGCACATGCATTGTTTTAGGCAGATCAGTCATCAGATGTGATGTAAAGAATATCTAAAAACTGTAGCAAACAACATACCTATTATAGCATGTACTTGTTTCAAATCAGCTTCAAAAACTGAACTGTGTATATGGATATCCAAGAATACTGCTGACGGAGCGCCTTTCGTTAAACAAACAAACAATAAAGAAAATGAGGACAAAATGATAAAAAAGGAAAGCCTGTTGATCCATCTTAATGCAGTAAAGGGAAAAAGCAAAAGCATAATAAACCTTAAAAGACTTGCAATGGCAAAGCTGGTGCAAAAAACACTTTTAAGTGTATGAAGAGGCCCTTATTCAATCTGAAAGAGCTGGAAAACAGTAGATATTAGCTTTGCTTGCTTGAATTTAGCAGACATATCAGCAAAAAGCGACATACAATACTACTCTGCCCCTTTCAGATTACTACTGAAAGCGACATTTTCCCTCATAGCATGTCACTATCAGTAGCAATCTCAAACAAACGAATAGAGAAATCCACCAGATAAGATCACAATTTCATTATTCCTTTCTGATATTTCACAGACTTTTGTCAGAGTCTAGGTTCCTGTAAAAATAGATGGGTAAAATTACAATCCCAACAATGGCAGTAATTACTTAGTGGGTTCGATTTTAATTTGCATTAGCTTAAGAACCCATCAAATTTCACAAAAATTGTTGAAGATTCTGTATCACAGTCATTGAAGCATGTGATACAGACAAGGAAAATCATGTTTCGGCAAGTGTTCTTTTGTAGTCCTTGGGTGTACCAAGCAAAGTTTGCATTACTCCTTCTGTCATCGTCACACTTTCTATTTTAGTCCGTGCCTTTAACTTAGGGTCATTTCTATTTTACGTAGCGTCCCTGTCATTTTCTTTAATTCTTATCCACATATCTTCTCTTATTTTCTCGCCGTTTTATTCATATCCATACAATTTATTGGCCCCTATCAATTTCTAGCTACCTAGAGATGTTCAAAACAGACCCAACGACTCGATATTCACCCGACCTTATAACCAAACCCGACTTGACCCGACTTTAAAATGAATTTAAAATTATATAAAAATCAAGAGGACACAAGACCAGAACTTGAATCGACTCGAAACACTTAACTCGAAATCAACCTAAAAACCCGAAATGAACACCTCCGCGGGCTGTGTCAGTTGTTGGTGTTGCAATCTCTTAGGGACGAAACAAGTACCATTTAGGGAGTGAAGTTCTTATCAGCAAGATGTGATCCTTTCCGAACTGATATCAAATATCGCACATGGTAAATTGACTGCACATGGCATATTAACCTCCTAGAAAACATGAAAAGCTTAGTCAATACTTCTATGATGTAACTCTTAGAGGTGATAATTCAAAGTGACAACATACACTTAACTATCCCTCAACAACAACAATGTCAGAACTTTAATCCCAAAAGTTTGGGATCAACTTACACTTAATTATCCCTGATGTAAAAATTATAATAATAATTAATAATATATGCTGTAAGTTAAAATCAGACAGAAGATACAAAAATCATAGGCATTTAGGCACATTGTTATTACTAGGTGTTTTGTAGAACAAAGTTTAGGAATGTAGTAAAACATTAAATTCACAAATATTACTAAACAAGATCTTAATAATTGGTTCACAGTACTAAGCCAGATTAGGCAATAAAATGACCTTAAAGACATCCATTAATTAAGACTTAGATGAGCATTCCAAAATCTAACATTCTTTAGCAGTCGTTTTAGAAAGTATGAGAGTTTGATCTGCCTAACATTATAGCTGAATCTGAACACATAGGACCACTTATGCAATATTGCTTCTAAATGCTATAGAAATGAGTTATATGCATATCTTGTCGAAATACTATTAGCCAGAAATACTATTAGCCAAGTAAGAAAAAAGAAAAGCTTTTTATTGGAAAAAAAGGAGAAAAGGGCATCCAACTGACAGTGTCTTCAAAGCCTTATAAAATGTCATCAATGTCCTGAAATCCAACACACATGCTCCTCCCACTCCAGCCCACACGAAAACATCTCGGTCTCACTGACTTGCTACTTCATTCACCAAACACAAAAGATAAGAATATGGTTGATTCTTGCAATACTACAACACGCTCAGCAGGAACTGTAGAGGTATGGATTTTAGAGACTTTGTTTGCTAATACTGTGGTACGATTCCCTTCTTTATCTGACTAGTTACACTTCTACTACTCTTTTTGATCGTTTATGGTCTATATTGTTTGTCCAGGTGGTAGAAGAGTTAAAGAAACTGTCAGATATAGGATTCCCAATAATGGCCATGAGTTTGGTGGGCTACCTCAGAAATATGATTTTGGTTGTATGTATGGGGAAGCTTGGAAGTCTGGAGCTTGCAGGCGGTGCACTAGCCATTGGCTTCACCAACATCAGTGGTTACTCAGTTCTGTCGGGTCTAGCCATGGGAATGGAACCACTATGCAGCCAGGCTTTTGGTTCTCATAATATATCAGTTTTAAACATTACTCTAAGGAGAACAATAATAATGCTATTAACAGCTTCACTACCAATTGGGTTTTTATGGTTTAACCTTGAGCCTCTCATGATTATGCTTCATCAAGACATAGACATAACTCGTGTTGCGAGCCTCTATTGCCGGTTTGCAATCCCAGATCTGATTGCCAACAGTTTCCTTCATCCGCTTCGTATTTATCTACGTAGTAAAGGGACAAGCTGGCCACTGATGTGGTGCACTCTGCTTGCTGTTCTGCTGAATGTCCCCATAGCCATCCTTCTATCTTTTAAACTTCATCTAGGTGTTCCGGGGTTAGCTGTTGCCACCTTCATCACTGACTTTAATGCTGTTTTCTTCCTTCTCGTTTACATTTTCTACAAAAATTACAACAAAGAGCCAAGATGTGAACCTTTACTTTCACCAAGTTCTCCAGATTCAAAAATTTCATTAGGAGAGGAATGGGGAACTCTACTTAGAATTTCTTTGCCAAGTTGTCTAGGTGTCTGCCTCGAATGGTGGTGGTATGAGCTCATGACCCTTCTTGCGGGTTACCTTGAAAGACCACAAGTTACACTAGCAACCTCAGCTGTAGTGATACAAACAACTTCCCTCATGTACACCTTACCTACTGCTCTCAGTGCATCGGTGTCAACACGAGTAGGCCATGAGCTTGGAGCAGGTCTTCCTAAAAAGGCGTGTTTGACATCTAAGTTAGCGATAGCTTTAGCTCTATCAAGCTCAATTTTTGGTCTTCTATGGACTATACTTGGCAGGAAAATATGGGCAAGTCTATTCACAGATGATGATAAGGTCTTAGAACTTACAACAGCAGTACTCCCCATTATAGGACTCTGTGAACTCGCTAATTGCCCACAAACTACAGCTTGTGGAATTCTACGTGGAAGTGCAAGACCTAGTATTGGTGCATTAATCAATTTCTACTCATTTTACATAGTCGGCACACCAATCGCCATAGTTTTAGGCTTCGTTCTAAAACTAGGATATTCGGGCCTTTGCTATGGTCTTCTAGCAGCTCAAGTGGTTTGTGCTGTCTCAATTCTAACAGCAATATACAAGACAAATTGGGAAAAAGAGTCCTTCAAGGCTATGGACCTAATGGGATGTGCACCAGCAGGAAAAAACCGAGCATGTTATGATGATGAACCTGGATATCTAGCAGTTGTAGCTTGTCTCAAGTGAAAAACTCGAGGGTCTGACAATCATTATAGTTTAAATATTTTGGAGTTTATTTATCCCAATATAATCTATTGCAAGTAATTCATTAATGTAGCATGAACAAATGAGATGAAAATGGTAAAAGAAAAAAGAAAAACGATCCTTCCATTTTAGTGTACGAATTCCATTTGACATTTAAACCGATGTCGTATAACAATATCACCTCAAAATCAAATAAGAAATATGATGCCTAGTATAGAATACAAGGGCATTACAGAAAATGGCATCATGAAAAAGGAAAATAGATATCACCTAATATGCGAAGCTCTCGGATCCTCTTACAATCAGCAGAAGTACACTCTCTGCAGTCTGCACATTAGTCCAAGACATAAAATAACCTCTATGAACATAAGTTGTCAAGTTTAATCACAATTTACAACACACATCCAAAACTTACTCAGATGTGTATTTTTGATCAATCCTTTCAAACCAGTCTCGTGCTTATAATTAATCCCCAACCAGCCTTTTTGATGATCAACGCAGTAAGCAATGGCCTGTGATCGTTCCTCGATCATAACCTAAATTATTTAGGGTATACGAGGCCCAACTAAAAATAAATTATGTTGGTGACGACTTCATACGTCAATCAGCAAAAAGAACGTCAAGACAAATCCAATAGTTTGTTCCCGGCATTGAAAGAACTCAACAAATATTGAAAACAGAAATTGCAAAACAAAGAAAAAATGCACAATTTTGGTAGATGGGGAAAATCCTAATATCAATTTGATATTAGACTACAAAAGCCCGCCTTTGAACAATTGAATGAATATTATTTCTTTAGAGTTTAATGATTACAAAGCATAATCCAAACTCTACAAGAAGAATCCCCTTAGAAACGGTGATGATTGAAAAAATCCCCAAAAAACTCTCACTAAAACCCTAAGTTTAGAATGTGGCACTCAATCTCTAATTCCCAAATGCTAGATCAACGTGATCTTACACGATGTGTACAAGAGATATACAGAGCTTTACATAAGCTTTGGAACCAGAAGGAATACATTTGAATGATATAACAACCCGCGTTTAGAACTGAAATACTCAACGGGTTCACTCAACCAGGTCAAGCGACTTAAGTGAGGTCGAGTGTTGGTCGAGCAAGAGATCAGAATGAGATTAGTGGCTTCTGATCTCTTGCTTGACCAAGTCGACCAGCTGGGAAAGGTCGAGCCAAAGGTCGAGCAAGCAGCAGGACTCAACAAATCACTACACTGTTTTCACTAATCTTCAAAAAACATCCATTCACCATGTCAAACCTCCAAGCCTCATACATCATCTTCATACTCACTTTGGGATTATTGAGTCACCATAACATACAGAAGACATAAAACTCAGCATCACATGAAACAAATTGACTGTAATCGAACCATGAAGGCAGAAGAAAATAATTTTTCCTTTCCACTTAAATCGACGAAGAATGAATCTGTTGTTATGTTTAAACAAAAATTAGCATACAATTTCAGAAGCATGCATTTGTAAAAACAATAAACAGTTCTGATCAAGGTCATGGACAGATTATATACCCAAGTAATTCCATACCATTCACCCAAGCATAAACAAGCAACATGTAGTTGCTTTTGCAAAGAGAAATTCAGGTATGTCTTGTATTGTTCAAATCATAGCTGCACATTAAGCAAAACGCATATATATTGAGCAAGAAATATGGAATTGAGTCTAAGCACCATCTTGCTCACCCTAAAAGCCTCGATACAGACTTCAAAAAAAAAAAAACCCGATACATATCAAAACTTTATTACACAATTACCTTCATCGGTCAGAAATGCCTAACACACCATATACAGTGATGTGTTAATAGCCCGCCTTCATGTCAGACAGCTGATAAGAGCATATAACATTTGATATATTCATTGACAGGATAATAATGTTATCAAAAGTAAACTCAAAACTCAAAAGAAATAGGATTAATACTCTAGAAAGCAAAGCATCATTAATAATGCAGCAAACAGTTGATAAGCTAGCAATTAGCAGTTGCAGACACCAATGAAAAGTTAGAGAATCATTTCATTTGCATTGATGAACTAGACATATATATAGTAAATAGTAAAAGTTAGATACAGAGTAGTATACCACTATCAGTTTGATTTCCATAATTACATCGATCAATCAATAGGCTGATAAAATTCCAGTCAGACTTGCATTGGATTAATACTTGTGGTTCACAACAGTCAACATACAGTAGCTGTGTTCGTTGGTGTTGCTCTCCATCTCTCAGACTCTCAGTCATCGATCATCTTCATTATCTTCATATCATTATCTTCATAATGAAAAAGTGACAGAAGTCCATTACTATTACTATTACTAGCAATGCTATTTTTTCATGTTTGTTGAAATCTTGGTTCTTCACATAATGATTAGGCTCTCTGTCATCTGGTCTTATCCTGGTCCGTGCAGGTGCGACGTGCGACACTGCGAGTGTGAGTGCGCTGCGAGGCCTTTACGATATCTTCCGTAGTGACTGAAGGTTGCCTTGACTTGACTTCATGGATTTCAGTTCATCAATGGCTGCCACTATATCAATTCTTTCTTCGAGTCTCATTTTCAGTTCTCCAATAATTTAATAGCATCTCCAATCTCTTCAACATCTCGTTTGCTTTTCTCCTTATCAGCATTCTCAGGGTCTGTTTTGATTGTAACTGAGCAGAACATTTGGTGCATTTGAAGTAAAATCTGAAATTTCGAATTCACATCCTCCTTTCGTGAATTAAACTTGGTTCCTTTCTAGATGTAATTGGTGCACCTGATGCTCATCGGCAACATCATATGACTATCATTTGATGATTTTGTTTGATTTTGAACTTTTTACTGCCATCGTCTAGGGATTTTCGCTGGATCAAAATCAGGAGCGTAGCTTTGTTCAGCACCTTCCTTCTCCCATTTTTTTCCTTCGATCTTTTTCCCAAATGAGGGCTTGGAAAATCAAAAACTTCAAAAATTGTTTCAAATAATTTCACCTATTCGTTGTTCTTTGAATAATTTTAACTATTAATTATTTTTAAATAATTATATTTTTTCACCGACAACACCATTTTACATTTTTATCGTCTATCGCAAATACCTACAACAAAAAGGTACACAAATTTTTACTTGAGACCGTCTTTATAAAAGACACGTCTCAAATGGACCGGCCTATTATTACTAAAAAAAACAACTACCAAAAAAACACGTGTTGTGTAACTCTATTTAGAGTTGGTATTATAACCTATTGAAGTTGGTAATAACCTATTAGAGTTAGTATTATAACTCATTAAAGTTGGTATTTGGAGTTAGTGTTATAAGGTATTAAAGTTGGTAGTTGGAATTGGTGTTATAACCTATTAAAGTTGGTATTTAAAGTTGGTATTATAACTTATTTGGAGTTTGTATTATAGCCTATTTGGAATTGGTGTTATAACTTATTGAAGTTGGTATTATAACATATTAGAATTGGTATTATAACTTATTAAAGTAGGTATAAACAACAATTTAATAGGTAAAATGTCAAATCCAAATATCAGCTTTAATAAGTTATAATACCAACTCTAATAGGTTATAGTACCAACTTCAATCGGTTACAACACCAACTTCAAATAGGTTATAACACCAACTCCAATTATTAACTTTAATAGGTTATAATACCAACTTTAATACGTTATAACATCAACTTCAATAGTTATAACACCAACTTTAAATATGATCAAACGCGTGAGTCAATTGGGTTGGGTCTGAGAGAATCGTCTTTTATAAAGATGGTATCTCGGGAGAGTTGCTGAAAAGGTAGAGTTAGAACATCGAAGAAGCATAAGGAAAAACAAGAAATGAATGTAACCGCAGTAGAGAGATGTTATGTCATTTATACTCAACCAGACAATATAAATTAGGAAAACTTGCTCAAAATAATCTCAACTATCACTCATTGTCCATAAATAATCTCAACTATCACTTACTTTTTTAATAATCTCAATTACTACTACAGTTTGTTCATAGCATACCCCTTCCTCTTATTACCGACTACAGCCGGTTAAAATTATACTGTTGGAATCTTCTTGCCCTTTCCTTCTATTTAAATGCTTTTTCTTCTTTCCCATTACTTCTCCCTCCATTGATGAATTTTAAAACCCCAAAAAATAAAATTGAAAGTTCAAAATTTTGCTTTCTCTTCCAAATTCAAACATCATTGTTTTTCTAAGTTTTCTCCCATCCTTGTCATTTTCATTACACTCTCATCACTGTTTACCCTTTTCAACCCAACCTCAAATTGCATGCAAGCCGAATTCTTAAAAAATAAGAGTGTTCATATTTAACTTCATGTCTGGGTCAATTTATATGGAACAATATTGACACCAATAATCTAAGCCATTATTTGTCCATTTGAATTTACCCCCAAACCATAACTTAGCAGTGAACTTATCAAGTGCACAATCCTAAACCAAAAAAAAAGGAAAAAAACAACATATAATAAAAAATAACAGATTTAACAAAATATTAACCTAATTGCAAACAAATTAAGAAAGAAAAAACGAACATACCATTGAAGGACCTCAATCCAACAGCTTCGATTGATCTTCTGTGCTTTGATTGATCTTTTGTGCTTCGAAAGATTGGATTTTTAGGGTTAGAAATTTGATTTTGGGGATCAGATTTGGGACTATAGAGGGAAGTAGGTGTGGAATTATGAAGGGAATTAATGGGGAATGTTTCCGAGTATATGAATTAAAGACTATAACAGAACAAAAAAAGGAAAAAGAAATTAAAAATATTTTTACCTGTTGTTACCGGTAATAAAAGGAAGGGGTATGCTATGAACAAACTATGGTGATAGTTAGGATTATTTAAAAATAAGTGATAGTTGAGATTATTTCTGGCCAATGAGTAATAGTTGGAATTATTGGACAATTTTTCCAAAACTTTAAATAAATACTTTGTCATTTATACTCAAATAAGCTTCCTACTTCTATTACAATTAGGATTAGATTTTTTTTTTCAAAGGAACCTAATAATTTATTGATAAAAATATCATATGACATTTACAAAAGAATAATAATCGATTAAATACGTAAAAATTTTAATCAAACAAAACTATATATAGAAAAAGTCACAATTCTTGTAAATGAGATCTAACATTGAAGTCTTCCCTATATCACATCGTTATTTGATGACACACCCTCCTTCCAGGGGTCTTTAAATCTAGTGTGACTTTGAAATAGGAATAAATTTTATACAATTAATGGTATTAGTAGAATTGACACTCGTGTATACCTTTTTACCGTCGAATTGATAACAAGACTACAAACTATTACAATGAGAGACTGTAAAACCTAAGATATAGATAGAACAATTCTACAATATAGAGAGAATATAAAATATTTGTAGCTAAAAAGGAAAAAAGTAAAAATAAAGAGATTAGGGCAACTATAAAGTTAAGAGTAGCCCAAAATTAATAATGAAGGTTAGAATTGTTTTTGGAGAGAAAAAAGAAGGTGACAGAAGAGGGAGAAAGAAGGGAATTTCTTTAACAAAAAGGTTACATTACACAATTAGGATTAGATTAGAGTACTATATTACTTCATCCGTGATTTAAATCTTGCACAATTTGACTATTCACATTTTCTGATACACAATTTTAATCGTTTTCAATTGTTAATATCTCTATTTATATTTATTAAAAAATTATGGAAACTACAAATTAATATATTTTAGATCAGGACAATTCAAATAAGATTTCATATCATTATATTTTAACTTATAAATTAACAAAATTATAAAAATCAAATTTTGCTAATGAGTGCACAATAATCAAATAGAGCAAGATTTAAAGAAAAAACTATTATTTTACCATCACCACTAGGATTACTATTAATCTAAAAAGAAAATTGGTGAACTACTTAGTTCTTAATATACATAGGGATAATTGGTTGATAATTTTACCAAATACCAACATAGCCACCTCACTCTCTTGACAAGTTTAGATTTATAAAAGCCATTTGAATGGCATTTTAGTTGAACCTTCTCACTACAAAACCTTGTTATATCTGCTCAATGTTGACATTCTCGTGTAGATCAGTCCAGTGTCCCATTTAAGGTTAGGGTTCGAGTGAAGAGATATTATATAAATCATACCCACTTTTCTTTAAAGGAGAGCAAAAGAAATATGCGCAATCAAATTAAACCCCCAAGTAATGAGAGTTCATCTCTTGCGAAACCCATTTCTATATATAATCCTTCTTTGATTCTCATTACACATTTAAATTAATTTTTATCTCATATGAACATTTCTCTCACTTTCTTATAAATCACACTTTTTTATCCACTTGTGGCATATACCATGAGACAAAAAAGTATAATTTGACAAAGTAATTTATTGCCATGTTTATTGGGCTTTTTTTTAGTTTTTGTGATACATAAATTTTCAAATGAGACAATTTCAGAGTGAGATAATCTCTATTAAGTTGACTAAATGTTAATTTACTAACTCACTTATAACCTTAAACTAATTAATTTGATAATATACTAATTATATGAGTTATCTCATCCGGTAATTTATATCAATGAAGTAGCCAATATTTCACTCTCTCCATATCAAGACATTGACATGATTGTATATTATACAACTATAAAAAAGTCTGAAATCATTTAAATTGTATGAATGATAGTACAAAACAATTAAAAGAGGTGAATGAAAATAAAAGAATATGAAAAGGATATTATCATAAAAAAACTATACGAAATAAAAAAGAGTAGACTAAAAAAAATGTGACAATCTCTTAGATACATAGGCAATGTGTTCTTGGCAAATAACTAATAGCTGATAGCTAGTATCTAATTAGAGTAACTGATTTGACCAGCGGATTTATGAGATGATTTGACTAACTAATATTCATAACAATAAATTATTTCAACCAGCTAATTTATCAAACACTAAAATTAAATGGTTTTACTATCTAACCATTTATTTATGTAAAAAAAAACTAAAAATTTTCGTAAGCTCTTATTTTCAAACACCCCATATAAATTTAGGAAAAATTAATTTTAAAAATCTCTTCCAAAAATTTCAACTTTAAATTAATATTTAAAATTTCATGTTGGTCACCCGCATAGGGAGTTAAACATCTTAGGTGACATTTTCATGTTGGTTCATGCGTCTATCCATAATACATCAATTTAAAAAAAATAAAAAAACAAAAAGGGAGAAGAGCACTCAGCCACTAAGCGTCTAAGCCACCCTTCCTTCCCGGCAATCGACACCATCAACCTTCCACTCTAGCAGCCAAGCAACCATTGACAACCGTCCATCCCACCCACAACCACTTGTAATGAGTAATGACAACGTAAATCATTTAAGATTAGATTTTTAAAAATAAAGTTATTATTGTGAAAGACCGTCTCTCAAATAAACAACCGTAAAACAAAATGTCATATTCTTATTTTCTCATGAATAAGATGTTTTTGACTGGAATACACGGACACTTCCCTGAACTGGC
The DNA here is from genome assembly GCF_026212465.1 of Amaranthus tricolor. Classification (NCBI taxonomy): domain Eukaryota; kingdom Viridiplantae; phylum Streptophyta; class Magnoliopsida; order Caryophyllales; family Amaranthaceae; genus Amaranthus; species Amaranthus tricolor. The sequence goes on from NC_080047.1 coordinate 38,969,684, forward strand.
GTGTCCCGTGTCGGACACGGACACGCGAAAATCCGTGTCCGACACGCCAAATGAAGTGTCCAATATTTTAATATTTTTTCGAACACGCGGACACGGCAAGGACACGGCAGGGACACGGCAAGCAGTCAAAGACACGTTTTTTTAAAAAAACTATTTTCCTTTCTTTTCTTCTCCGTTACTTCCCATGCTTCTGATAGATATGGTCTAGATATTGATGAATTATTACCACATTTATTATCATTATTTTCAATTTTATCATCATTTTTTCCTAATTTTTGCAACCCATGAATGATTGAAACCAACCTTGAATCTCTATCTTCTTCAGAAAAAACAAAACCCAAATTCATAAACCCTTTAAGTTCTTCAAATTCAAGGTCAGATAAACTCTTACTTAATCCCTTCTTTTTCTTCTTATTGGTAATTTCTGGGTTTATTTCCTTTAATGGAGAAGAAATCAATTTTAATTTTATTTTTTCTGGGTTTTTTTCCTTTACTGATTTTGAATAATCTTCAAAATCTTCTGATATTTTCACTGAAAAAAATGATTTGCAGTTTTGATGTTAGAAGAACATAATTTAGAGAAGAATAAGAATCACTTAATTTTGTAGGGAATTTGAGGTAATTTTTTCTAGAAAGGGAATTTTAGTATGAATTGTTGGCAAAGCTGGGATTTCTAAATTTGATGTGGGTATTTCTGGGAATTTTTTGGATTTGAATGGTTTTGTCTGGAATAAATTAATAAAGATTGTAAAATTATCTTTAATTTGATATATTTATTATATTACCATTTTCGTGTCCCCGTGTCCGCCATTTTTAAGTTGGCGTTTTCCCGTACCCGTGTCGTGTCCGTGTCCGTGTTCGTGTCTGTTTTAGTGCAACCTAGGTTTTTGAACAAGCTGCTGTAATCAGCTATCAGTTGGTCAAACCATTTAATAAAATCAGTTGGTCTGCCACTGTAATTAGCTATCAGTCATTTGCCAAACACCTACAATTTTCTATTTTATTTATTTTGCATCATTTACGAGTAAAATTTCTCACATTATAATTTGAAATGATTTACAATGAGGAAGATATAAGAGTATAGTTTATATTGAAATTTTTATTGCAACAAAGATTTATGGCTTTTTGATTTTAAATTATAATGAATAACATTAAAATATCTTATTAAGTTATTTGTGATATTGTTGATGATGTTGGCTATAAAAAGTCAATTTTAAATAATTTCTTTATTATTACCAACAAACTAAGAATGAAATTGCGTATATTTAATTTCACACTCGATCTAAACAAAATTCATTTTATAGCATCAGGGAAAAAAAATATTATATTATTTTTTTAAAGTTCACATAATATTCAAAAAATTAATAAACTCAAATTAAAATAATGATATTTTTTTCAGTATGTTATCTTTAAGATAATTGGGGAAAACAATTCTTGGACAAAATATTGTATTAATTATAAATTAGAAATTAAGAAGATTTGATTAATTTTCATCAACAATGAAGTATAAACAGCAATTTTTAATAATTGGTTAGCAAGGACAAATATATGAATGCCATGAAGCACGATTTCTTATTTTATACAATGATGATGTTTAAAAAAAAAAAAAAAAAAAAAAAAAAAAGTAGCGGACTAGCGGTTGATATTTATTTATTAATTTGTAAAGAGTAAATATCCATCACTAATTAAAGCCAAGAAAACGACAAACTTACTCTTGCTTTCATCCCCATTCATTTTCACACATCAAAGCTGTCATCAAATTCCCACATGTTAAAAAGAATAGAAAATCATAATTTACAAATTATTGTAAAAGATAAAAATATACTAATAAAATAAGCAAAATATAAAAAGATAAATTACAATTTTAAAAATATCACCTTATCAAATCTCTCCAGATGAGTGTGATTTGTCAAGTTGGTAAATAACAGTTATTAACTTAGAGTTTGCTCCATATTAAATTACAGAGAGATTACTTTTAACACATAAATCGTTGTGAGAAACGGTCACTTCGAGAGACGCATAAGATAGATGAGCTAAATAATCTAATTGATACAAATTTTCAATTAGTTAATTTACCAAATATTAACATTAATTAATTTGACCACACAACCCTCTATTTATATCAAAATAAGCTAAAATCTTCCAATAAGCTATTTTACCAAATATCACTATATTTTTGTTAAAGCAAATCAAGTAGCCAGGTTCCCTTAAAATACCAAGAACTTGTCTACAATCTACATATACTTCATATCTTTCTCTCTCTTATTTCTCTAATCATCCTTTCCATTCCAACTTCTCACAAAATTTCTCGTTCCCCTCTCAAATATATCCCAGCAAAAGCAATTTCAGCTACCAAATTTTTTATTTCACTCATTTAATTAAAAAAAAAAGCTTAAAATGGTTGATTTAAGCTTCTTTGTTGGAGTCATAGGTACCAAAATATTAGCCAACATATACTTATTTCAATGCTTTATCTTATTTATTTTCTCTTATTGTATACCATTAGTCCATTAATTTCCTATTTGTTCTTGTTCTACAGGCAACATAATTTCATTGCTCATGTTTCTTTCTCCAACGTAAGTTTTCCTTAACTTTTAAACAATTAAATCGAAAGCTTAAACTGATTGTTAAGACTCGCTCATAATATGATATTTTCCTCCTTGTATATACCATCTGAAATAAGGGTGGATGAGATTCGTCCATGTCACCTTTTTGTTATTTGGAATGGTTAAATTGATGGTTGAATCTCATAATATACTACTACCTGATGTTAAATATTTTATTTAAAATGAAAGGCGAATAAATTATACTCACTCCTATTCACCTAATGTGTCTTATTTGATTTTTTTCCTTTTTAGGAGGACAAATAAGATTATATGTGAAAAAAAAAATAGTGTTTTTAAATTTTAATTGGGGTAAAGTATTTTAATTGGGATAAAATGAGGTTAGTAGGTGTAAGAATGTGAAAAAGTTAAGTTTAATAAGAATAAATTGATAAAGTTAATATATCCAAAATGAAATAAAAATTTAAGATGACTTAACTAAATAAGAAAATGGAACACCTAAGATGAATAGGATGGAATATTAAGTAGCTAGTTTTTGAGCAAAATATTTCTTAATCGACTATCGGACTAAAGTTTGCATAAAATATTATAAAAGTACTTTTAATAAACTTGTCCTCGTAATTTTGTGATAAATATTAATTTTTATGAAAATATTTAAAGAATAAAGTTTTACTTTTTGATAAACTTATTAAAAAAATAAAATTTTATTAAACTAGAATTATTGACTTTGATACTCAAATAAAATTTCAAATAATCAATTCAATCAAAAGCTTAAATTGTTGGAATTTTATATTTATATATAAATATAAAAAAATGCAGGTCAACGTTTAAGAGGATAATAGAGCACAAATCTACAGAAGGATTTGAGAGTGTACCATACATCTGCACGTTGTTAAGCTCATCTTTATGGACTTATTATGGTTTTATTAAGCCTGAATATCTTGTTTCTACCATCAATGGATTTGGGGTCTTTGTCCAAATGATTTTCGTCATTTTGTTCCTTATTTATGCGCCACGCCCTATGAAGGTAATTCTACTTATTATAATGTGCTTAATTATTTGCTTTTTTAATTAATAGGTTAGTTTGAGAGAAGAAAAGGAAAATCCGATGAGATTTAATCTCAAAATCTTATTTGAAAATAATAATATTTACTTAAACTGAGATTACATGCTTAGTGGTTGATCATGATTATATTTATTACTCCCTTGTATTCAATTTATGTGTCCCATTTTCTTTTATGGTCAAGTCACCTTAATTGTCCTATTTCTATTTTTGGTATGAGTTTTTGACTTTTATGCCCTTAGTAGCTTTATCTTATTTTCAATTATATCCTTCATTACCTATACTAATTTTCCTCCCTTATATTAAAATAACCCATAATACCACTCTCTTTCCTATCCTTAGGGACACTTTTAATTCTCCTTAAAATCCGTGAAAAGTCAAATAAGACTCCTAAGGTGAATAGAAGGGAGTAGTAATTATTAATGTATTTTTATGTCGTGGATATTTGACCCTAAGTTAAAATGGTAAAGATTAACATTTTTTAATAAAAAACTATGAGGGAGGGCCCATGGTCGTCGCTATTTTATCTTTATTTTCTTTCCTATTCTATTGACCTCTATGGCTCTATGCATATTAAAAACTTCTATCTATTTTATACTCACTTTAAGTTGGAGAATTTAGACTTAAACAGATATGAATCACTAATACACCCTCTAATTCATAGAAAAGTTTATATTTACTTTTTCATACTATCCAATATACTTATTTAATGCTTAATATCTTTTATTATACATAATGAAATATTATAAAAAAGTGAATATTAATAATCTTTGCATTGAGACGAATCAAACAAGATCTCACTTGATTATATTTTGATTTATAGATCAAAAATATAATGCAAATTAAGAGCAGTAAGTGAATAGTGTCAAAAAATAAATGTCCCTTTTTTATGAATTGGAGAGAGTAGAATTTAAGTGGGTTGGCGATAGGTTGGCGACGGGCCATGGTTGTCGCTATATGACGTATTGTTGTCAATGTCGTAACCCAATTTTTGTGTTTTTAACGACATTTTAACATTTAATTTTCATCTAGCATTCATATTTTTGGCGTTGGTCCAGTGAGTCGTCGTCCAGCCCACGTTTTCCATTTTAGTGATTAAAAGGCAAGGATAAATATTGTCGCTCTTTTTCCATTTATTTATAGTTTAGTGAAATAACTAAAATAAAAATAAGAGTGTTAAATTTCATCATGTACATCATTGTTATGATTTTATTAGGATGATGAAATTGATGTGAAGGATGGTTTTGTGTTCAATATTGTACTATATAATATTCTTAAATTAAAGCAAAGTTAAGTAAGTTTGAAATTGAAGTAATTAAAAATTGGGTTATTTTAATTTAATTTAATTTTTATTTTTGGGGGACTAGGTTAGAGATGCTGACATCCCTTCATTCTTGGCTCTTGAGTGATAGGGTAGTAAGACCCAATAAGAAATTATAATAGGTGAAAGTATACGTAATAAAATTTTAGTTTATGAAAAATTAACATTGATAATCCAATGTTTCATTATTCATTGTGAATAATTTTAATATTGAATTTTTTTAATAAATTAATATTTTCCCTTCATTTGCTGTCAGCATACTAATAAGGTATGCAAATAGTAAACTAAGGTAAAAGGTTATACTGATAGCAAATTAAAAATAAAAATTAAATTATTAAAAAATAATTTAAAATTTAAATTATTCACAGATACATAAAATTTATTTAATTTTTAAGTCATAACAAGTTTGATAATACATTCATGATATGTTGTACGAATATCTTTATTGTTTAGATGTATGTATAGATAGCTTATTAAATTTAGAACACCAAAAATTATTATTGTATGAAAAGACAAGATTGTACTTACGGCACAAATATGTGTTAAAAACTCAACCACACATAATAAATCATTATTTATGAGAACGTATGAAATATGATTGGAAATTCGTGGTTTGTTCAACTTACACTTGACAAAAGGGAAGATATTGATGAGAAAACTAGATATTTTTGGGGCAAATGTATGGTTAAAATTTTAGGTTAAGCCTATCTATATTTTTGTGGATTTTTATTAAATTTGGATTTTTAGGGTCTGAAATTTTTAATTCGGAATTAATTTTGTTGGGTTTGATGAGTTTAGGGGTTTTAAATAGGTCTTAACCTGATTGTTCATATTTTATTAGTTTTTCATTTTTAAGGTTTATTTAAGTCGAAATTAAATTTATAGGTCTTATGTATGTAAGTGCAGTCAAATGAGATGGTATCATGGTGAAGACATTTTTATTGGGTTGATTCAATGTACACTTATCATCTTAATTAAAGTGATTATTTATACACTTAAAGTGATTTATTGCTTACAGTTTTAAAATGATTACTTTTTATAGGATTAGAGTAATCACTCATAATTTTAAAATGATCATTTATAATTTTAAAGTGATCCATGAATTTAGATTAGTGAGGCAAATTGTATGACTCAGATGATATAAGACTTGTTACTAAGTTATGATTTTCTTTTGGTGGTTGTGACTGCTGAAATTGCTCATTATCTTACTAATTAATCATCGACTAGTTTTAGTGATAAGGTTTGTATTGATGATGGTCCATCTTAAATCACCAATATTGTTTTAACTGATCTTAATCAATAATTAATCATTAAACCCATTTTTCATATAAAAAAGAACTAGCGTAGGTGCCTAGGTGGCATAATATATTGCATAATAAATTAATTAGCTCCCTACATAACGTGATATATAGTGTTTTATTTGGACTTTGCTTATAATTACAAGATAATCATATTAATTAATAATAATAAGACTAATTTAGTATAGTGGTAGAGAGTTTTTTTTAATCCTTATAACAATACGAGTTTCATTCTTATCATGTATAAAATAATGGAAAATTTTATATGGTAATATTAAGTTTTTCATTTTTCTATGTTAAGTTCGATTCGATCCTGAGCTTTTAACTATTCCATACAGTAGATAAAATGTTAATTTTTTTATTAAATAAAGTATTAATTTCGAACAAATTTTCAAAAAAGTGCCCCTTAAGAGTGATGTCATGCGTTTGTTTTTATAAAAAAAGTAATTATGATGAACAATAATAACATAAATTTGACAAAAACATTAACCTTTTGTCTTACTAAGTGCAAAGTTAAATGTTTACAGTCACCAAACAGATCAAAAATACGTTTGTCCAACCACCACGTAAAAAAATCAAAACTTATAATCACCACATAAAATTTCTCAAAAATAATTAATTTATCATATATGTTGCTTATATATATATATTCTCTAGACTACCTCAAACTAGTATTAATATTAAAAATAATAATGTATAGGTAAAGACATGGATCTTGGTGGGCATACTAAATGTAGGATTTTTTGGAGCAGCAATAGTAGTACCCGAGCTCACATTGAAGGCTCCTAACCAAGTTGACGCTTTGGGCTTGCTTTGTGCCGGTTTAAACGTCGTTATGTATGGCTCTCCTCTCACTGCCATGGTAATATTTTTAGTTCTGCATAATTACACCGTATTTAGTTGTGTATAATTAAAATTATTAAATTTTGATATACGAATTCTTTTGAGAGCTAGACGGTCTATTTGAGAGATAATTTGTAATTGAACCGGTCATAAAAGAAAATGTAGATTAAGTTATTCAGTGGACATTAAAGATACGATAAATAGGCATCAATAATGATGTATGTAGGCATTAAATATGCATTAAGTGGACATTGAACTTTAATAAGCTAGGCTTGAGAGACGTCTTTTAGAAAGACAATCTCTCAGAAAACCGAATGATTTTAATATTATGAAAATATATATTAATATAAATTGAATAAGATTGACTAGGCTTTTATACATTAAGAATAAGATTTAAGATAATATTGTTTAATGAATAATGGCTATTTTGTAAATGTATTACACAAAAACTTCGGTAAGAGCATCTCACTTGTGAGATGCCGCCCAATTGTATATATTTTTTTACCAATTTTACAAACTTTAATGTTAATTTGAAGAGTTAAAAGAGCAATTTGAAGACTTAAAAGACCAATTTTAAGGATTTGAAATTGACATTTCAAGTCATGAAATTTGACAGTTTTAAGACTTAAAAGATCAATTTCAATGCTTAAAATCAATTTTAAGACTTCAAAGACCAATTACAGGACATTAAATTCTCATTTCAACTTTAAAATATGATGAGTCAAACTTAAAGTAGATATTAAAACTTTAAAAGTGACCTTTTAAGTCTTAAAATTAAATTTTTAAGTCTTAAAATTGTTCTTTTAAGTCTTAAAATTAGTATGTCAGAATATTTTTAAAAAATTATTGAATCTGGACTAAGGCCACGGAAGAGTAACTGTAACTATTAAACGTTGGATGAAGTGCATAATAACTAGAACATACAGCGACTTATTATATGTCGACTTATTAAAAAAATTTTCTCGTCTATTATTACAGGTGATTTCAGAAATTGAGATTTTAAGATATTTAAAATTTAAAGTATATATTGTTGGGTTTGATGGATGCTTAAAGCGGAATTTCAGGAAACACTTCCCTAACATCTATCTCAGAATCATAAACATAATCAAACATATGAATCATATAAAAGGATTAGTCTATATTACCTTGTAGCGTGAAATCCACGAAATTAACGCGATAAGATAATATGGAGAGCCTCAAACGTTGCTCTACCAGAATCAATTGAATACCAATGTTTGCTAGAACGGAAGAGTAATGTTTCTCTTGCTTTTACTGGTTTTTGTTTCTGTGTGTGTGTATGAATAATTGAGAGTGAGAGTTTAAATTAAAAATATCATTAACACTCACACCCCCATTATCCCCACTTCTCCACTACTAGCATTATATCCTCATATAATACTAGTAACCTAGGTCAAAAGAAACCGATTCTTTTGTTAACCTAATTGGATCGCAAGCCCATACTCCTAATGGGCCCGAGTTATTTATCGTTCAATTGATTCTTTTGTAAGACCTTATAGGATTAATTATATTAGTTGTGGTCCAATTATTATTGACCCACCAATTATATTTATTCTCTAGCAAGCAAATATAATTACTAATAATAATTAACTTTATTATCTTCATAAATATCCTATATATTTATATTTAGTAATTGTCGGAAATGTCTACGGACATATTCCTTCAATCTCCCACTTGTCCGAAGACAATTGCACAATTATAAATTCCTTAAGCCACTTAATGTGAAATTTGACAACACAGTATTATTTCTCAAATTATGTTTCTTGATCTCTGAGTTCGAATTGTTCAACTAAGGATTAACCATTTAATCTTATTCCGCATGGCCATGCAATTTTCAATTCTCGCTCATCAAGAGGCCTACACACCAATCCTATCACATAGGAGGACTTATTCATTCTTGTATGACCATAACTCCCACTCAATTCTTAGCCCACCTGATCACTGCCTTTATAGCCTCCTTTTACAGCACGACGTTTAACAGCGTCAAGGTTAAACTAATTATTTCGTAGTGATTAAGACATACTCATGTCTAAGGAATCCACTAAATATAAGGATTCGATTCTGCCCTTTCGAATCAGATTAGGTCAAGTCTCAATGCATCAGGTATGCATCCATGTAATCGATTAAACATCTCTATGTTTCCATAGCCCATGGAACCGAGCTATCAATTAATTACATGCTAATCTTTAATAAACCACTTATGTCCAATTTAGTGATTTAGATTAGGGACATTATATAAATTGTGATTTCAGTTCACTTATAGGGTTCCATTATTGAAACGTTTCCAATAATCCTATTGAAAACACAAATTATATGGACATTTTATTTAATACTAAACCAAGCAATTAAATAAGAAACAAACTATTTATATTATTGATAAACATTCCAAACATATGGTAAACATAATTCTTTATAATTGTAAACATGAAGTAAACAACCTAAAGACATTCTCCTATATGCTTAAGCCCCATGGACCTAGTATGACACTCATGCTTCGGCTGAGGGAGTGGTTTAGTCAACGGATCTGCTATGTTATCCGTGGTATCAACTCTACTTATTATTACATCCTGTCTTCTAACAATTTCTCGAATAAGATGGAATTTTCTTTCAACATGTTTAGATTTTTGGTGAGATCTAGGTTCCTTGGATTGAGCAATAGCATCTTCGTTATCACAATACAACTTGATGCCATTCTCAATGCTAGGAACTACACCACGTTCACTAATGAACTTTTTAATCCAAACAACCTCTTTTGCTGCTTCAGCTGCTGCTATGTACTCAACCTCTGTTGTAGAATTTGCAACTGAACTTTGCTTGGAGCTCTTCCAGCTCACAGCTCCTCCATTCAGACAAAATATGAAACCAGATTGGGATCGGAAGTCATCTTTGTCAGTTTGGAAGCTTGCATCAGTGCATCCAGTGACAAACAACTCATTAGCTCCGCCATATACTAGAAATTTATCCTTCGTCCTTCTTAAGTACTTGAGGATATTTTTCGCTGCTATCCAGTGTGCATCTCCTGGATTGGACTGGTATCTGCTGCACATACTCAAAGCAAATGCAACATCTGGTCGAGTACATATCATAGCGTACATGATTGATCCTATTGCAGAAGCATAAGGAACATTATTCATACGCTTGAACTCTTCTGAACTCGATGGGCACATAGTCTTGCAAAGTTTAATGCCATGTTGCATATGAATAAACCCTCTTTTGGAGCTTTCCATTTTGAACTTTGTGAGAATCTTATCTATGTAAGTCTCTTGATTTAGTCCAATAAGTCTCCTCGATCTATCCCTATAGATCTTTATTCCCAGTATGTACTCAGCCTCTCCCAGGTCTTTCATGGAGAAATGACTTTTAAGCCATTGCTTGACCGACTCAAGTATGTTTTTGTCATTTCCAATGAGGAGTATGTCATCTACATACAGGACCAGAAAAGTGATATTACTCCCACTTAACTTCTTGTATACACAAGATTCCTCTTCATTTCTGAGAAAGCCAAATTCTTTGACTGCCTCATCAAATCTAAGGTTCCAACTCCTTGATGCTTGCTTCAATCCATAAATGGATCTCTTAAGCTTGCATACTTTCCTTGGATTTTTCGGATCTTCAAAACCTTGTGGTTGTGTCAAGTACACATCCTCTTTTAAGAACCCATTCAAAAAGGCAGTTTTGACGTCCATTTGCCATATTTCAAAGTCATGAAAGGCAGCTATCGCAAGGATTATCCTAATGGATTTTAGCATGGCTACTGGAGAAAAAGTTTCATCATAGTCTATACCATGAATTTGTTTGAACCCTTTTGCTACCAACCTTGCTTTGAAAACACTAATGTTTCCATCCTTGTCTGTTTTCAGTTTGAAAATCCATTTGCATCCAATGGGTTTTACCCCATCAGGCAAATCAACCAAGTCCCAAACTTGATTTTCAGACATGGAATCCATTTCAGATTTCATGGCTTCAAGCCATTTTTCGGAGTCAGGACTCTCCAAAGCATCTTTGTGACTAGTAGGCTCTTCTGATTCTAACATGGTTATTTCAGAGTTTTCTGTCAAAAGGAAATCAATATATCTTCTTGACGGAATTATTGTCCTACTAGACTTACGTAGGGGAACAACAAGAAAAGTTTCTGCCTCATTAGGTAGAGTGACTTCGCGTGGATTTTCTCCACTTGGGGCGGTAGGAGGTAAGTGTGTTGAATGCATTTCCTCCTGGGCATTATCATGCTGGGGCGCCTCTGATGAGGTGTTAACCTTATCCATTTGTTGCTCATCTCGAACTTCTTCGAGATATACATTACTCCCACTTGTTTTTCTAGAAATAAATTCCTGTTCTAGAAAAACACCATTGCGAGCAACAAATACTTTGTTTTCGCTTTGGTTGTAGAAGTAGTATCCCTTTGTCTTTTTTGGGTAACCCACAAAAAGACATTTGTCAGATTTAGGTGCTAGTTTATCAGATATTAAACGTTTTACATAAGCTTCGCAACCCCAAATCCTTAGAAAAGACAACTTCGGAACTTTTCCCGTCCACATCTCATATGGTGTCTTTTCCACTGCTTTGGTAGGTGCTCTATTAAGTGTGAATGCAGCTGTATCCAATGCAAATCCCCAAAATGAAATAGGAAGATCAGCAAGACTCATCACTGATCGAACCATATCTAATAGAGTTCGATTCCTCCTCTCAGTGACGCCATTTAATTGTGGTGTTCCTGGTGGAGTCAATTGTGAGAGTATGCCTCGATTTTTCAAATGATCATCAAACTCGTGAGACAAGTATTCACCACCACGATCGGATCGTAATGCTTTTATTTTCTTCCCAAGTTGGTTCTCTACTTCATTTTGAAATTCCTTGAACTTTTCAAAGGACTCCGACTTATTTCTCATGAAGTAAACATATCCATATCTGCTTACATCATCAGTAAAGGTTATAAAGTAGCTGTAACCACCCCGAGCCATGGTGCTCATAGGTCCACATACATCAGTATGTATGAGAGCTAAGAGGTCATTGGCCCTTTCACTTGTACCTGTGAAAGGTGACTTTGTTTTTTCCCATCAAACAAAACTCGCAAACACCAAATGATTCAAAATCAAATGATTTTAGAATTCCATCTTTATGAAGTTTCTCTATGCGTTTTGAACTTATGTGGCCTAATCGACAATGCCATAGGTAAGTGGGGTTTGAATCATTTGTTTTACGTTTCTTGCTGTCTATGTTATAGATGTGAGTTTCTAAGTCTAGCACATACAACCCATTTAATAATTTAGCTGAAACATAGAACATATCATTTAAATATGCAGAACAACAATTATTCTTAATAGTAAATGAAAAACCTTCCGTGTCCAAAACCGGAATTAAAATAATGTTCTTGGTGATGGCAGGAACATAATAACAATTATTTAGTTCTAAAATTAAACCAGAGGGTAATGTTAAAATATAAACTCCAACAGCTAAAGCAGCAACTCTTGCTCCATTTCCGACTCGGAGATCCACCTCACCTTTGCTCAAGCTTCTACTTCTTTTTAGACCCTGCACATTACTAGTAATGTGAGACCCACAAGCAGTATTAAATACCCAAGAAGCCGAAGTCGCTAAATTAATTTCAATAACATATATACCTAAAGATAAAGCACCAGACTTTTTTTCTTCTAGATAGACGGGGCAGTTCCTCTTCCAATGGCCAATCTTGTGGCAGTGGTAGCACTCATGTAGTGCTGCTACTTTAGCCTTTGGAGTAGCCTTTGGTCTGGGAAAGGCATTAGTGGTAACTACCTTACCATTGCCATTCCATTTAGGAACCCCTTTCTTCTTGAACTTTTTATTCTTTCTGACCATGAACACATCTTTCAGTGCGGGTTCAGAAGGTAAGCTCCTTTCAGCCTGAATAAGCATACCATGCAATTCTGGCAAGGTTGCTTCCCCTCCTTGCATGTAAAAATTTAATCTGAAAGCATCAAAAGTTTCTGGCAAGGATCTGATCACAATATCAGTGGCCAGCTCTTTGGGATAAGGAAAACCCAACTTTTCCATGACTTGAAAATGCCCTATTAAGGCGAACACATGGGGTCCGACGGGTTTTCCCTTGCCCAGTTTGCATTCCAAAAGTTTACAATTAGCTTCAAATCTCTCTAATCGAGCATTCTTTTCGAACATTGTTCTAAGTTGCTGGATTATTGTGTAGGCATCAAGATTGTTAAAACGTCTTTGAAATCATGTTCCATGCAAGCAAGCATCAGACATGTTACTTGCACAGAATTGGCCTCGAGATTTTGCCTAGCTCTTTTCTCTGCAACTGTTGCAGTTTCTGGCAGGGGTTCAGGGAGTGGAGTGTCAAGAACACTTTCCCTTCCTTCAGCTCTGAGAACAATTCTCACAGCCATTTCCCATTCAAGGAAGTTGTTCGCATTCAATTTGTCTTTTTCCAAGACACAGCGTAAGTTAAAAGCAGGAGTGTTGTTGTTAGTTGAACCAGACATGATTTCTACAACAATGTAATAAAGTAAAATTAATAGTCTATCAATAAGCAGTAATTAAACAAGTTTAATAATTTATTCAAAATTTTAAAATCCCCTTTTGAATAAATAACAACTAAGATCCTCTCCCACTACAATTAAACGGACTTTGGCCCTGCCTTTAACTATAGTAGTTAAGGTAACTAAACGTTTTACTAATTATAACTAATTATAATTCTTAGTAGATAGATTGATAATACTTGTTCAATCCTATCTCTTAGTTTCAAAATCCAAAACTTTATTTTTGATGATTTTGTTGAGTGAAACCAAACATGAACCTGTAAATTTTCAAAAAAAATTTACCCCATATCCCAAGAATTATGAGCAATACCTCGCTTTGGCAGAATGTATTATTCATTATCAAAGGCTTATAGGTGTTGTTTGGAAAAACAATAAAACTCAATATTATTTATGGGGATTCAAGTTAATTAACATGGTTAATATTAAGTGAACACATAGCATATTTAACCAATACATTAACTTATGCAAGCAAAGACCAAAATAAAATAAACGCTCAAAGCAAATAAAAGCATGAATAAAAGATGATCTAGTATGGCCCCTAAAAAAAAAACTTCATGAAGCTTCCATGAATCTCCATTGATCACCTTCCTTGAAACTCCTTTCATTTGTGATTACATACTTTGAATAATAAAAAAAAATTAACGATGCGCAGATCGTATTTAATTACATTCAAAACAAACGATTCGCAGATCGTATATACTTGCATTCAAAACAAACGATTCGCAGATCGTATATACTTTCCTAATTTTATATATAAATTTTGTTTTGGGCCATACTAGTCATCACATGTCAAAATAATATCAAATATTATAAACAGCTTTAACTATACAATATATCAAACTAAATGGTCATAACAATTAGCATATAAAATATTCTTATGTTGAGTCAAACTTAACTAATTTAAGTAAGAAATTTTTAGGGAAAAAAAAACTGTTTAAAATTCAATTAAAACTCTATAAATAGTTATATGCACATTAAAAAAAAAAAACAAAAAAAAATTCCAAAAAAAAAACGAAGCCGCATACTCTTGAATAAGAGCAAAACCAAAGTCTGGAACCATCTTCATTATTTAAAAAAAAAAACTTCATCCTTCATGTTAATGGAAGAAGGAACACAGAGGCTCAGAACGGAACCCAGCAGCCGCCGGCAGCCGCCAGCAGCCCGCCTCCCTCCGGCCACTAAGCCACCATAGACAGCTCGTGGCCTGCGCATACATCCTGGTTTGTTTTCGGTTTTTCTGTTTTTTTTTTTTTTTTTTTTTTTTGATGAATTCGAACATATTCGAATTGATATACAATCTTTGTATAGAATTGCTACAAATTTTAGCGAAAACAAGTTTTTGCATTTAAATTTCAATTTAATTGAACAAATTTTGTGTTTTAACAATTAAAATTGAATTGGGGAAAAAATTAGGGTATAAGCATTTTCGATCCAAAACACTTGAATACCATTACGAGAAACACAATAACAATGAACAAATTTTGTGTTTCATTTCATTGTTTGGATTTCGTGAATAATCAAAGCCCCAAGACAATTAACACAAATATCGAATCTTCATAAAAAAAACTGAATTTTTTTTTTTTTTTGTTTGATGAATTCGAACAAATTCGAATTGATATACAATATTTGGCATGAATGGCTTCAAATATCAGGAAAAACAAGTTTTTCGCATTTATATTTCAATCCAATTGAAATTCAATATTATGAATAACTTTCAGACAATTAACATAATATATCTTATTTTCATGAAAAAAAAAAAAAAACGGTTGTATTACTTTTCAGAGAAATATAGATCATATGAATATTATGAATTAGGCTTAGCTGATACCACTGTTGGGTTCGATGGATGCTTAAAGCGGAATTTCAGGAAACACTTCCCTAACATCTATCTCAGGATCATAAACATAATCAGACATATGAATCATATAAAAGGATTAGTCTATATTACCTTTGTAGCGTGAAATCCACGAAATTAACGCGATAAGATAATATGGAGAGCCTCAAACGTTGCTCCTCTATTCAGTCTACCAGAATCAATTGAATACCAACGTTTGCTAGAACGGAAGAGTATTGTTTCTCTTGCTTTTACTGGTTTTTGTTTCTGTGTGTGTGTGTATGAATAATTGAGAGTGAGAGTTTAAATTAAAAATATCATTAACACTCACAGCCCCATTATCCCCACTTCTCCACTACTAGCATTATATCCTCATATAATACTAGTAACCTAGGTCAAAAGAAACCGATTCTTTTGTTAACCTAATTGGATCGCAAGCCCATACTCCTAATGGGCCCGAGTCATTTATCGTTCAATTGATTCTTTTGTAAGACCTTATAGGATTAATTATATTAGTTGTGGTCTAATTATTATTGACCCACCAATTATATTTATTCTCTAGCAAGCAAATATAATTACTAATAATAATTAACTTTATTATCTTCATAAATATCCTATATATTTATATTTAGTAATTGTCGGAAATGTCTACGAACATATTCCTTCATATATGTGTGAGATCTTATTTAATTCGTCTCGATGTAAATATAATTTTAACACATTTTATAATTTTTGTAAAATGTAATTAGAGATATTAAAATTTAAATTATACTTGAAAAATATACAAAAACTCAAATAGTATATGAAGCGAAATCAAAATGACAAAGGTAGTTGCACTAATTTTGAAATGAGGGACGAGGATCATAAACTACGTTTGTCCTATAAAATGTCTTATTTTTCATTTTAGTCTGTGACATTTTATTTGCCTCATTTTTATTTTGGCCATAACTTTTACTCTTTTATTAATTCGTATTTATACATTTTATTTACTTTTTTTTATTTCATTCTCATATTTCTCCTATTTTTCACGAAATATAACTTTTTTCACCTATCTTAGTTTGCTCACCAAATATGCTTGGGGTAAATTTGATAAAACCGACTAGTTATGTTTCAAAAATTTTTTGGTGGTACTTTAAATGGATTTAATTTGAAGTATACAAGAATTTAGTACTTGAGTAGTAGGGATGGTTATGAGTCTAGGATCCTGTTGATTCGTGGACTCGCTCCGTTTATAAGGTCTGGGTCTTATTTTTTGAGACCCATCGAATTCGAGTCGAATCTAAATTTAAAAAATATTGGAGGGTTCCGGTCTGGATCTGAGATCCGAACCCTGCACCCGCCCCGCAAACCCGGACTCGAACCCTTGTAAATATTAAATTGTCTTTTTCTATTTGTCTTCTGCATATGACTTCTGCCTCCAACACTTATTTTCTTTTCATATAATCATTATATATATATATATATATATATATATATATATATATATATATATATATATATATATATATATATATATATATATATATATATATATATATATATATATATATATATATATATATACACACACACACACACATATATATATATATATATATATATATATATATATATATATATATATATATATATATATATATATATGCTACTTGCTAAATGCTAACCCAATTACTTTTATATTATGGACTCGAACTAGTAATTGTAATAGAATTTAAGCGTACTAGTTTAGAAACCCGTGCAATGCACAGATTCATAATAATTTACTTATGTAATGTAATACCCCAAATTTAGCTTAAAAAGTGATTAATAGACTACTTATATTAACAAGGTGCATTTTCTTTTCATGGGAGCTCATTTGCTAACAACTCCACAATTAAGCGTGCTTGGTGTGGAGCAATATTAGGATGGGTTCCCTCCTGGGAAGTTTTTCCGGGCGCGCACGACTAAGGTGAAAGTGCGCTGGAAAAAATTGTGTTGGTTTGTGGGGCTAGTCTACAGTCTCCATGAGTAGTCACCAGTGGTCCGAGGGGTCGGGGTGTTACATGTAAATTTTAATTTATAAATAAAGGTTAAATTATATATTCATTATTAGATTTCAAATTTCAGTATTTAACAATTTGATAATAGGCATTTAGATGTATATAATGATGCAACTAAGCATATATATATTAACAAATTTAGATTTATAAATAAATTTTTGTTTGTTAATTTCTCATAACAACTATTTATAAGGTTGCAAGATTCAACATAAAAATAATGCCAAATTTGCACTTGATAATTTCCTTATATATGTGTTCATTATAGATATCAAATATTTTAATGCAATATAATGGAAAAAAATGACAAATTACATTAGAAACAGTTTTAATTCAAAACTCCTTTAGTATGTAATTTTTCTTTTTATAAAAAAATTTCATGATTTTATCCAAGTTTTATTTAGTTTACACCTAAGTAGTTTTTAGCCCACTAAAATCTTGACATTTGTCTGGGTAATTAAAAGAGTACCACGTGAAATTAGGCAACTCTTTCAATTATTTGTATGATGATATGGATGACGCTATGCGGCTTTAGGTGTTAAATTAGTATTAAAATTTTGAAAATACGATAATAACTCTCTTACAAATTTACGAAAAATATAATGACTTACAAAAGGTTTAAATTTGACAAATCAATCAGACTTTTTTAGACCAATTAAGAACCCTACACCCATCAAACCCGGAGGGTCTGGGTCTGAAAAATTTAGACCCTTAGGATCCGAATCCGAGTCTGAATCTCTAAAAATTAAAAGGGTCCAAGTCTAAATCTGATTAGACTCACTCCAGACCCGCCCATGACATTACTAACGAGTAGTTGAGTGTCAATGCTTTAAAGGAGTATATGAGGTACGTATTTTGTACTGTTGAACAAGATTATGATCCAACAGAATAGAAACGTGGATAACCTATCCTCGCCATTAGGATAATAAGCTAATATTAATATACTAGTACTACAAATAATAATATATTAATAAAAATAATAATAATAATTATTATTATTAATATATTGTCAAAAAGTATTCAATTAGTAGTAAGATTAGTGGACCAACAATGCCAATAATTTCAAAGCAATAAAATTTCAATTAATAGATTATAGAATATAAATACTGTACTACTTTCATTCAAATAATAGTGAATATTTATTGACATTGGTTAAAATTTAATTCTTTCAAAATCATAATTATAATTTTTACTTGATCCCGTAAAATTTACCTTAAAAAATGTTCAACATTTTGCTACGATATAATTGTGCTCATACAACAAAAAATTTGATGGATGTACAAACATTCTCCTTTGTTTTCATGAGTTTGCTATTTTTTTATTTTGTCTGATCCCATTTAATTTGCTACTTATTCTTTTATGGAAATAGTTTGACCGAAATCTTTAATTTTCGTCGTTACATTAAATTTTTTTAATATTATCTATGGAAAATTTTGGAACAAACTAGTCTAAACTTAAGGTCCATATTTAGCGATTAATTTAGTCCCCCTATTGAGATGATAATCTTTAAATACTTTTAAGTAGAGTATAAGCTACATCAATTTTTATGGCCCGTGGATATGAAATGACATGTAGGCCTATTTGTTGGATGGGATTATTAAAGTTATAGATGAGGATTGGTCCATTTGGGATTGACTTACTTTTAGACCTATCAAATCAGTTAGTCGGATCAATTTTATATCCATCATACTTGGATCGGAACATGTTAGAGCTCGAATCAACCTAACTTGACATTGAATTATATATATATATATTATTTTGTAACGAGTTTCGACTAAAAATAATGACGTACAATTAAAAATTGTGACATAAAATTAAAAATATTGTAGAATTAAAACGGATCAAAATGGTCGAATTTGGAATTTGGTCGGGTTTGATCCATTATCTTCCATATTTTTCAGGTCGGATTATTTTCGATGCAGATAGGGTCAAAATTTTTGGTTTTTTTTGGTCAAATTAAAACTTAATAGGTCTACTTATTTTTCTTCTTGAAGTGGTTATCTTTGCAACATATTTTATTTTGTGGCCAACAAATATGTGTTATATGGGTCAGGTTAAGATTAAAGATCGAATTAAATTGATCATATATAAAGATTAAATTAAAATCTTAAAAAATACTCCTATACATCGTTATAGTTGTGGTTTTCTCTACCCAATTAACAAAATAAAAAAATAAAGCAATAATGTTAATTATAGTTTGCTTACAAATTATTATATTCAAATATGTACAGAAAACAGTGGTAACAACAAAAAGCGTAGAGTTCATGCCATTTCTGCTATCGTTTTTCATGTTTTTGAATGGAGCAACTTGGAC
Source organism: Amaranthus tricolor (assembly GCF_026212465.1). Lineage (NCBI taxonomy): Eukaryota > Viridiplantae > Streptophyta > Magnoliopsida > Caryophyllales > Amaranthaceae > Amaranthus > Amaranthus tricolor. The sequence continues at coordinate 38,989,511 of NC_080047.1, forward strand.
GTTTTATGCAGTGCTTCGTTGGGATATATATCTTATGGTAATATGCTCTTAATAAGCTTCTTCACTATCTTTTGCAGTACTACTATTAATATTGATGGCTTACTATGCTCCATTAATTTTTAAAACAATTTTTGAGTCAATATTTTTAACTTTATCATAAAAAATTATAAATATTATATAATTAAAAATCAGCAAGTTTTGTATGAAATCATCTCACCGTGAGACGGGTCCATTTAAGTAGTCCATTAGTTTAAAAAACACAAATGAAAAACAACTTGTCTTATATGAGATCGTCTCACCATGAGACGGGTCCATATAATAGCCCATTTTTTCAATTGATTACTTATGAGTGATCACTCTAAGACTATAAAAAGTGACTATATTAAAATTATAAGTGATCACTTTAATGTTATAAGTGATCATTTTAAGACCAAAAATATATATTGGGCCATAGAGATGGTCTCACCATGAGATCGTCTCATTTAAGAATTAGTAAATGAAAAACAATAAAAACTGAATTTACATTTGTATAAGAATTGATTATTTTTTAAATAGTTTGGATTGTGTTAAAAAATTTATAGATTAAACCAAATCTAATAAAATTCTCACATTAATATAATTTTTAGTCTATATATCTTTTAAAAAGCTTATTTAAATTTCTCCCCCAACTTAAATGAGATATTTTGAATGAGAAGATATTATATATATAGGAAAATTTACCCAGAATAATCCAATCCATTCACGATTTTCCTACAATAATCCCAACTATCGATTAACCATGAATAATCCCAACTATTGACTCACTTAACCTGTGCTGTTGTTGCTCTTGTTTTTACCGGTGCAACAGGTAATTTTCTGGCATTTAGTCAATAGTTGGGATTATTGTAGGAAAATCGTAAATAGGTTAGATTATTCTGGGTTTATTTTCCATTTTTTAAAATATTTATCTTTTTTTTTATATTCAAAATGACTTGCTACAATAGGTAGCAGGTCACCCGAGTGTACCCAAGGCAAAGACCCTCCTAAGTTCGGATTATTCATGGTTAATCGATAGTTGGGATTATTGTAAGAAAATCGTGAATAGGTTGGATTATTCTGGGTAAATTTTCCATATATATATATATATATATATATATATATATATATATATATATATATATATATATATATATATATATATATATATATATATATATATATTAGCATATTAAGTGTTATAACATAATTTATTTGTGGTTGTAACATAATATATTTGAAGTTATAACCTCCAAATATATGCTGGCATAACATCAAATGTATTATGTTATAACCCCAAATGAATGTTGTTATAACTCCAGATATATTATGTGACTTTTCACATTCCACTTAACAGGTGCGCTTTGATTTCAGCAGCAATTTTTTTTAAATTAACATAAATTAGATTTTAGCTGCGCTTTTGAGAGCCGTCTTTACAAAAAACGATCTTAAGTAAGAATTTGTGTTGTTTAAATAATAAGAATAACGCTATTGAAATATTGTTAAAGACAAATTTTTTATTAAGATCGTTTTATCGTGAGACAGCTTAATATGTGCTAGTCCAATATTAACTTCAAAAAAACTGCACAAAAAAAAGTGTTTTAAACTTACTTAATCAGTTATTTTTTTTAAAAAAAGCCTTAATTGGGCTGCTTCTATGGGTTCGTCTCACGTTGAGACGGTCTCATACAAGACTAGCTGATTTTTAAATTGTAATTTAAAAATCATTAAATTTGGCTAGATATATAAAATATGGAATTATATATTTATATTCTAGTTTATAAAGCACATCTATCTTTATAAATAATATGAAAATTAATGATATTCATACCATTGCATTTTCAAATACTTTTTGACAAATATTCAATTAGTAATGATTTTATATCCTTGAAGGCAAATCATTAGCATTCCTTTTTGTCTATCTTAAAAAAACTAATAAAAAACTCGTTATTAATTTTAAGACTTTGATATTGTTGTTGTATTATCGGAAATGTACAGGTGCCAAATGGGATAGGATGTTTTCTTGGAGCAGTACAATTAGTCCTCTACGCTATTTATAGAAATGCTAAGCCTTCCAAGAGTGATCATCTTTTGTCACAAAGTCTATTAGAAGAAGGTTCACAACAAGCAATTCTCAATTCTTCCTCAAGCCATCCAACCAAACAAAGATAAAAATTGGTGGATTTTTTAAGCAATTTATGGCTTTTTTTTTTTCTTGAAAAATACATGTATTCTTTTATTTCCTCCTCAAATACTTATTTTCTTAGAGATAAAGAAGCATACATTTTATGTGAATATGGAATTTGCACTAAATGTATTATTGTATATGTTTAGGTTTATTGAGACCCGATGTAAGTTATTATTTTATGAATTATCACTATATTAATATACAACTTATGGGGTGAATTACGATGCCATTATACTGCACTTTGTATAGTAATAGGTTGTTTGGAAATATAGTTTTTTTGTTGGCTTTAGACCTTTTATTTTGTCAAAATTTTATAAAATTTCTCGATAAATATCTTTTAAGTTACAAAGAAAAAACAGTCAATATCCAATAACTAAATTTATCACAAAAAATCTCCTTAAATAGTTTGACTCATTGCACACAACCTACACCACTTTGAGTAACTCATTAGATGAGTAAGGCGCACAATTCCAATAACAAACACGATTGTGCTACATATGATGCACAACTATTTGACTTTAATTCATTTTACCCCTTCTCCACCTCAACGGCAACTCTCCTTTTAAGACGATCTAAGCCATCAGTTCTAAGTTTAGTCCTATCAATTTCAAGATCTAAAATACTAATTTTAAAATTTAAAAGGCTAATTTCAAGACTTTACGTATTCAAAGTTTGTAATGTTTTGAGTCATAATACTTTAAAGTTGGAATGAATATTTAAAGTCTTATAGTTGGTCTGTTAAGTCTTAAAATTGATCTTTTAACTCTTGGTATCAACTTAATGTCAAATCCAAAGACTTAGAATTGGTTTTTTAAATCTTAGAATTGATAATCACTACAAAAAAAAAAAAGTGAAATATTAACAAATTTTGTAGTAAAACACCAACAAATTCCCTACAGAATTTTCTCTTGTTGGTATTTATCAACAAGTTCCCTACAGGCGCTAAATATATTGGCATTTACCAATAAGTTTCCTATAAACACTAAGTATATTGACATTTACCTACAAGATACCTACAGAATTAATTTAAGTTTTGAAATTGATTTTTTAAATCTTTAAATTACTTAAAAAAAGTAATTAAGTCAGTCCAATAAGATGCATTTCACAAGAAAAACATATCATCAGATTAAACAGGAAAGATAATTTCTAAGGAATATGTCTTCCTCCCTCTAGTTTTTTGCATTCAATCTCTAAGTCTAAATTCATCAGATTATTTCTAACTTTGACCCTTTAAGTAATCTTTAGTTATTTTTGCTCTCTTTTTATGTTTCTAAAGCTCTAACTTTCAATCTTTTTTATTGGTTGCTATTCGTCTTTTCTTATGGCCAATTAGTATTTGCATCTCCCCAACCATTTCATGTATCTTCATTTCAAACAAAAGTCTAATATTCTGATCCATATAGTAGTGATGGTCTACTGGTCATTTGATAGAACTTTACCTATAATTTTAGGGACACTCCTCGATCACATAATTTTTCTCTGTTGCCGCTTTTTATTTTTGCCACCCACAGTAATTCTATGGGCCATATTTTATTGAATATCCCTATTAAACTGAAATATCAATGTATTTTCTATAAAAATATATTATAGTAGTTTGTATAAAAGAAATACTTAAGAATAATTTATTATTAGGCTCTAAAGGGTCTACCTTACTTTGCTTTGTTTTTTTCTCAAACAAGCACTAACACAACTTTTTATTTTAAGCAAACCTCATTAACTTCGATTCTCCTCGTTTGAGTTATTCCCTTATAATTTATTAATCAAATTATTATTTAATTACATTTTACTCCCTTTCTTCCTTTTATTCTTTTCATTCACTTATTCACATATTCTATTTCAAACTTAAAAATTGAAAGTAACTTTAACTATATTTCTAAAACAATAAAAATTTAATATTTAAAAAACATAAATCAAGTCAAATTTATCAAACTGTACATAAATAATTTTTAAATATAAATTAATATAATATCATACTCAAAATTTAACAATAAAATCCAAAAATTCCATCTACAATCATCCTTCTTTTATTGAATGTAATTCAACTCAAAAATTTCCAATTAGAAAAAAAATGTCACTATTTCAAAACACTATAAAAAGAAATTGGAAGATAGTAATCACAAAAAGAAAGGGGCCCCAAGAACACCCCCCCATGCGTACTTAAAAATTAAAAATAACTTCAATTGAATTTCTAAAATTTATAAAAAAGAATTAATATTTAAAAATATATACCTAACAAATTTATCACAATCCCACATAAAAAAAATTTCAATAAATTTATATAAATTCATGCACAAAATTTAATACTAAAATCCAAAAATTTAATTTACAATCATCTAATAATTTTTTTCACGATCTTTAAATTGTCCCTGGACTTAAAATTTGTTATAAATACTCCAATCTCACTAAATAACACCTTTATCACTCTAAAAACACTGAATTAAAACATAAAATTTGTGGAGCTAAAGCTAAGGAATTCAAAACACACGTAATATTCGAGGTAATTTCTAAACAACTGAGCCGCGGCCGAGTCGCGCGTTTTGCGCGACTCACCTACAAAGGAGTCGCGCGCGACCTCTCCCTTTTTAATTTTCTTTTTAATAATAATAATAATAATAATAATAACAATTATTATTATTATTATTATTATTATTATTATTATTATTTTAGAAAATAAATTATAATAATAATAATATTGATTTAATAATTACTGCTAATTTTTTTAATTTAAAATATTTGCGTTTTATGTTATTAATTAATAATAATTAATATTTATGTTATTAAATTATATTTGTTGATAATGATTAGTTTAATATTGTTGTTCTTAATAATTATTATTGTTTATGTTAACGAATTATGTTTGTTAATAAATAATTATTATTATAATCATTTTTTTTGAAAAAAGTTATAATGATAATAATAAAAAAAATTAAAATAATAATTATTAGGTAATATAATATATTAATTAAATGTTTATTAATTTAATAGTTATTGTTTTTGATAATGAGTATGAAGCCTCTGTTGGTCACCCATTCGATTGGACTGTCGTGCGCGGGTATGCTGGTAAATTTACACTTGCAGGCCCTAGTGCTGTAGGCGCTTCTGATCATGCAGAAGACAACCACGTTGACAATGCGGCTCCACGAGGGAGCAGGCGCCCACAGTCCGTTGGAACGAACTGGTTGATCACATCACCCCAGCCTGAGGGCCCCACTGATACCCACTTGATACCCAGCTATGGGGGACACATAGCTAAAGTAATTTTTGAGGGCTCTGAGTGTACACCTCCGATTTTGGGGTGTTGTAGTAGAAAGAAGCCGCTGGAGGCGATCATCAGACTGCAGCATATGTCTGATGAGCTGTACAAACTTTTACCTGCCACTCCCCTCGGTCAGCTACCATATATTATGCACCAGCACATTGATAGTGCTTTAATATCGGCCTTCGTAGGGAGGTGGCATCCAGATACGAACACCTTCCACATGCCCTGGAGGAGATGACGATTATGTTGGACGACGTGCAACGCATATTAGGCATTGGTATTGAAGGTTCACTCCCGACTGAACCTGCTGACGGTGAGTGGAAGCTCGCGCTGGCTGGTTTGTTTGGGGAGCCTATGTCGGAGCTACGAAGGAAGGGGTACTTCACTAGCGGCAGCATAAACGTTGGTGAAGTTATGAAGGAAGGGTTCCCAAGCTTTGGAGACGCAGTGTACAGCCTATTACATGGCTATTGTCGGCTCAACACTGCTGGTGGATAAGACCAGAATTGGGATGCTACCTTACCCTATACTAAGTGTCAATGTCGATCAGGATGAGATCACTTGGGGTGCAGTGACGCTGGCACACTTGTATCGGCAATTGGGAATGACGTCTAGGGCTGGTTGCAAGACCATTGTTGGTTGTCTGATATTGCTGCAGACATGGATCTATGAGTACTTTCCGGCCTTCCGCCCCCATCCTCATCAAGCTGATGTGCCTAAGAAGACCAGGGCGAAGATGTGGTCCACGCAGAAGCCAGTTCGGGAACTCAGCAAGCTAAGAGACTATAGGAGTATATTGGACTCCATGACAGAAACACAGGTTTTGTACATCACATCACACATTTTACTATAAATTTATTGTATTTTGTTTATGCTAATTTTTCTTGTAATCAGGTGGAATAGAATCCATACATTACTTCTCCTAGGGTATTGTAAAATGAGCACCCACGTACCGCCTTTTTCGGGGGTATCACCTGTTCTGATATCGTCGAGGTGTATTTGCCTGAGAGGACAGTCAGACAGCTGGGGTTTGTACAGGCTATTCCCCCTGCTCCTTTGAGGCCTACCCAGGCTCTACGACCCGCACAGGGTACCTATTCCGTCACCTTTGCTTCTCCGTCGATTTACACAAAGGCGTGGAGTAGGTTCCCTTATTGTGCCCGTGATGGTGATCAGGCACTTTGTCGGGCATCTGTTCCATCAGAGGTTGTTCCTGACTACGTTGACTGGTTCAGAGTGTCCTCCCACCCATTTCTCCTCCCCAGCGAAGGACGTAGTGCTTGTTTTGGTGCAGCTAATAGCAGAGTTCAATATGTTAGTTTTTATATTTATGTGTTTCTTTTTATATATTTTCATTACTTAAATGTTGTATGTTGTTTGGTTAAAACCATTATTTTTTGTGTACTGTTTGCAAATGAATTTTCAAGTCGAATTGTGCCCCTGCTAAGAATGCCTGCCATCGTCGATATGAAACCCCCGGGAAGGACAAACTGCTGATGTTTATGTGGAAGAAGTTCGAGAATTATTTGCCGAATGTCAAGCTTTTAGAGGGCTTGACCCTTTATAGACATTGGATTTTGTAATTATAAACTTTGTTTTTTGTGTTATGTTGTATTTATATAAACTATTGAAATTGTCTCCGTTAATTTACAACAATGCTCGTTATATTTTTCATTACTACATTTATCTATACATGTTGAATGCTATCTAGATATAAGTATTGATTGCATTTTTCATATAGACATTTTTTATGGACATTTTTCATTAATACATTTATTTATAAACAAATACAAATCGTAAATGAATATACAGCATTGTACTATGGACTATCTAAATTGATTGCATCTTTAGCGGAGTTATTACCTTGTGGTGGTTGTATACCGTATAGTCTATTCCAGAGAGAAATTATGGTTCGAAAATGTGAATCTAAATGTCTACTCGAATTGTCAGCTGCTTTTCTCCATGATCGCTTGATTAGGGAAGTGGAGATGAATCATCATTCATTAATAGTTGAACATAATGATTTCTATTCACCCAACAAATTTGTATGACTTTATGTACACTATGCACACCCCCCATTCTCCTCAACGGAAGAACCAACAGTTGTAGTGTGGATTACCGTCAACAGAACCATAATACGCAATGGCAATGTTAAGAAACGTTGCTGCAGAATACAATCCCATCGGTGCCTCCAGCCAGTGAAATACGATGCAGGTCCATTGCTATGTGAACCGATTCTGAATATAGCATTATGTAGCATCTCGGCTGATAGATACACACATAGGTTTTTATCTCTGTTCGTTTGCATTTCCATACACATTGCATGTCGTAGAAGAGGCCATACCTCCTCACCTCCCAACTCTGTGACGGCAATAGCTCTAAAACCACTGTTACCATCACCTATGACATCTATCCAATCAAACAGGTAGGGAGGAAGAATATACGGGATGTGATTGGGCCATGGAAAGAGTGAAAAATCACGACTTGCTGAACCATCTGTAATTAGAAAAAAGGTTAATAACATTCAATTGTAATAAACTAATATGTACAAGAGAAAGGAAAGTCAGCTACAAGATAAGTTGAAACTGAAATTAAGTCCAACTGACTATTGTGTTGATCGACCACTGGATCTACCACTAGATCTCTTGCATGATGTAGATCTCGATCCGCGACCCCTGGAGGACGATCTGCTGTATTCAAAGGCGCTTTTGTTTCGCCTAAGGGTTTTGCTTGTTGTTGGTCTTCCCTTTCTCGATGGACTTGCATGTGGTTCAGGTATATCGGTGCCATCAGGATGTCATTCATCTTCAAGTACCTGAAACATGCGTCGTACAACTGCAGAATTTACTTTTAACACTTCATCAACCAACGATTGAAAGTACTCTTTATCATCGACGTTTGCGTGTTTTACTCCTTCGTTGGTGTCAGCTTCTGCCTCTGTGTAGGTTAACGTTTTCCAGAATGGATGTATGTCATCCAAATACAACGAACCTTGCGACCTGATCGACAAGTAAGAGTAAAAAGCACAAGGCAATCAGCAACTGTTCCAAGGCAAAAATGGATACATAACGATATAACGGTCTCAAGAAATTATATCGCAAAGACCTTGAAATTGAATTCATGGATTCCTGTAGCGCTTGTTGGTTCATCGATTGCTGATTTGTAATTTGTGCGTGTGCCCTTTTGAAAAGGGTATCAAATGATCTATTACCGCTACCAAGATAGTACTTAAAAGACGAGTGTTGGCTTTCAACTCTGCTGGTAGTCTGGTTACCCATGTGTAAACAGTCATTCATCCATGCACGCACAAATTTCTCTTTGTGTGGTATCCACGTTCCAGCCAAATATCGAACGACCCTTGTATTCCTAGTTAACCAAGTAGCCACAATCGATTCCCATATGTTTTCAAATTCGGCGAGCGTAGAACTATTAACCAAGGGTTCCACGTAGTTTGCCTGAATATCTACCCTTGTTGATTTCTTCTCTCGCCACACAATTTGTCCACCATGTTTTCTACGTCGTTGGCAATATGCCATATGCATAATGAATGTCGCACATCTACATTAAATTGAAGATTGAATATAAGTAAAATATATGTAATAAATAAAACGACAACAATTAATCAATATAACCTTTTTACCTGGGAAGACATCACGAATAGCTGCAGATATACCCTCGTCTTGATCGGTCACGATTACGTTGGGAGTCTGAGCTCTGCCAAAAATATCTCTCAGTCTCTCCAACGCCCACGAATATGACATATCTGCCTCATCTCGCATCAAACAAAATGCAACCAAAAAGTTGTAATGGGTTGGCGTCATTCCAATTATTTTACTTAGCGGCCACTTTTGTTTGTTTGTTTTATACGTTGTATCTATCAACACAACATAGGGCCACGTACGTATCATTTAGATAGATGTAGGATTTACAATTGATAATGTAACACCCAGTATTTTATCGGGTTTAAAAATAAATAAAATATAATAAAATAAAGTATAACAAAATAAAATAAATACGTAATATTGAATTATGTTATTTTACATGGTTAATTATAAGAAACGAAGTAAGTTTAAATTTTAACGGTAACGAGTTTTATCGCGTACGATGTTATCGCGTGACGTTTCTATTCTGTTTTAACAATAATATAATAATTACTTAATTAATTAATTAATTAAAAAAAATTTATAAAGCGGAAATTAGAGGGGTGGCCGGTTGTGCATGGGAGGAGTTTTGTAACTCCTCTCATAAGTGTGAATTATAGCACAATTATGGTCTTATTTTTAATTGCCCATTATTAATTCTTAAGCCTCATGGGATTTACATAACCATTCCAAATTGCCTCACAGGCACAAAAAAAATTCTGAAAAAAAATTCTTTCCTTTGTTGCTTGTTTTCGGCATTCAAAAGGAAAAAAAAAAAAATTCTTGTGTTCAATCCAATCTTTTGATTAAAGGGTAAGTTTATATGAATTGTTAATTATAGATTTTATATACAAAGATTTCTAAGATGAATTATATTTTATGTATGATGATATCCTATGACTTATAAGAGGATTGGATATTTTTCTTTTATATATGAAAATTTTCTCTAATAATCCTTTAATAAACTATAATTTGTTAAGAGGATTAAGAAAAGGAATTTCATGATCAATATTCTTTAACAAAATTTATAATTGTTATAAGAATTAAGTATTAAAGTTATATTGATATTTAAATATATTTCTTATGGTCTACTTTTCTCTAACAAAATTTCAATTTATTAGATGAAATTTCAATGGTATGGATTAAGTAATATAGTCATCCAAAAATTTATAAATCCTTTAGCAAAATTTGATTTGTTTGAAGGATTGTGTTTATATATATATATATATATATATATATATATATATATATATATATATATATATATATATATATATATATATATATATATATATATATATATATATATATATATATATATATATATATATATATATATATATATATATATATATATATATATATATATGTCTTGATTTAAAAAGGATGATTTGGTTTATGATTCTCTACAAGAATTTTAATTTGTTAAGAGAATTAAGTATTTAATTTAATTATCATAGTTTGTGAAATTTTAAGGCTCTTGAAGGACCTTGTGGATGGGCATATTTCTTTTATTTGATGACTTTTATGTTTTGTTGAATGGTGTTTTGTGAAATAATATATGTGTGGAATTATCAAGTGGTTGTGTGATAGAAAAAATTGTCTTGTTTGTTTTATTGTAGTCATTGTGATATTGGTCTTGTTAGATTATTTTGGTCGTGAGATTAAAATAGTTAGTAATTTGAATAATGAATATATAATAATAATAATAATAATAATAATAATAATAATAATAATAATAATAACAATATAATGGGAGTGTTGGACAGCAGCTGCTGCCTCGGCATTGGTGTCGATCCGGAAACGTTAGTCATGTTCCGTTGTTGGTTTATGTATCCGATGCGTTAAAAAACTCGTTAAACGCTTGAAATAATTAAAAATAGTAATTGGATGTTAGAAATTATGAAATTTGGTAACCAAGGTAATTGATGCATTCCGGACGCAATGGTGAAGTCGGATTTTTCATTTGAATTTTCTTAACTGTCCGAAATGGCCAATAAAGTTTCTAGTCAGAAATTAAAATTTGAAATCATTGGAAATTGGATGAAAACATTTAAAATTATCAAGTCTTAGTAATATCTTAGTAGTATGGGGTGGATTAAATGTGTAAACACGTTCTAATACGTGATCGTTTTGTGTGTGTGTGTTATTTAGGACCTCGATTCATAAGAGGGCGAAATTCTTATCGTGCTTAAACGTTGTTTGGTTGCAGCGCTTAAAGGTACACGCTTAGACCATACTGTTTATATGGTTGTGCAAGTAGTGTTGTTTCATTTCTAATCGATGCATTGTAAATCACATAAGGATTAGACACCTCAAATAATATGAAATAATTAATTAAAAATTGAGAATTTATGTGTTTGTCACCCAAAGGGGTTGACGTTTGGTTATGTTACCCAAAAGGGTTAACGTATTGGTTTGGATTATTATAATTATTGTTCCCATGGCAGTTTTGGATCATTACGGTCACCATGAGGTATGCATACTTTAGCCTTTGGCGACCCGAACAGGACGGGCAACGTCTTAGGTCGGTGGTTGCCTTGGGATTAGCTCTCCCAAGTGTATTCCACCAAATGGATTGGTTTTATACTTGAACGACCCGAACAGAACGGGCAACGTTACAAATTGGAATTATCGGAATTATGAATGTATTATAGCCTATGCATGCTAGGATGGACACATTGCTTGTTTTTCAACCTGGTTGATATTTGTATGAAGCCTCTGACGTGTATTGAATTGTTTCTTTGAAACCTACTGTTTGTTGTCTTACGACGACTGGTAGGCTGATTGCAGGTGGGGTCTGGAGTGAGGTCTTGACTTAGAACCTGTAATCATCAAGACTATACTATTATCCTTTGTATTAGAATATGAGTAGAAACAGACTCTGTATTTAAGTACCAGGAGATAGATTAGTTTTTCTTTTCGCTTCCGCTATTTCAATTAGTTGGTTTAGAGGCCTTTTAGGCTCTCGAGTTGTACGTTAGAACTTCCGCTGACTTATTATTTTTTGTTTTATCTATATTTCCTTATCGATGGAACGTTGACGGTCCTAGAGAAAAGTCTTCTCTGGAGTCCAAAGAGTGTACCGGAATTTATATTTTCATATGGATTTCCGAGTCACATAAACCAGACCGTTACAGATAATCTACTCAATTCCCCTTCACTATCGAAGTCTGTCTAAACCACGTAGTTATGATCCGTGGCCAAATAAAGACACTGTTGAAGGGGAGTCCTACCCTCCATCTCTTCTCTCCTTATAAATTTTGTCTAACATTATAAATTTGATTCATACTAGCAAAAAACCAAGGAAATTTTGTCTAATTGAGGTCATAATAAACGCAGGTTGCACTAAGCTCTCGTATGTGCTGCCGAATATCTACATTCAACCTATTTGCCCTCACATGGCCATCTCTGTACACTAAGAACGGGTGGTTATGTCTTGCTTTTTCACCAGGACACACCCTCATCGTCCAAGGTTTTTCCCCTAACTTACGACTACTACATACAATCATAAATTTACATCTACATGTTCCACTTTTAGAACCAGATTGGGTAGCATTATCTAAGTTATGCAAATCACCCCTAATATTACCATATCGGTAACATCTTAAATACAAACTAACTCTAGAACGTCCTTTTTTTTGTTTATAAGCATTAGTGGAAAAAACGTTTTTTGCTGCGGTTATTTTGCCATTATTTGCTGCGGTTTTGGCCCCCAGCAATAGTGATAGCAGCAAATGTCCTTTTTTAAATGTTGCGGTTCAAAACCGCAGCAAATAAGGGCATTATTTGCTGCGGTCAGGGGCAAAAACCGCAGCAAATAAGGAGGGTTATTTGCTGCGGTCAGGGGCAAAACCGCAGCAAATAAGTGTGCATTATTTGCTACGGTTTTGCCCCTGACCGCAGCAAATAACTCTATTTTTTTTTTTTTCGTTTCATACTCATAATAATCCAATAATATTGTTATTTTACCATATCAAAAGCAGTAATTACAAACTGTGCTAAAGAAATGCTAAAGAGTGAAAAGGAGATTAGAAGAGTAAAAATGTATTCTCATTTATTGAATCAAGAAAATATAATCTGAAGGTACAAAAGAACCTATGCATATATAGGCATAAGATAACTAACAGCTAAGCATCATAACAAACAAATAACAGAATACAAAGGTTGTTACAACAAACTGACAGCTTGATTGAGGCAGCATATACACCGTTGATAGACATGAAGCACGAATCATGACAAAGTTGCTGTTGTAAAGATAAAACAACCTTTTGGAAGCTGCTGTTGTTGCCCAAATATACTGATCATCACTTGCTTCAGAAGATGCACACAACCAGCTGTTTTGCTGATGAAGAGAAGACTTGCACATGTATTCAGAATGAAGAGCTACCTATCTTAACACTCTGAGTTTTTTGTTGTCAAAATCTTGTAGTTCTTGATATTGATATTTGGTGTCTTAGGTTCCATTCATTTGATATTGTGGACTAAACATACATCATAAAATAGGAGTAGTGGATGTTATTTTACTATGGTAAAAAGCAGTAAAAGCAAACAATATCAGTACTGTTTCACTTGTAATAAGTTATTTTACCATCACATTTTCAACAAAATCCAAGTTGTCAAGCCCAAGATCATACTGAAAGTGTGCTTTGGGGGTAACCTGAAGATATAAACAATTAACACCCAAATTATAAGCAATTAAGAGAAAATCTCACTTCCCAAACCACATTCTATATTGGGAGAGACAAAAGGGAGTATTGAAATCAAATTCAGTGTAATACAAAAAGCAATTATTTAGTTGCAACTTATAAGACACAAGGCAATTACAATTCCAACAAAAATGCCAATTGCATTGATGAATTGAATCATGAAATACAAAAATGTAGAGAAATCAGGTCATTTAGTGAGCATCCACAACAAGAATCATCATACAAATCGATTATGATAATAATTTTATGAATCAATAACAATTAAAGAAACCAAACAACTTTTCACATTTCATTAATCACTACGTACCTAGAAATGTATAGTTAGGGCAAATCCGATACCAAGAGCCTCCACCACAGAGAACGCCTTGGACCCCTGCATAGTTCGCATTGTACCAGCCCATACATAAGAAATGCTCAAACAATTAGGATGATCAATCATTTCTACACCCTTATGAAAATCTACAAGCTATAGAGGATGATCTCAATCTCAAGCATCCAAATTCCTAAGAGATTGTGAAATCCTTCATGAACATCATCACAAGCAATACCAAATACATGTTCATTTTGATTCTATCGAGTGGTTTTAGTAGGCTAAATTAATCGACAAATCATGTACAAAATTACAAAGCATTGAATTGAATAACGGCTAGAACAACCAAGAATGAAACCCATGATTAGTATTAATTGATATCAATCATCAATGAATTTTGGAAGAAAAACCCAATTTCAAAGCAACAAATACAAATGAAATTGCATGATTTAGGGTGTGGAACACCCATAAATGAATTTCTAAAGAAAAAGTCATTTTGGGAACAAAAAATATGAATAAATTGCATGGTCTGTGGATGCAGCAATAGTATACATGGAAAAGCCTGGAGTTCAATTTTATCTCTAGAATTGAAAAATACACTACAAAATTCAACCAAAATACCAAAAACAAATTTCTGAATAACAAGCCCTAAACACGAACTCAAATATCAAACAATGAAATGGAAATAAAGTAAACAATAATTCATCGATAAAACAACAAGCAATCAATTAAACATAAGGAGTTAAATAGGCAAAAATACTTGATTTCTTCAGAGTTAAGTGGATTTCTTCAGCAAATAAAATCACAAACCCTAAATACAAACATTAATCCATCAATAAACAAACAACACACCAAAAAGCCAAATTCAACGACAAAAATATCATCAAAAAGCAAAAGTAAAACAAACCAGAAGAAAAGTCATTCAGAAACCTCCACCAAAATCATTAGATGTGAATGGGAGTAAAAGAAGAAAAAAACAAAGTCGAACTGTCAAGATTTTCAAAGAACACAAAATATCAATTTGTTGATCATCCCAAACTTAAAAATTTCCAAATAGATGTGAATGAACGAAGGACAATGGAACGAAGGGTTTTTGCGTTCGAAATCTGGAATAGAACGAAGGAGAATGAAGGAATTACTGTTGTTCGTTTGGGCGTTTGAAGTTAATGAACGAAGGAGCGAGAATGGAACGAAGGTTTGTGCGTCTGGAATGGAATGAAGGAATGAAGAAGAGAACAGAAGCTTAAGGGAAGGCGAGAGAACAGAAGCTTAAGGGTTTTATATTATGAACCCTATTTGCTGCGGTCAATAGGATAAACCGCAGCAATTAATGCTGCTGAATCAATTAAGGTTAAGGATTATTTGTTATTTGCTGCGGGTGGTGAAGAACCGGAGCAATTGCAAGCTTTATTTGCTGCGGGCATGAAACAAACCGCAGCAATTGAAGGTGCACATGTGTATTTGCTGCGGTCGAGGCACAAAACCGCAGCAATTAAGGGTTCTTTTTTTTTTCTAATTCTTTTTTCTAGTTATTGCTGCGTATATACAAAAACCGCAGCAAATGATAAGCAGCAAATACGTTTTTTTCCACTAGTGAAGAAGCACGTGTAAATTGAAAACCTATTCCTATTGCTATCTCATCGGCCCAAGCATGTAATTCATTCGTAGAATCAAATTCCCTATCCATAACAAATCTATTAGAGTAATCTACATTGTCTCAAAGTCCTACAAATGTAAAATAATTTTTAAATCAGTAATAAATATTATTTAAAACATAAAATAAAACAAAGATTAGGTTAATAAAATATTGTACGAATAAACATTAATAAGAAAAAAATTCAATATTAAATAAACAATAATTCACTTTAGAATTTGAACTAAATTAGAATATACATAAAATAAAATAATTTAATTAATAATAAAATATAAAATAATTTAAATAAATTAGTACAATATACATTATAAATTAAATAAATAACTACAACATACATTATAAGTTACTAAACCTTAAATCATAAATTAAATAAATTAGTACAACATAAATTATATGGTACTACAATAATTTACAATAAAAATTAAAAATAAAAAATAGTTTTAAAAATAATAATATAAATTATAAAATAAAATAATTGACAACAACATATATTAAATAATAATAAAATAAAAAATAATTTAAACAAAAAAACGAAAAAAAAAATTTAACAGTCGCGTGCGACCCAACTACGGCCCAGTCGCACGTGACTGTTGTTCCACAATTTATTTTTATTGAACTACTTACCGAATCGTATTGATGTTCATTATGGTTCGCCATTGTGAATCGATTTCAAGTTTTAGCTTCTATTATTTTAGAAAGTGTTTTTACTGAGTTTTTAGAGAGATGTTGCAGTTTTTTAGCTCGTACATTATGCAGGGGCAACAATGCAAATTCATTATATAAAGGGTGACGATAAAACGAAATTACATCGAATTGTTGTTCAGGATTTCATTTCCTAAGCTTTAAGTACATAATTTTTACGTTTTGATTTAGTGGTTTTAGAGTAATAAAGTGTCGTTGAGTGAAATTGAAGTGTGTTACACAAATTTTAAGTCTAGGAACATTTTTGTCATTTCATTAAAATAGGGATAAGGATAACGATGTTTAATAATATATATATATATATATATATATATATATATATATATATATATATATATATATATATATATATATATATATTTTTAGATAAACAATGATCCAACTCCAAATATTTTGAGTTAGAGAAATAAAAATGTCACTATTCCAAAAAGACAATAAAAAGAAAATGGATGCTAGTAGTCACAAAAAGAAATGGGCCCACAAGAACGCCCCCAGCTCCAGCTAAATATTTCAGAGTACTGAAAAGTAAAAAACTATTTCCACCATTATTATTTCTGGATCAATTTTTTTGTCCTCTTCTTTTTTCAGTTCTCTCTTCACCATTTTTCTACTATTAACATTTCAGTCTTCCACGTGCTCCACTTCTCTCTCCTCCATTCCCCATTCTCCTTTTCTCTCTCTAAGCTTCTCTCCATTCCTTCATCAATGGCGGTCCATCACGACATTGCTTCGGATGCTTTACAATGTACTGATCATCCTTTTCGTACTTCTTCTCCTGCTGGAGGGATCTGTGCTTTCTGCCTTCAAGATAAGCTTGGTAAACTTGTTTCTTCTTCTTCTTCGTCTTTCTTTATTGGTTCTTCTTCTTCGTCTTCTCCTTCTTTCAGATCTGATATTCATTCTTCAAGTACGTCTGTTAATGGTGTTTCGATGTCGCTCTCTTTGTCGAATGCACCTGCTTCTAGTTCTAATGTTGGTGTTAGTAGTGGTAGTAACAATCGCTATCACCATTTTCATAATCATCAAGATTTTGGTGGTGCTGCGGGGTATCAATATCATCATCGAAGGGCCCGCATACCTTTTCTTCTCACTCAAAAAAAGAAGAAAAAATCACCTGTTACTGTTTCTTCATCTTCTAATACAGCTGAAAATCGGTCTACAGTTCTTAAAAGAAGTAAATCTACAGCTACTTCTCGATCTGGTCGCAATTTTGATTCTGATTATTCTCAGGATTTTAGCCCTAGACGAAGAGGGTTTTGGTCTTTTCTTCATCTTTCTAATACTCAGAACAGGAAAACACACAAACCCGACCCAGAACCCGTTACAAACCCTCCCCCTCCCCCTCCACCTCCTCCGCCGCAAGCGGTTGTGGTGGTGGATGAAACAGATGATAGTCCCAACAGTAGTGGAAGCAATGCGACGTCGTTTGGTAGAAAAGTATCCAGATCTAGATCTGTAGGATGTGGTAGTCGAAGCTTTTCCGGTGATTTCTTTGAGAGAATCTCAACTGGATTTGGAGATTGTACTCTTCGGCGCGTGGAATCACAGCGTGAAGGAAGTAAACATCGTCATTCAACTTCACGCGCTTCTGGAGACACCATTAGAGAGAAAGTACGTTGTGGTGGACTTTTTGGTGGGTTTATCATCACATCATCTTCATCTTCAACCTCATCTTCTTCCTCGTATTGGCCAGCAGAAGGAAAACCCAATGGTCCAACCACAACACCAGGTAATGGGCCGCTAATCCATGGAAGAAGTAGGAGTTGGGCTTGGGCTTTTGCTAGCCCAATGAGAGCCATTAAGCCCACGATCATCAAAGATGGTAAAAGGGAATTGGGCGGTGTCAGCACCACCAACAATGGCGGAAATCGGAAGAACCCTAATTTAAGTGATATTCCTTCATTACTATCTGTAAGAAGTTAATTAAAAAATTGAGATGCTTTAAGAGTAAAATCTATTAAATGATTAGTATTGTATTATTGTTAATGGATGGTGATAATATGTTTATTAATGATTTAAGATCTTGTTTGAATTTTGGGTATAATTTGTAAGGTAATTTTGTATGTTAATTTTAGTTTATGAATTATGATTATTTATTTGAGTTTTATTTTAGCTAAAATGTGGAATAGTTTGTAATTTTTGGATCATTTTTACAATGTACATGCTAAATTAATTGTTATACTCCATTAATTAGTGTACTTTATCTAATAATAAGATGGGATGGGAGGAGCTTTATAATATAATTACTCTATCCATATATGGTTAATTTCATGATTAGTGATACAATGTGTAATTGGTTTATTCATAATTGGTTTATTCAGCTAATAAAACTATGATCAGGAGTTCAGGACCTACAAAAAATGAAAGATCACAGACTATATGTCGGCCTTAGCATAGCAAACAAGGATTATCATCAGTGTGACTCTCAATAGATCTACGCTTTGATATTAGGTCAAACTTGACTATATAATTTATTATTCATCCGTAACATTTGTTTTTTCATGCAGTTCAATATACTAATTTAATTCTTAATATCTCTAATTATGTATAATAAAAAATTAAAAAAATTTGATGTCAATAATTTTTGCAATGAGACGAATCAAACAAGATTCCACTTGACTATATTTTAACCTATAGATTAAAAACTAATCACAAATTAAAAGTGGTAAATAAATAGTGTCATTTTTACCAATGTTGCAACTAATATGGAACGAAGAAAGTATTATATTTTATTAAATTTATATATTAAAACAATTTGATTAATGATATTAAAAGTATATCAAATTAGAAATAATAGGTACTTAATTAAAATGGTTTGATTTTACAAAAAAAACGTATTAAATGGACTAAAAAATAACTAAAAATTATTATAAAGGACGAGTTCTTGGAAAGACACATCAAATATTGTTTTGGAAGATGAAGTGAGTGGTCAAACATTTAAGTGAAAGTGATCTAAGGAATGCTAAAGTCACTACTGGCCAAACACACATCACACAAATCCTAAAATAGAGCATACGTTGATATAACACTTTTTATTGTTCCTGTTCCTGTATGAAGAATTCCTCTACACTTTTTAAAAAGTTATTTATTTCATCCTCACCTAATAGCTTCATCCTTTCGCTCTATTTTAAAATTAAAAAATAAAATAATTATATAATTTAATTTTTATTCAACTTTATAATCAATTTTAACTTTGATCTGACTTCAAATTTAAGTTTAAATTATGTAAAAGTTAGTGTAAATTGGTAATAATGAACCAATCATTGATTGATCCGTCGAAGATAAACCCACTTATTATTTAATTTTTTTAAAAAAACTGCATTTTTGATATATTTGCTAAAAATAAACCGACCTAATAATGTTTATAATAATCTATAAAACTTCTTTGTAAGTCAAGAATTAGAAATAAATAATACTTAAGTTTATTTTCAGCAATCATACCGAATAGGTGGGTATATTCAAAAATAAATAATAGTTGGGTTTATTTTCAACAGCTCGAGCAACGGTTAGTTTAATTTTTACAATTTCCCCTAAAAATTAATATGAAAGCAACATACGATTTTAAATCAATTCAAAACATCTAGCTTGAAATCGATCTAATGACCCGAATGAAAACCTCAATAAAGAGGTAAGGGGAAGGGAAATGAAATTGATTTTTCTTCGGTGATGAAAATAGATAATCTGTCATACAATTAAAAAAAAAATTCTTCAACTATTATTTTAAGTTATAATTTTCGAAAGGATAATAATTTTATGTCACTTTAATATTTAATTTACTTTATAATTGGCTACTATTGTTTTATATTAATTTGTACAAGTAGAATAAAACAAAATAATGAATTAATGAGATGAAACTAAAAAGGAATCAATAGGAGAAAATTAGGTGTTCAAGCAATTCTAAAAATTTGACTTGATTGTACGTTAACATTATCACCATTTGAAATCAAATTTTGTTTGTAGTTATCCACTAAGAATATATTGAGTTAGTCTTATAGAAATGGTTAGCATGGCAAGTTAGTTAAAGAAAAAAAGGAAATTAAATGAAAATTAGACGTAAGATCTTACATGAAAAGGTCGTACTTATTTTAACTACAAAAATTTTTAAACACTCATAAAAGTATATTTCAAGTTACCTTATAAAGTAATGGGAAAAATCTTTACATTTGAAATAAAAGAAAGTGGAGGAAAAGGAAGGATATGAAAATAAAAAAAAGGATTGCATTTCCATCATTTAGATACCAATGAGAAAAGGAAGAGAAATGCATGCTCATTCTTAATATGTGAGGGGAGTATTAAAAGTGCTTATTTGTCGGTTATTATTCACATATGAGTTGTCCCACATCGAAAAAAGAAAAAAAAATATAAGTCACTTAATATAATTGAGGAGTAACTTCTACTACCATCAATTGATTTTCGCAATGAACCTCTTTTGGGCTTATAAATAGATTACCTATTCTCCACCTTTTTGGATTGCATAGACTCATTTTCTAAATTCTATTCAAAATTAAACAAAGTTAAATAAACTCCTTCACAATTTAAATAAAACGAATATTTTCACCATTAAAAAGATTTAAAAGAAAATATATTAGTCATGTCTTTGTTTTTAGGGGTGCCTTTTTTTTCTTTTCTTTCTTCAATATGAATATTACTAATATATTTTAAATATCTTTTAGATGTTTAGGCATATGTCATAAGATTTACTTATTGAATTAAGTTTGCTTAAAAGTTTTTTCAAAGTTTGAGTTTATGTTGGAATAGCAAATGAGTAAATTGACCAACAAATATCAAACAAGCCAAACACTTGGTGAGCCAAACTCAAACAAGATATTTACATATTACAATAACATAATAATCCCAAATATTATTGGCTTTACTAAATGAAAGCCAATCAAACTCCAAAGTGAGTAACCTAACTAAAAACAATTTTTGCACTATTCATCATTTCATGGTAATTTACATATTTCGATTATTATACGAGAAAAAAACATAGTCATGTGAGATCTTGTTTTATTCGTCTCATCGCATATTTACATAATATCAAAATTTTATAATTTTTAGTTATGTATAACACTAAAAATAAACAATTCGATAAACCCATAATTCAAAAAAGTAGGGCTTTTAAGGTGTATATCATACTCTATATACTAAAAGTTGATGAATATAAAGTGAAGTATATGAATGGCAATAATTTGAGTAAGTTGTAAATAGAAGTGACTTTGTTTGGTAGTCACTCTATGATGTAATTGCAACATATAAGAATAAGAGTAATAAAGTGAAGTGTTTTAAAATCCATTTGGAGTAGTTGGCTTTTGAGAAAGCATTTAGGGAGTTTGGATTTTGGTTATGATGGTTAACTTTGTGACTTTTAGTGGATTGAAGTTGGGTGCCCCAAAAGATACCCACTTTAGTATCTTGCTGATTTGACTTATATTACTTCCTTTTTAGCTTTTAACCTTTCTTTGCTTCCTAGTAGGTGTCTGCTTCCTTTAGCTACTGCTCTACTCATGCTTCTTATATATACTTTTCCGTTACGTCGTAATTGTTATCTTTCACTTTTTACGCACTCTAATGTGTTATTTTGTTTATTTATATGTTGAATTATATAAATCTAAAAATTATAAAAAGTTAATATTATGAAAATATGCGATTAGAAGATTCAAATAAGATCCCACTTGACTATAATTTACTTACACATTAGTCGTAATATATAAAATAAGCTTGAACGATGAATAGTAAGCATAATCAAAATGTAGCGAGTATTTCAAAACGGAGAAGTATTTAATACTTGTTATATTTTTCTTTTTCTTTAGAAAAATTACCTATAATAATTCAAATATTTTATAAATTTTTCTATAATAATTTTAATTTTTGATTAACCATGAATAATCTCAACTTTAAAGTCATTTATCCAAGAACATGATTGTCCAAATGGTGATCGATTTTACAGGTTAATTACAAAAAAATAAAATCAAAAAGTTTAAAAATTAAAAGTTTATCAAATGGTCCCAACATATCTCCCACTAACTTCATTTTAACATTTTATATTTCTTATGTTCCTCTCATTTATAAAAATATTTTTTCATTAGTTATAGTCCCCATTTATTTTCCACTAATTTTCGTTTAATGTTTTTTATATTGACGATCTAAAATATTCTTTTTTTAATTCTCGTAAACATTCCTTGCGGGAACCTCATTAAGGAACAGAGGAAGTACTACATATACTCTTTACGTTCCTCTCATTTAGCACCACATTTCATTTTAGTTTGCCTTACTCATTTTGCACAATTTTTCTTTTTTATAATGGTCTACTATTTTTCTTTTAATCTTATTCATATATTTCTTCATTCGTTCTAAAATACATGCTACATTAGTCTTTATGTATACTATTAATTTTTCAAGCTTATTTATATGTTACGATTAAAGTTTAAGAAAACATCTAATCATATACTTTCATAATATCAACTTTATATAATTTTGAGCTATGTATAGTTCACGATATAAAAGATCAATATTATGCATTTGATTGAGTGAACAGTAAAATGTAGCAAATGTGATGAAACGAGTAAGTATTTTTATTTGAATGATTTACACTCATCATATGCATCATCATTTGAAAATTTAATTAACTGAATTAAAATTATAATTATTATTTTGAATTTAATTGAAATTAGAATGATTAGGATCCATGGCTTTTTGATAAAATCGAACTAGACCGAAATTCTAAGGGATTGAGTAGGCCCAAGCCCAATAAGAATAAAACCCTAGCAGCAGAATATAAATAAGACTAAAAAATCAAAATTCATTTGAAACCCTAGGAATTCACTGATGGCGCTCCCATTCCCTAACTCCCTCTTCCTTTCACCATTCCTAAATCTGAGTATGAGAGTATCTGACCATTCCTTCTCGTCTCATCTCTTTCATTCGACCATTCGACCATTCTTGATAATTGATAACATTCATCTTCTCAGTTCTCATCTCTTTCATTCGACCATTCTTGATACATTCTCAATTCTCATCTAATCTCTTCTCAGTGGAAGACCAAAGGTAATATCCTTTATTTGCATTCGTTTATTAGTTTTTAGATTTAGATTTATTTTTTATTTTTCGTTTAATTATTTAGATTTATCTCTTATTTTTCGTTTATTTTCCCCTCTTTTATTTAAGATTTAGATTTATTTGTTGTAATTTGTTATTTTAGATGTATTTGTTGTTTTTTTTTTCGTCTTCTGTTCATCGTCTTCTGTTCATCGTCTTCTGTTTAGTGTTTATCGTATTCTGTTATTTTAGAATTATCTCTGTTTTGTTATTTTTTTTTTCGTCTTCTGTTCATCGTCTTTTGTTGTATATTAGATATTAGTTCTAATGCCCAATCTACTGCTTCTTTTAAGAAAGTTGTGAGGAAAAGGATGAAAGATGGATCTCTAGTATGGGATCACTATGACAAAGAAGAAATTAGTGAAGGAGTTCGAGCTTCTTGCAAATATTGTAAGATTAAATACAATTGTGACACAAAAAAGAATGGAACTAGTACTTTGTGGGCTCACATTAACAACTGCCGTAAGTATCCCTACAATACCCCTAAAGATTCAAAGCAAAGTTTACTTTCCTTTCAATATAATGGTAAAGATAAGCGAGCTGGTAATGTTAGTATTACTTATAACAAATGTGATGCAATGAGTTGTAGAAAAGTCTTGTCTTTTATGATAATAGTTGACGAGCTTCCATTTAAGTTTGTTGAGGGTCTAGGTATTTTGCATTATTCAAGTTTTAGAGCCTATAGGTTTCGTGTGCCTTCCAGAGTGACTATTGCTAAAGATTGTTATGAGATTTTTATATTTGAAAAACGAAAGCTTAAGAGTAACTTGAAAAAGATTGATGCTAGAATTTCTTTAACTACTGATACATGGACTTCTATTCAACAAATCAATTACATGTGTTTAACTGCTCATTTTATTGATAATGATTGAAAATTACAAAAGAGAGTTTTAAATTTTCGTCCAATTTCTAGTCACAAGGGTGATGATATTGGTAAAGCTGTAGAAAAATGTTTGCTTGAATGGGGGCTTGATAAAATATTTTGTATCACAGTTGACAATGCTTCCGCTAATGACACTGCTATTGTTTATTTGAAAAAAAAGATAAACGGTTGGAAAACAGGGGTTCTTAAGTGTCAATTCTTACATATGCGTTGTGTAGCTCATATAATTAATTTGGTGAAGGTGATGGAATGAAACTTGTTAGTGATTCAATTCAACGCATAAGGCAAGCTGTTAGATTCAGTAAGCAGTCACCTGCAAGATTACAAAAATTTTTAAAATGTGTTTTAGATGAGAAAATTAGTTCCAAAAAATTGATGTGTCTTGATGTGATTACTAGGTGGAATTCTACCTTTTTGATGTTGAGTACCGCTATTAATCTTGTACTTGCATTTGAGAGGTATGCAGAGGAGGATCCTCATTATGAGGCTGAGTTGAAAGAAAGAGATAAGAAATTAGGCAAGCCTGAACATGATGATTGGGAGAATGTTAAAAGATTTTTTGAATTCTTAGGAAGTTTTTATCAGTTGACTTTGCGTGTTTCTGGATCTAAGTATGTTACCGCTAATTTGTTTTTTCGTGAACTTCTGAATGTTTCTGCACTTTTGAAAGAGTTGAGTGTTGGTGATGACTTGGAAATGTCAATGATGGCTAATAAAATGAAAGAGAAATGTGACAAGTATTGGGGTGATCCTAAAAAATAAACTTGGTCATTTTAATTGCTGTAGTATTTGATCCTCGCTATAAGATTGATTATGTGGAGTGGATGTTGACTGAAATTTATGAAGAAAAGAAAGCAAAGTCATTGCTTTGAAATTAAGGGAGAGTTTGAATGCTTTGTTTGAGAAGTATCAAGGTTCGTCATTAAGTGAATCGAATAAGGAAGAAGTGTCATCTTCTACTAAGGATGAGAATGTTCCGTTTGCACAAAAGAAAATTGAGTATTTTAAGAACAAATATAGGAAACAAAAGTGTGAGAAAGAGGGAGAATTAAAGGCTAAGTTGGATAAGTATTTGGATGAAGATACTGAAGAGGATTTTGAGAATTTTGATATTTTAAGTTGGTGGAAGTTTAATAGTCTTATGTTTCCTACCATGGCAAAAATAGCACGTGATGTGTTGGCCGTCTCGATCTTCACTGTGGCTTCAGAAAGTGTATTTACTACGGGTGGAAGGGTTGTTAATCCTTTTAGGAGTTCTCTTACTCCTAAAGTTGTGGAGAGTTTAATTTGTACTCAAGATTAGCTTCGTTCATCCCCTATTCCTAATGTTGAAGAAGCTTTGGAAGATCTTGAACAACTTGAAGAAGGTAACTTATTTACAAATTACATTATTTTGTAATATACACAAAATTGAGTTTATTAATTCTTTTTTTGTGTTTTTTTTTGCAAGATTTGAGTAAAATGGTGTTGGAAGATCTCGGTGATGATGGCTCAACATATCTCAACACCATTGAAATTGAAGATTGATGAACTTTGTATTTTGTAAATTGTAATATGGAATTTGTATTTTATAATGAACTTTTAAATTTGTTTGAATGTTTGATGAACATTTTAAGTTGTTTTAGCCTATTTTTAATGAACACTTTAAGTTGTAAAGATTAATGAATGGACCGATTGTTGAAAATTTTCTATTGGAATCGATTCAGCCAAACTAGACTAGTTCGATTCTATTCGGTGCGATTTGGACTGAAATTTTCACTTCGGTTTGGTTCAATTTTGATAGTAAAAATTATGATTTGGATTTGAACTAAAAATTTCAACACCGAATTTAATTTGATTTGATTTAGATTTGTGTATAATCCAAACCAAACACCGAACTTTCACCCCTATTTGTGCATAATCAAACCATCTTAAACAATTATCAACAATTATCTTTCATCTTTTCCTCAATAGTTACAACTTTTCTCACAAGAATTTATATTCTTATATCTACATTTTGAATTCTATTCCTCAAGGTATGTCAAATCTTCCATCAAAACAACTAACTTCACAATTTCATGATTCAAATTCATTTAAAAACATAATAAACCCTAAACAAATATAAAAAAAAAAAAAAAAAACCAAAATCAATAAACCCTAATTCACAAGAAGCAACAAATAAAGTACATAAAACAATAAATAGATTCGTTATAGCAAATACCATAAAGTGAAATTATTCGCAAATCAACTGCCATTGATGTGTTCTTGCTTTGTTTAAAATTTAAACTCCATTATTATGCTATGTTTTCCTAAACCTTTTTTCTCACCATTTGAGGATCCAAATCCTTTTATTTCATAAAAATGTTAATAAAATTTCTGAGCAAAAACTTCAAAGATATAATATGTCAAAGACGTAGATTCTAAAATTTAAACACAACGACAAGTTTTTACAAAAAATCCAAAATGGCTCAAAACTTTTCTCTAACAGTCTACTCTTCCTCCTCGGCTTCATTCTCACCAATGTTAAAATACCGCAACTCATATACGTTACGATCCTTGTTAGAAGCGATGACCCGAAGCCAATCTCGTACATTATGCTTCTTCAAGTATTTTTTTGTTAAATACTTCAAGTACCTGAGAATAAATACACACATTGTTCATAAAACTCATTGTGGTTATGGCTATGGCTATGGCTACGGTTATGATGATTTAGCCAACAAATTTTAATCACATCAATTACCAAATAATTATGGTAAATTAATCAGTTGAAATGTTTTTCACAAAACAACACAATGAGAAACAAAGTACACATACTATATGGAGTATACAGCAAAGGGATTCAAAATAATCCCTTGGGTCCTATAATTGCACCAAACCAAGTTCAACAAAAAGATAAGCACCTACAAGCTACAGAAACCTCAAAATGGCAAGGAAAAAACACAATTCAACAGGTTTCAATCATATTATACGAACAAAATTATTCGTTTTATCCCTTTGATTTTGCTATAAAAAGTAACAATTTCACTAGACAACATATCACTAAAGGAAGAGATGAGTTGAAGTTATGAATAACTACGAGTTCAAAAGAATATCATTGTCAAATGAACATTAAGTTCCAAAACTAGATCAATAGAATACTAAAGACACTAAAAGCAACCAAACAATAAATCGCACAATTTAGTACAGTCGTCTTGAAAAGTTCGGGGGCCATATTCAAAACTTTTATTCTGCACCTTATTTATAATAAATAGTTATTTTATTAACAAACTTAACATATTTCTTTTTTTTATCTTTTTCATACATGAGAGAAAGAGGAGGCCCTGTACGATCGATTACCTCGCACTCTCAAAAACCCACTGCAATTTACAACTCAATTAGCAAGCACAAATAACCTATAACTTCCACTAAATTCATAAGACATACGAGACTTTTTCATTTTAATGAAAAGGTTTTATATTAACCAAATTTGTTTCAAAACTTTGCATACCACAAATGATTAACTCACCATCAACAGAACAATTATTTACTACTAATAGCTTATATAAACATAATCATTAAATCATGTGCACTTCTTAGCTCTTAGGTATGTTAAGTTGAGAAACAAGTTTTGGTTAGTCACTATTAGTGGTAAACTAGTAAGGGTAAAATACAATTGATCCACAGCAAAACCCTTGACTAGGTGGAGCCACTTTGGCATTGGGGTTCAGCTGCATACTTGTTTACTCGACAAAGTTCCAATACAATAGTCTGGTATAACAACAATCTCCACAACACTAAAATTCACATAATAATCCACTTAGGGTGTTGTTTGGTATGCATTCTTTTGGATCAAATAAGGGAAACGGATAAGCAAATTCATTACTTTGCGTTTGTTAAGATAATTAGGTAACCATTTCCGTTTTCTTTGGTAATTGATTCCTTCAAATCATTTCCACTCTCAAAGTTGTGGTAATACTTTCTTTACTCTAATTGCCGATATTCTTGTCACTTTAAAAGCAAATAACAAGATCCATTAATCTCACACTTTATTGTCTACAACTAGATGCAAAATTGCCAATATGAAATATGCTTTGATTTATGAAATGGATAGATATGAAACTTCCAATTGAAATTTTAAATATAAAAATATTTCTTATTCAACTATAGAGCTCAATCAAAACATAAATCCAGCCAAATTTGCTTTACACAAATCTCTTTCATTTATTTTTTTGGGGAAAATGTACAAATAAACTAAACTATGTTCGATCCGCTAAAAATAAACTCAACTATTGTTTATTTTTAAATAAATCCATCTATTCGGTATAATTACTGAAAATAAACATAACTATTGTATGTTCCTAATTCTTAATTTACAAAAAATTTTAAAAATTGTTATAAACAATAGATCAGTTTTTTTAGCAAATATACCTAATAGTTAGGTTTATTAAAAAATAAATAATAGGTGGATTTACTTTTAGTGGATCAAGCATAGGTTGGTTTATTATTAACAATTTACCCTATTTATTTTCACGGTAACAATCTCTTGGTTATTTTATATTTTGTTTTTACATTTGATTTTTTGATTTCTAATAACTTGAATTATCTCATTGAAAGTTTTATTATAATACCTCATATTCCTCATCTTTTTTTTAAAAAAAAAATTTACATTTAATTGAGTTGCTATGTGCTTTCGAAGTAATTATTTGTATTTAGTTGTTATAAATTTATAACAATGAAGTATACGGTTTTTGCTATGCTTGTCATAATTTTATTTTTTTTTTGTGTTCATCTGCATTTTATCACTTTGATGATTTTTTTATGAAAAGATTGCGTTGAGCACTTGAAGGCAATGATGGAAATAATGGAGTTATGGAACAATTACCAAACAACTGACAACAATAACCTTTATCATTTCCCTTACCCCTCCTTTAAGAGTTCTCTTTTCGTTCTCCCTTCCACATTTTATACCAAACACCCCATAAAACATAGACATCAATTTCTTAAACAGAAGAAAAAAAATCAAACAATCCATCAGGAGTTTAAGGGCTTAATTCATTTTCAATAATCAACAATTTAAAATCATCAAACCCCCAAAACACCAAAAACCTAAAAACCTGATAATTTTTCAACCCATTCAATAAAATGAAACAAAACCTAATCAATCAATAAAATAGACCAAAACAACAACAAAGAAATGGAACAAGAAGATAAGAATAAACGAAAAAGAAAATATACCTCTTGGAGAAATTACTGCCACATTTAACAGCAATTAAGCTCTTCTCGCGAGTAACTGTAACAGAATCTCCGAGGGCACCCGCCTTACCACCAACCTTGATTCTCTCCTGAAAAAACTTCTCCAGAGAAGCAATGTCCATAATTTTATCTTCTACAGGCTTTGTACAGTCGATTGTGAAGGAAGCTCCCTTCTCCTTGCCCTTGGCACCGGCTACTGCTCCACGACACATCTTCTCTGTCTTCTCTGATCTGCAAACAGAAAAACAGCAAGGAAATTCAGTGATCCGGTGCGAATTGGAGACTCCATTAATCAATGCGAAGGAGATGAAAGAAAAATTACTGGAATAGAGGAATGTGAGGGATTGGAGCCGGCGTGAATCGGAGAAATCGAAAATTAAAGATTAATAGGGTTAACTGTTAACATTATATAGAGAAAGAATGTCCATGGAGGTTGTTTTAAGGGTTTTGTGAAACAGTTACCTCATAATAAAACCATCAATATTTAATTTGCGTGTGTAATAAATTGCACATTTTTTTCATTTTCTTGGCATTTTTCAATTGTAATTCTAAAGGAATCAATGTATTAATTGATATCTTTAAGGTCAAAATTTATAAATGCCCATAAAATTAAAATGTTGTTATACGCGCGAATTGGACTGGCCTAAATTGATAGTCTCATAATGAGACCGTCTCGTTCAAGTTTTTTTGTTTGTGAAATCATGTGGCCATGTGGGTATGGGCCTTTCCAGGTTTATGTTTTTAACAAATTTTTTAGAGACCATTTTTAATTGGACGGCCCAAAAAGAAATATTAAAAATAGGCATTTAGAATATTTAAGTACTTAAAGTACTTACTCGATGGACATTAAAGATATTGTAAGTAGGTATTAAGGATATTGTAAGTAAACATTAAGGACAGAGTAACTAGGCTAATAGTCTAGGTTTCTCGGTAGGCATTAAGAATATTATAAGTAGGCAGTTTAAATACCTTTTCGGTGGCATTAAGTATATTGTATGTAGACATTAAGGATAATGTAAACAGACGTTAAGGATACAGCAGGTAAACATTAAGATTTAATGGGTTGGGTCTAAGAGACGTCTCTCAAAGAGACGGACCGAACGTATGTTTTTTCTTTGAGCCCAAAGTCACTAGCTGCTAAACATTTCATACATGAGCTACTCTTGAGAAAGATCGTCTCTCAGTGAAACGATTTTTAAAAAAAGAGTTCGTATGCTATAATTGTATTAGTTAGGCTAATCAACCAATATATGAAAAATGTCTTATAGTAAGACCGTCTCACAAAAGAATTTGTGTTTGCACATTTCATGGGGTGAGATGTTCGATGTAAAATATCTGTGGAATCAGATGCAGTTGTATAATAATGAGTCTTATATATATGTAGGTCTCTTGAGAGAACTGTTTTTGAGAGACAGCTCCCAAATTCGAGTTTAATTAATTTAAAAAAAAAAGTATACCAAACTTTTTTTAAAATACACGCACGCATTTCACAAAACACCTACTACACAACTTTTAGTAAATATTTTAAAGGAACAAGTGTCAAAAGTACCTAATAAATTTTTTTTCCAAAACATACTTAATAAAAAATTTTAATTTCAAATCCAACTAACAGTGCCCCTGAATCAGCAACTCAAACCACAATCAGAGCCCCCGAATCAGTTCACCCAGCAACTATAATAACCACCACATCCATTCCAACTCCAACTAACAGTGCTGCCACTTCATTCACTGCCAATTGTGGTCAACGAAGGGTTAAACATGTTGCAAGGAGGATGAAGCCGGACAAGTCTACACCAACACAAGGGAGTCAACAACAATCCAGCTATGTTAATGATGTAGTAGACCAAAGTAGTCAAGTTTGAAACATTTGTCATATTTTGTGTTTGTATTGGATAATTATGAAACTTTAGTTGTGTGAACCTCTAGATTTATGTTGGATGATGCTCTTATGTTGTGTTTGTATTGGATGATGTGTGAACTTTTTTATAGATGATATTCTAAGAGTTATATATGATGTTGTGTTTGTATTGGATAATTATGTTGTGTTCTTGAACTCTTTTGAAAAGAAAAATTTTATTAAGTACTCTTTTAAAAAGAAAAAATTTTATTAGGTACTCTTCGGAAAAAAAAATTTTTATTAGGTACTTTTTAAAGATGGGGCAAAAAAGATAACGGAAACCTTAACCCCAGCCGTTACTTGGTACTCTTTTGAAAAGAAAATTTTTTTTAGGTATGTTTTGGAAAAAAAAAATTTATTAGGTACTTTTTTGAAAAAAAAATAATTTTATTAGGTACTTTTTGACACTTTTTCCTATTTTAAACTAGTTTTAAAAGGCATTTAAAAAATTTTAGTAGCTATTTTGCATACTAAAGTAGGCATTTAAACAATTTTTTAATGAAATTTTAAATAATTATAGTAGGTATTTTTGTGGTTTAAAGTATGTGGTGTTTCCTAATTAAGTAGGCATTTTGAAAAATTGATGTAGCCATTTTGATATAGTTATAGTAAGTATTTTTGCATACTGAAATAGACATAGAAACACCTAGAACACACATAGACTCATACACCAAATAACTTAAACACCTATAACACATAACATAAACTCCTACAGCATATAACCTAACTACGTACAACAAATAACTAACACCTATAGCACAGTTAGCACATAACAAAAGTACCTACATCACTTAACAAAAACACTACAGTGAATAACCTAAACACCTACAGTGCATAACCTAAACACGTACAGCGCATAACCTAAACACTTACAACAAATAATTTAAACACCTACAACACCTAACACTTGACAATTTCAACATGTTAAAAACACCTACTTGACATATTATGAACCTTCACTTAACGTATCCTAAATGTCTACTTGAGGTATCTTAAAATCCTACCGAACAAGCATGCACTTACACTACGTTTTCCATTTTTTATTTAAAAAAAAATATAAGGAGTCAGCCCTATAGAGATGGTCTCTTTAACAACAATAATGCTTATATATTTAGTTGAAGTAATATTGACTTGTAAATATAGGAATTTGGTAACTGTTGAAATATTATTTGTTGAGAAATAAGTTGAAGAATATTTTAAATCGGTGCTTTTGATTTTGAAATGTTACAATATTTAACGTTTTGAAGACAACTATTTATACCAAAAGGCTACTTCAAAATTATCACTAAATATTTTAAAGTACTTTATTAAATAATAATATTTTATTATTAAGTAGTCTTTTAACCTCCTTAAATCACACAACTATTTAAACAGTTGTGACTTATATCGAACACGCTCAAAATAAACCAGTGTCCGTTAAAACTCAAAATAAAAATAGTTATTAATGATGGAAATTAATTCAAACTAAATTGGACTCTTGTAAAACATTAAATTTAAAAATAGTAATTACTTTGACCATTAAACTTTAGTTTCAGCTAGTAAAGGTCGGTCAAAATCAAATACAATCAATTTTGATATGTAAAATTTAGTTACAGCTAGAAAAATCAAATTTAATAATATCAGTTTTATTCGATATAAATCAATTAAAAAACCAATTAATATCATTTAAATAGTAGTAGTAAAATTAGCTGAATTACAGGAGCTTTATAGCTAAGTAGTCCAAACTTATATTCCAATAATTTCATATTAGATGAGAATTTAATAATTCTTGCAATTCTCTTAAATTTAACATATCTCAATTTTCAAAAAAAAAAAAAGTATAATTATTAATGAAAAATATAAGTTTTCATGACAAATCTAATATTTTATGTTAAAACATACTTCCTTCGTTTTGAAATGCTTACTATATTATGATTATTATTATTATTAACATTATTCATCGTTTAACCTTATTTTATGGAGTATAATTTTATATATAATAGCTAATGTATAAGAAAAATATAGTCAAATGAAATTTTATTAGAATCATTTAATCGCATACTTTTATAACATTAACTTTTTATAATTTTTAAATGTATATAATTTAATATATAATAATTAAAATAACACATTAAATTGCGTAAAAAATCAAATATATCAAGTAAAGTAGGATGAATAAAATATGCATCTAAGAATTCGAGTTGATATAGTGGTGGACAAAGACCGTTTTATTCATAACTAGTCGTATGGTCCATGAAAATTGTGTGGACCTCTAACGATCATCTCTTTCTCAATATTTTAACACCTAACCCTTCCTGATATTTTCGTGTTGAGTTCAGCCCTTCAAAGTATATTCACTCATCCATCAAACATATTAAAAACATAATAAACCCTAAACCAAAAGAATCTAATTTAAAAAATCCTAAAATCATTAAACCATAACTTCAAAAAAACCAACAAAATCCAACAAATAAAGTACATAAAACAGTAAATAAATTCGTTATAGCAAATAAGATGAACAAGTGAGAATATTCGCAATTCAGCAAGTCTTTTAATTGATGTGTTGCTTTGTTGAAGTTAAATTCTAGGCAAAATCTCCAAAGTCTACTCTTCTTCCTCAGCTTCATTCTCACCAATGTTAAAATACCGCAACTCATATACGTTGCGATCCTTGTTAGACGCAATGACACGAAGCCAATCTCGCACATTATGCTTCTTCAAGTATTTTTTGGTCAAATACTTCAAGTACCTGAGAATAATACACACATAGTTCATAAAACTCATTGCAATTATGGATGATAATGGTGATTTAGCCAACAAATGTCCATCACATCAAAATACCAAATCATCATCATCATCGTACCCAATATATCCCGCTCATAGAAAATCAATAAGCAAGGTCTGAGGAGGAAAAGACGGCGACAACTCATATCCATATAAGACAGCGCGGCCAAAGAGTCACTCAACTCGAAATTGCAAATAACCATGGTAAATTAATCAATTGAGATGTTTTTCACAAAACATCAGAATGAAAAACAAAGTATACGTGTTCTATCCTATATAATTACTTGGTTCCATATTACTTGCTGAATTACAAGATAATGCACTATTCATTCATCATCCTTCAATTGTGATTAATTATAATCTATAAGTTAAAACATAGTAAAGTGGAATCTTGTGTGATTCGTATCAATGCAAAAATTATTAATATCAAATTTTATAAATTTGTATTCTTCATAATTAGAGATATTAAAAATTGTATTGGATGAGCATAGGTCTAATCCGAGACAGGTATAGCAAGATTCAAATCTAGACCCTAATTTTTTATTGGACCCAGGACTCGAATCTGTAGGGTCTGAAAAATTTGGACGCGAAAGAGGGTCTGGCATGTTAAAGGTCTGGATCTGGGTCCAGAGCAATTTTATTTTTTTCCTGAAGATTTTGTAAAAATATATTATGAAGTACAATTTTCGACCGTTCACATAATATTGTTTAAATATTTTCGATTAACTAGGATCTTCTAATATTTTATACTAATTGAGCGAAATAAATGAAGTCTTCCAATGTTCAAGTTGTTATAAAGAAATATTTATCAAGTCTTTAATTTTTAAGGTATAGATATAATGATCACATTTTAAATTACATGAACCGATAAAGTTCAAAATCACGTAATGTTCAAAAACATAAAATTTCAAATCAAACAATTAAATTCACATGATAGCTAATATATAATTTTTTTTATAAAAATGTAAATGGGTCAATGGGTCGGATCTGGGTCTCAAACGTGTAGACCTGGACCCGAACCCTAAGGTCATGGATCCAGATCCGACCTAGATCAATAGGGTCCAAAAATAGATGAATCCAAACCCTTAAAATTAGGGTCGGGTCAGTTCCCTACTTACAAGCTACAAAATCCTTAAAATGGCAAGGAAAAAACACAATTCAAAAGGTTTCGAGTCATATTATACAAGCAAAACTACTTGCTTCATCCCTTTGATTTTACTATTAAACATTATTAAAAAAACATTTTCACTCGCAACATGTCACTACAAATAAATTGAAAAGATCATTAACTGCGAGTACAAAAGAATATCATTGTCAAATGAAGTTTAAGTTCCTCAACCCACATCAATAGAATACTGAAGACAGTCAAAGCAACCAAACCATAAATCGCACAATTTGCAACTCAATAACAAGCACAAACAAGCTATAACTTCCACTAAATTCATAAGACATAGGAGACCTTTCATTTTAACAAAAAGGTTGTCTATAAAACAAATTTGTTTCACAACTTTGCATACCACAGAGGACTAACTCACCATGAACAGAACAATTATTTACAACTAATGGCTTATATAATACTCCAATAATCGCTGAATCGGGTGCACTTCTTAGCTCTTAGGTATGTGAAGATGAGAAGCAAGCTTTTGTTAGTCACTGACAATGGTAAACTAGGTAGAGCCACTAAAGCATTGGGGTTCAGCTGCATACTTGTTCAGTCAACAAAATTGCATTTTAACAGTCTGATATAACAACAATCTCCACAACACTACAATGCAGATAATAATTCACTTAAAATATAGTCATCAACTTCTTAACCAGAAACAAAAATCAAAAATAAAAAATCAAACTATCCATCAGGAGCATTGGATAAAAAATGCCGTACAAGTCGCAATTGCAATAACAAGAGTGATGGGTTTATCATAACACTTGAATATCGGTTGAAATCAAAAGATATCCCTAATGATAGCCCAACATGTGGTATGTTTTACGCCTTTACAAAGTGTGATATATCGGTTCATTATTTTCAAAAACCTTTTCAACGACTGTTTTTACACTACGATCAGGAACTTAAGCGCTTACTTCATTTTCAATAACCCGGAATTAGAGCTGTTCATGGGCGGTGAAAACGATCGCCAAATACTTACGATGTTAAGAACAAACAACAATGAGCAAAATTAAGTTTGACAAAGTAACAAACAAGGACACAAAGATTTAAGGAGGTTCACCCAATGATGGCTACGTCCTCCGTGGTGTGTAGTTTATGTTTATATTATATCAAATGAATACAAACAACACTTCAATATGAAGAATTACAATTGAGATAGAGATAACAACAATAGGCTATGTGTTTGGCTTAAGGGTTGTGTTTGATGTGTTTTGCATACTTGAAGTGTGGGTATGAGAGCCCTATTTATAGTGCTAGGTACTTGAAGATGAATGGCTCACATAAATACATAGTTAATTTAGGGTAATGAATACTATGAAATAACTCTAAGAACTTGAAAAGGCATTATCTCAAGAGTCACACACATGAGACTCTTCACCTTAATCTTCATTAACACCAATAATTCCCATGAATACTCTTCACCTTCTTACACCCTTTTGGATTCCACAACTCAAGAGTTACACACATGAATTCAACCCTTTAATGTGCACTCAAGTCACACATTAGTATACTATCATTTATAATCACATTAGTATACTACCATTCATAACAGGCGGGCTACCCGCCAGGCCCGGTTTGCCCGGCTCGAAAAACGGGCGGGCATGGACAGCTTTTTTTAAAAAAAATTTAAGCCCGCCAAGCTAATTGGGCGGGTAGCGACACGTAAAAAATACCCGCGGGTATACCCGCCCGCCCGCTTACTTTAATATATATTAAATATTTAATAATCAATTTAATTTTTAAATTTTAAGTAACCAAAAAAGAAAAAAAAAGAAAAAAATAAAAAGGAAGTAAGCGGCTAAGCGCCTCTTTTAATGTCACTTCACTTTCACTTTTCCAGTAACCCTAAAATTTCACTTGCCTCTTGCCCTCTTTTCCGGTACGCCGTCTTGCCTCTTGCCCTCTTCATTTCTTCACATTTCCAATTCCATTCTCCATTCTCCAATCTCCAATCTCCAATCTCCATTAAAGCTTCCCGGCGGTACTCCTCCAGATTCCAGTAACCCAACTTTATATTTTCAATTATATTTTTGATATTTATGTAATAAATACCCGCCTACCCGCGGGTACCGCCCGCTTAAAAAATGGGCGGGTAGCGACAAAAAATTATGCCCGCAAATGCGGGCGCGGTTTTGTAAATTTTTGCCCGCGGGTAGATTTTATGGCAAATACCCGCGGGTATACCCGCCCATGAACACCTCTACCCGGAATCTAACATCATCAAATTCCAAAAACACCAAAACCTAAAAACTCTGATAATTTTTCAATCCATTCAATAAAAATTAAACAAAGCCTAATTAATGGCATTAAAAATAGACCACAACAACAACAACAAAGAAATGGAACAACAAGATAAGAATAAACGAAAAAGAAAATATACCTCTTGGAGAAATTACTGTCACATTTAACAGTAATCATGCTCTTCTCACGAGTAACTGTAACCGTATCTCCGAGCGCACCCGCCTTACCACCAACCTTGATTCTCTCCTGAAAAAACTTCTCAAGAGAAGCAATGTCCATAATTTTATCTTCAACAGGCTTTGTACAATCGATTGTGAAGGAAGCACCCTTCTTCTTGCCTTTGGCACCGGCTACTGCTCCTCGACACATCTTCTCAGTCTTCTATGATCTGCAAACAGAAAAACAGCAAAGAAATTCAGTGTCCCAGTGCGAATTGGCGACTCCATTAATGAATTCGAATGAGATGAATGACAGATTTACTGGAATGGAGGAATGTGAGGGAATGGAGCCGGCGTGAATTGGAGAAATCGAAATGAAAAGACTAATAGGGTTAACCGTTAACAATATTATATAGAGAAAATGTCCATGGAAGAGGTTTTTAGGGCTTTGTGAAATCATGTAGGTATGGGCTTTTGAAAATTTGAAAAACTTCGTTTAAATTTTATTTTCAGATGTCTTTGACTTCAAAGCTAGGCTTAGTATATTCTCATTTTTACTAACAACGAATTAAAAAAAGTGGTTAAAATTTTAGTCAAGCCTGAAGTCGCTGTCAGTAACAGCGACTTAAACCTTAATGTCGCTGTCGACTTCAAGCTTGACTAAAATTTTGACTTTTATTGACTTTTTTGTATGATTTAAACTAGCCGTTAAAATTGAAAAATAATGTTATGAAGTTGAAAATAGCCGTTGTTATTATGTTCTATAAATAACTCCATCATTTCCCTACTTCATTATATTCAAACTCCATCATTCTTGTTCTAGTTAATCGATTTTGAAGGTAACATAAAGTATTATGTTAGTATTATTCTCAATTTATAAATGTTAATATTATTTTTGAATGTTTACTTATGTTACTATATCATATGTGTTCCGTAGATATCACAGGAGCATTCTATTGAAGAGCTTTGTGATTGTGGTTATGAAGTTGAGATTAATACAGATTGGAGCGACGTCGATCCTGGCTGTGATTTTGTTGCTTGTCCTTTCTACTTAGATGAAGGATTCGAATGCACGTACTTTAGGTGGGTTGCTCCGAAGGGTACCAAATGGCTTAAAAAAGAAAAATAAGAGCTTAAAGATGAGGTATTTAATCTCAAGAGACAAATAGATGATATGGAACATAGTAAAGAAGAGACTGAAAGGATTATGAGAAAGTTGAAGAAACAATCTTAGTTAGTGGCGTTGGTTTAACTTAACGATGAACTATGTAATTTGATATGTATTCGTTGAACAAGAATGAAATTGTGTTGAATTTTCGAGAGCATTTTCCCTATTTGAATATGATTGTCTGTTTAATTTTGATTAAATTCATACTTAATTCTTGGCGGAATGATTCATCGCCGAAAACTCTGAGTAATTAACATCATTTCATTCATAATAAACATGTGATAATAAGATAAAAATATATACATCTACATATATATTACAAATTATACACAAAAGTCCATATGTTACAAATATTCAATATGTACAAATGTTCAATATATACAATGTTACTAATGTTCAATATATACAAACAGTATACTAATGCTAATCCTCCTCCTGTACCCTGTCTAATTGTGACGGTTTACGACGCCTCCTACGATAGTAAGAGGCAGTCGCATGACGCTTGGGTAGGGGAGGTGATTGATACTGGGATGATCCAGCACCATGTGAGGATCCGGCACCATAGTCAGGGCACGTTAAGTATACCTCCTCAAGATGAACGTCGGCATGATGAGGAGATGACCCCTGCTCGTCCATAGTGGTGTCAGGCACAGCGACTTTCTGGAATGAAGTGTTGAAACTGTGTCCCTAGGAGTATGCCTTGGGCAATCTCCCGTATAGGCTCCTCCTGGGTGGAGCTGATGACAGTTGCAATGCCCTGTGTCTGCATCAAGCTTGAAGTATTAATGAAATGTATAATATGTAAGTTTTATGGATAATAATCAACGTTGAAGAATACTTAAAAACTTTGTCATCGTCGGTGCTACGGGAGCGTACTGGGCGGCCGCGATGATACCTCGTGGTGTCATCCATCGACGAGTGATGGAGAGGAACCACGGCATGTAATCCGCCGAAGTAGGTGCTCCTACAGCCTCGATCGGCGCACCTTTGGCCAGCAGCTCTAGCCTGTGATCCCAACGAGCTATATGGCGCAAGTTGATCTCCAACCAATTCTTGGGCTCTCGACCCTTGCGTGAGCTGTGATGGAGATCCGCCATTGTGTCACAAGGCGGCGAGATGCCCTGTACCATCCTAAATTGGCACAGTACGCGCTCAGGGAGATGCACTTCGACTATGTCGAAGCATATCAAAGGTACAGAGGCTCTCCACGCCCCTGACAATATCCCTGAGTGCTGAGGCAATGTAGCGTATGCCTCAGCGGGGTAAGGGTCCCATCGAAACTACACGTGAAAATGTAATTAATAAATTACGCAATGTGATAGTTACAAGACTAGTAAGTGAAGTCTTTACCTGGTCAGCTTGAAGTAGATCGAATTGATCGCGGTAGAACCCCACGCCAGATCCTGTGTGGGTCCTTGTACGTCTATCAAAGAACCACCGCGATCCATACGACATATGTGGGGGTGGAAGAATTAGGGACTCAAATGCACCACGTTCCACAGTCCTCATCGGTTGCCCAATGAGAATGTGCTCCCACGCCCAAAGCTATGAATTACAGATATAAGTAAGTAAACGAAACATAAGAACAATTTAAGAAATAATGCGTTAACATGTAAAGTTAGTATTACCTGGAGAATAATGAGGGGCCCAGCGATCTACTTCACGTTCCTCCATGGTTGCTAGAATGCCCGTATGTCTGTCAAAAATAACACATAAACCTGGACTATGCATCACATGCTTAGGAACACACGCCATAAACCAAGACCACACAGCTATGCATTCTTTCTCTACGAAAGCAAAGGCAAGCGGGAAGATTCCCTTGTTCCCATCTTGAGCAATCGCAGTTAATAATGTATGGTGATACTTACCATACAAGTGTATTCTGTCAATGGCGATAAAGGGTTTGCAATACTTGAACCTCTCAATACTAGGTTTAAAAGCCCAGAACACACGTCGAAAAGTTCTAATACTAGGACGGACGTACACACCAACATCATTATCTTCCTTAAAGAATCACTCAACTATAGTCTCGCGGTTAGAAACTTGCATTGCTTTCAAGAAGCGTGGAAAGAGAGGATAAGAATCTTCCCATGTCCCATAGATGGAGAGAAGGGCTTGCTGTTTAGCACACTATGCCCGCTTATAGGTCACTTCGACACCAAATTGTTCTTTCACCATTTGTCGCACCACATAGACCTTAATTGATGGGTCTTCAGCAACACAATTTCTAATAACATTGTTAATCACGGAAGATGTCAAATGAATGTCTTCAGCTGACACATTTTTAGTACTTAATACATAACCCCCATGCTTCCCTTTATATGGAACAATCTCCCATAAAGGTGAATAGAAGCTCTTCCTAGCCCTTAGCCTCCAAGCACACCCTCTCTTACACTTCAAGGTGAGCACGGTTTGATTTGAAGTCTCAGTTCGGTACTCAACGTTCTTACGAATATAATACAATCTAATAGCGTCCAACAAGGCATCCTTGTTATCAAACATCATACCCTTTTGAAACTCTCCTTCATCGGTGTAGGTTGTATCACATGCCCAAGACCACCAAGAGTTGTCCTCAACGTGTTCATCTAGAGGGAGAACTAGTGCATAAGGTGTAGGAGCAACGATTGTTGGAATGTTGCCTAAGGTCATGTCATTAGCTAGAGCCTCCTCGTCAACACCCACATCGTCTTCAGAAGGAGCTTCAACGAATTCATTACTCTCACTATTAACATCATCCCAAGGCTCATTTGTATCTTCTAAATTAAAAGTATCATCATTTGAGACTTGAATTTGAAGTTGATTGGGTTCATTAGAAAGAGAAGAGGAAGATGGCATAATGGGATTTTGGGTTTCTTGGATAGGGAAAGGCGTATGAGAAGGAGTAGAAGAAGTTACATTCAGGAATGCATTTGTTTCTACAACATTGACATCTTGATTTCCTAGAGGTACCTCTTTTACATATAAATCTAAAGAAGGAATAAAGGTAGACTTTGAATACTCCCACATTGCATCTATAGCCTCTTCATCCTCAACCGGAAGAGCTAAAAATTCTCCACTCATATTGTATTTAAAACTTACATTAACAGTACTTCTTGTAGTGTCAATGTCAATCTTAGAGCATATAAGATGTTTAAATTCATTCAAGTCCATGTTTGATTTGCATGCAAACAGTTTACGTCTTTCCCCAACATACTTAACATTGCTACTACTTGATCGAATTGAACCATTCCAAAAACATACAACATCACACGAAATGAAGCCATTTCTACAACAATACGTACAAAATCAACATCACCATAAAGTTCATAAATATATACATATATAACAACATTGATTAAATTTAGGGTTTGCATTCAAACATTCTCTACATTAAACTCAAACATTTTCTACATTAAATTCATGAACAAACAACCTTATTATGAAGATCATGGCAAATAACAAGTACATTTGACATATTCATAGAGTTTGATATTATATGACCACTATAAATGATATACATTTTAAAAACAAGAACTAAAAAATTTATAATAAAAAGGTACCTCAATAAGCTGTAGATCAACAAGAAGTAAGTTGCAAGTTTATGAACCTGCATTTATATGAAAGTTGATTAAGAATTTGTGAACCCTAATTTTTCGAAAAAAGAAAAAAAAAACAAAAAACTAGTACCTTAAGTGAACGTAGGAAGATGACAGAACTAATTAGTAGTAGAAACTTGGAATTTGATGAGATTAATTGAAGGATTGAAGTTGATTTTAATGGTGGAAAGAAGAGGGAGATTACGCTGATACAAAGTCGGGTGAAATGAGGAAGGAGGAAGAAACTGTTGTATTTAGGGACGCATTTGATTGCTGTTACCAACAGCAACTTGACCAGTTGACTAGGCAAACATTAAGTCGTTGTTAGTAACAACGACATAAGCCTTGACTAAAATTTTGACCATTTCTTTATACTCGCTGTTAGTAACATCGATTAAATACCAAGCCTAGCTTTGGGACAACAAACGCTTATTTTGGGAATAAAGTTAGGCCAAAGTTTATTTTTTGAACAAAGTTATTAAAAAATCTTTTTTTAAAAAAAATTTCATGGGCTTTTCCAAGTTTATGTTTCTTCTTCGAGCCCAATGTCATAGGTTGCTCAACAATTAGGAAAAAAAGAAATGAATAAGCTAATTTATTAAAAAAAAAAGCACCAAATAATTACAATTCAACTTATTTCCAAAAATAAGCATCTAATTTTCAAATCTGAGGTCTGGTGTTGTTCTCAGTTAATAACTGCAAACAGAAGAACTGGTCAAAAAAGTCAAAGAGCTGGTCAAAAAGATTCAACCCCTGTTCGCAGTTACGAACTGCGAACAGCTCTTTGACTTTTTTGACCAGTTCAAACTAGCTGTTATATAGTCAAACTAGCCGTTAAATCAATCTTCTATAAATACCAAAACCTTATAACTCAATTCATTCATTCATATTCACCAATTTATCTTCCTAAGTTAAGGTAATTTTCTATAATTTAGATTAATTATTTATTGTTATTGTTGAATTGAATTATTGTTGATTTTGTTAATGCTTCTAAATATATACAAGTGTGTGTCGTCAATGGCGATAAGAGGTTTACAATGATTAAAGCCTTCAATGCAAGGTTTAAAGGCCCAAAAGACACGTTGGAAGGTCCTAATATTAGGTCGCACTTATAAACCCGCGTCATTTTCTTCCTTAAAAAACCACTCAACTACTAAGCCTGGGTTGTTGCAAAGCTTTTAAAAAGCGTGGAAGGAGAGAGTAAGAACCTTCCCAAGTTTCATATATGGACAACAAGGCTTGTTGCTTAGCACATCATGCTCGCTTATAATTTACTTCTATACCAAAATGATCTTTAACCATCTGCCTAACGACAGATACCTTAATTGATGGGTCTTTGGCAACACAGAATCTAATCACATTGTTAATAACAGAAGATGTCAAGTGAATGTGTCCAGCAAAGACAGTGTCACTACCTAAAACACAAGACCCATGCTTACCATTGTACGTAACAATACACCATGAAGATGAATATGAATCGAGCGTAGCCCTAAGCCTCCACGAACAGCCCCGCTTACACTTCAAGGCAAGGTTTGGTTTGAAGTCTCTGTTCTATACTCCACATTTCTACAAATATGATACACTCTTATAGCTTCCAACAAAGCTTCCTTACGATCGAATATCATACCCTTCTCCAACTCCCCTTCTTCGGTGTAAGTGGTATCACAAGCCTAAGTCCTCCAGGATTTGTCCTCTTTATACTTGTCTAGGGGTAGACACAGGGCATAGGGTGTAAGAGCAAAAATTGTAGGGATGTTGCCTAAGATCATATCATTTGCTAGGGCATCCTCATCGACATCTACATCATCCTCAGAAGGATCGTCAACGAGCTCATTACTCTCCTTACCATCATCCCAAGGTCGCATCTCATCACTTTCTCTTAAGTTAACCACTGCATCACTTGAAACTTGATTTGAAGGGGATGGGGAAGGAGTACATGATTGGGAAGGAATAAGGGGATTTTAAGTTTCTTGAGTTGATATGGGCAAAGGCGTAGGAGAAGGATTAGAAGCGCCTATATTACCTAAGGGTACTTCTTCTACGTATAACTCCAAAGAGGGTATTTGGGTAGATTTTAAATGCTCCCACGTAGTATCTATAGCCTCATCATCCTCAACCAAAAAGGCTAGCAATTCTCCACTCATGTCATATTTAAAGCTTATATTTACGGTACTTCTAGTGGGGTCCAATCCAATCTTAGAACATATAAA
Organism: Amaranthus tricolor; assembly: GCF_026212465.1. Taxonomy (NCBI): domain Eukaryota; kingdom Viridiplantae; phylum Streptophyta; class Magnoliopsida; order Caryophyllales; family Amaranthaceae; genus Amaranthus; species Amaranthus tricolor. The sequence goes on from NC_080047.1 coordinate 39,034,355, forward strand.
ACGTTTAAAGTGATTCAAATCCATGTTCGAGTTGCATGCAAAAAACCTACGTCTACCCCCAACATAATGAACTTTGCCACTACTTTCTCGAATAGAATCATTCCAAAAACATACTATAGTGACACGAAATGATGCCATTTCTACATGAATACAAACAAAATCAACATCATCATCAACTTCATGCCAATACAAGTACATTATATTCATTTGATTATAATCTTTTTGATATGTAAAATAATAAAGTACATAATGTAACTAATTTCATACATATATAATGTACATAAAATTCAACTAACAAATCAATTAACAACAACATCAAAATTTCTAATAGTATATAATGTACATAAAATTCAAATAATAAATCAATTAATAAGTTCATAAGTAATATTTCTAATAACAACATCAAAATTTCTAATAATATACAATGTACATAATATTCAACTAATTCAATATGCTCATCAACAACAATACTTCAAAAAACAACAAAATAAAGCTATCAAAACAATTAAACATTACCTTGATCAGTTGTAGATGAATAAGAAGAGTGTAGATTTTAGGACTAGTGACCTACATTTGAGTAAATAACCCAACTTCATTAAAGCCCTAAAAAATGATATATATAGTCAAAAAAATGCATAAAAGTTTACCTTTGCGCAAGCTAGAGTAGCGCAAACTAAATTTGAAGTGCCAAATTGAAAGAGGAATATAAGAATTAATGGATTGAAGGTAAAGGGGAATCTCGAGTTTTAGTAGGTTAGGGTTTTGAATTTGGGGAAAATGGGGAAGAACGGACCCGCAGCTGTGTTTATGCTCGATGGTGTTCGCAGTTACTAACTGCGAACAGGGTCAAACAAGTCAACTTGCATGTTCGCAGTTATTAAATACGAACAACTTTCAAAATTTAAACACATGTTCGCAGTTAGTAACTGCGAACAGCCCAAACCTCAGGTTTGGAAGTTACACGCTTATTTTTTGAAATAAGTTAGATTTTGACTTATTTCGTGCTTTTTTTTAATATATTAGCTTATCCATTTTATTTTTTCCAACAATAAGTACATTTACACAAATTATTACTTGAGACCGTCTTTATAAAAGACGCGTCTCACATGTGCCGGCCCATTATTACTTAGAAAAACAACTATCAGAAAAACGCGCGTTGTGTAATCCTATGGAGTTGGTGTTATAACTTATTGAAGTTGGTAACCTGTTAGAGTTGGTATTGTAACCTATTAAAGTTGGTATCTCCAAATAGGTTATCATACCAACTTAAATAGGTTATAACACCAATTTCAAATACCAGTTTTAATAGATTATAATACCAACTTTAATAGGTTATAACACCAACTTCAATAGGTTATAACACCAACTCCAAATAGGTTCAACCGCGCGCGTCGATTTTTAGATTTTTTTTTCTTTTTTTAATTATTGGGCCTAGGCCTGAAGAGTCGTCTCTTATAAAGACGGTCTTTCAGGAGAGGCGCTGATCACACCATAAGACAGACCTATATAATTAACATATCATTAGTAAAGAAACTCGCATTATGCGTGAATACTATGTGATCTGATATCTTAATTAGTAATCAGCAAATCTCATGTGAGACGGCTGCATATGTGTGACCACTCACAAGTCTAGTCCATAATTTTGAATTTGCCATTTTAAAGCTTGAATTGGACATTTTGGACCTTAAAATATGCATTTTAAGTCTTGGATTTGACAGACTTTAAACCATCGGAATATACATTCTAAGTCTTGAAATGAATATTTTTAGAGTTGGAGTAGAAGTTTTAAGAGTAACCATTGGCATTTTAAGCGTGGAATGGCTGTTTTAAGGGTTGAAGTCGATAGCTAAAAAATTTAATGAAGCCTCTGGAGAAGGAAGATTGAGGCTTGGAGCAGGGATTTTAAGTATTAGATTTGGTTTTTTAAGTTTTGAATTGGGTGTTTTAAGGCTTGAATTCAGTAAGTATAAGCTTTTTTGGTCGCACGCGTGAGACAACTGCATATAAGTTTTTGTGATTTGTAATAAAGTGATATTCGGATAATATATAAATACATGTGATGATTTATGCATAAAAAATTAGCAAGTTATCAACTTTATACTGCAATTATTTTTTTATTTAACATAATCACCAATTTAATGCAGCTAATTATTGTGTAGAATTTTGATGTAGCATATTAATTCAATTCATAACTTTCAAAGAATTATTTTCCTATTTTATAAGTCAACTCAATCAAAAATTCATATTTCTAATTTCGATTAATTTGATGATTATTTTGCAGAATTTCATTGCAGATGTATGAATTCAATACATTACTTTCAAGGAAATATTGCCTTATATATTTAGGTTTACCAAATTATTCTAATTTAATCAAATCACTATTTGTATGTTTTTTATTTTTCAAGTAATTAATGATTACAGATGCCATGTAGGCAAGCGTTATCGAGTAAAAACTATGCATATTTCAAAGTTTATGTGAGCATGTTATGTGTCAAAATACTTCATCTTTTATTATTTTTGTAATTAATCACTTTTAAGATAATCAAAATTTATTTAAAATTTATAAATGACTACTTTAAAACTATATAAAGTTATCACTTTAATATTATAAGTGAGTATTTTAAAATAGTAAAAATATAATGAATAACCCAATAAAAATAATTTCACTATGAGATTGTCTCATTTGAAAATGTGTGTCGTACATTTCATGGGGTGACCTAATATGTTCCGCGCAAAATCTATGTCTGATTAGGTGTAGTTGTATAACTTGTATAATAATAAGATCTTATATGTTTTTTAGGAAAAATTATTAGTGAATAATTTAACTTATTTTTAATTATCTGTCAATAATTTCACCTTATAAATTTTTTTTAATAATCTATTTTTTGCTTTCAGTTTGTTGTCAATAGACCTTTCAAAGAAATGACCTGCTATATCAGGTTACCTCTCATCTTTTTTCTTCTTTATCAAAATCCAATCTATTATTTATTACCTGTCAATAATCCCACCTTTAAAATTTTGTTCAATAATCCAACCTTTACTTTTTGTTTGTTGTCAATGGATTCTTCAAGAAGTTAAATAAAATTGCTATTATTTCCCAAGCTTATGGAGTTGATCATTGCATAAATAGTAATTGTCTTTACATACATATCCTATCAACTAGGGGTGTTTAAAAATCCGACCCGCTTGACTTGATTCGCTGACCCACTTTCTAAATGGTGAGTCAATTTTTTAAAAACATAATATAAATCGGGTCGAATACTCAACCCGTCTTAACCGGGTTGGGTCATGGGCCACAAAATACATTAAGTCGAGTACCCGCGAACCCATTATATATTATCTTTATCAAGTTGAAATTGAAATTTATACGTTAACATTTTATAATAAATATAATTATAAAAAATTAATAGTGTTCGTAAGTTTTTCAATTCCTTTCAAAGTAAAATACCCTTTTAATCAGTGACAACGAGAAATTGAGTATTGTGATGAACAAATCAAATTTAATGGTAAATTACCTCTGGTGCTTGTGTTTGAATGCTTGTCCATATGATTTATGGTTAAATAGTTAGACCAAGGGGTTGTTTGGTTCATGGCTTTTGGTTTAGTTTTTTGATTGACTTTTCGCTTTTAGATTGTTGGTTGGTCAAACAACTAAAAAGTGTTTGGTAAATGGTTTTTAAAACAGCTGAAAAACTGAGTTTTAAGCGAAAATGAAAAAAATGATCTAGTTAGCTTTTTTGGTTAACTTTTTGCTTGTTGACCCACTTTTTTTTTCTAATAAACAGCCAACAGCCAATACTCAAATTTGCCAAATATCTTCACAGTTAAGTTTTTCAGTTAGCTTAAAAGCCAATAAAAACAACCAATATTTCCAGCCGGTCAAATAAGCCAACTAAAAAACCAACCACCAACAACCAACACCAATTTTCAAACACCCCCAATACCATTAAGCCATCTCAATCACTCCCTAAAATATATATATATAATAGATAATCATTAAAGACAAAAAATCTCCGATTAGGAAAGTGAATAATTCATTCCATTAAAATAAAAGATTTTGAAAGCACATTTTAGGTAATATAAATCATAAAAATTAATTTAATCACATAAGGTGAATTTCAAAATTAACAACAATAATTCTACAGTAATAATTTAATTCATTATAATTAAGACAAGGTAATTAAACACAGTAGACAGTGTAATTACTTTGAGCAAAATTCACATAAAAATATCATTCAACGGTCATAAACAAATGTTTGTCATAAAATTAGATCAATTAATTAATAATTCATAAGTCTATTAAAATCAATTATGCATATATCAATGAATTCTTATAAAAATCCTGAATGGTACAATTATTTGTTCCGTTAGTTTGCAAAATTTGCTATGATATTTTTTAAAAAAATTAAATAATCCAATATTTTCATGATTTTCCTACAATAATCCCAAATATTGATTAACCATGAATAATCCCAACTTTATAGGGTATTTGCCTAGAGTAAACTTAAGTATCCGGATAACCTGCAATAACAGAAAATTTACCAAAAAAGTAAATTGAAAATTAATATAATGTTAGAGAAAAATTTTAGAAGTTTGCATAAGAAATTTTAAAAGAATTTTTAACATTTTTTTAACATTTTTTTTGACATTTATTTTAGCAGGTCATCCGGTTACGCGAGTTTACTCTAGGAAAATACCCCATAAAGTTGAAATTATTCATGGTTAATATAGGTGGGATTATTTTAGAAAAATCATGAAATTATTAGATTACGTTAGGTAATTTTTCCTATTTTTTTATTTTCGTCTTTTTGAGTTAGCAGCTAGTCTCTTGAGAGACCGTCTCTTTGAGAGACGTATCTCAAGCCCAGCCCATTAAAGATTAATGCCTACCTACTATATTTTTAATACCTACTTACATTATCCTTAATGCTTACTCATCGTATCTTTAATATGAACTTTCAATTTAATGCCTACTTATAATATTTTAAAAAATATATAATGGGCCGACCCAATTAGAGATGGTATCTCAAAAAGACCGTCTCTCACAAGAATTTGCGTTGAGTTAGTTACATTTTATTTATGAATTTGGTTTCCACCATTTATAAATATATTTTAATTTTTTATTTAATGTATATATCTCTTTGCACTTTTAATGTTGTACTGTATTACTGAGGAAAAATTATCCTAAATAATTCTACATATTGCCGTCTTCCTTCCTTTCCCATAACCTGCTCATATCCTTATGAGCGGAATACATTGGGTATAATGATGATGACGACGACGACGATGATGAATCCTATATTGTCCATTTACTATGAATAATCCATACTAAGAGCAGTGATTATTTCTAAAAAATTCAACCATTGTATATTTTTTTGCGGACTACATTACTTTTCACATTTTTATCGGCTACTAAAAATATTACTTACTTCTTCTTCCTCTTTATGCTTCTTTGTTGGTCTAACCCTACTCCTTTTTGATTGTAGCTATCTACAATAGCGGGTTAAAATATGTTAAGGGATGCTGTCAGCAAAAAGTATACAAAGGCTGGGTTATTTATAAATAATCACTACTCCCCCTGTTTTTGAATGTTCTTCCTCTTTAGAATACTCTTTTTTGGAGAGAGAAATTTGATTAAGATTTTTAAGACATGTAGATGATAAAATATATTCATGTGAGATTTCATTAGATTCGTCTTAATGTATACTTTTAATATTTTTTTATGATGCGTATCTAGAGATATCGAGACTCAAATTTAACCTTAAAAACTGTGCAAAAAGTAAATGAGAAGAACAAAAAGAAATGGAGGGAGTAACTGGAATTAGTCACAACAAATGGGGAACAAGTGAGATCATTCAGTACAACTTTTTCTATTATTTATACAATCTATTATAATCTTTTTATATTATTCATAGCAACTACACTATTTTTTAATCATCATGTATACCTTATATAGTAAATTTAATAGCATTTTTTTAAAACTAAGAAAGCTAGTTGATTTTTAAAACTCATGTATTTTCTATAGATGAATCATGAATGAAATAATATAAAAAGAATATTGGAAAATAGGATTTGTGTTGGCAAAGAATAAGTAAAACTTTTCGGTTAAAAGTTATAAATTTAATTCTCAATAATCATTTTAATTCATCAATCTACCTATAATAATAATAATAATAATAATAATAATAATAATAATAATAATTTCCAATAATTTTCAATAATAATAATAATAATAATAATAATAATAGTAATAATAAGATTGTGAGTAGAAAATAGAATGAAATTGAAAAACAAAGAGATAAGGCAAATTCGTGTAGTTTCTTCATCTTCTTCTATTTGAACTTCCAACTTCCAAGCCGAGAAGAAGAACAACGCCGGCATAGAGCAGCACTCAACACTCATCACAATCAAATCAAAGACAAAAGAAAGTAGAATTCTAAGAAAAAATGTTAGCAAATTCATTATCATTAACTCATAATTATCCACATTCTTCTACACTTCCTTCTTCACAATCAAAGCATTGTAAGCTTCTTCTATCTGCTTCTACTTTTTCTCGCTTTAAATCTTTCAACACTTTTCCTTCTTTCCATTTGCTTTCTCCAAGAATTTTCCATGGAAGAAGGTTTTGTATTAGAGCTTTGTCTGAAGCTCCAATTTCCGAGTCATCCCCAGATGCCCTTCTGCCTTATTCTGTTAGAATCCCATTTGGAGATAGACATGTAAGTTCTTTAATTCTTTACACCATTTTTTTTTCTGGGATGGATTTTTGGGTTTGATGGGTATTTTGTTTGTTGTTGAATTGGGTTTTTTAGAGTTAGTTTGTTAGAATTGTTTCCAAATTCTATGAATTTTTGCTTTGTTTGTTGTGTTGTTTTAAAGTAAATTTGTTGTTTGGAACAAGTGATTTATTGGAAAACCATTCTAGGTAGTAAATTTTGAGGTGCTTAAACTCTTGTCTAAATGCAACCCAAATGAAGCTATGGTTTCTTGAGTATGTGCCCAAAAAACATTGAAGAAAGCTTGAAAAACATTGCATGTGCTAAATTCGATTTTGAAGGGTGTCATTTGAATTCATGACCTTAAGAAACTAATTCAATACCTTAAGAAACTAATTCAATAGAAAGCTTAAGTTGATGGCTATACTCCTCAGAGTATATTAGCATGGGATGGTAATAGGACGCTTTTCTATGAGAATAAATTATGTTTGCAATACACGGAGAGGTGGCTAATGCCTATAGAACAGATGTAAATTAGTGAAAATTAAGTTTGTTTGTGGAGGCATTGCACTTATACTCTTCTACATTTTCTTCTCCAATGTGAGAGCTTTTAGAAGATAATGCTGGAAAACGAGTGCAATGGAGTAGTACATATTTCGATGGGATGTTGTACTTGTACATTGAAATGACGGGGCACATGAGGAAAGGATGGGAAGAGACACTTTTGAGAAAGTTTAAAATTTGGCTATATTGGAGCAAGCACTGTGTTCTTGATATTAAAATAGTGAGTCTGATTTTGAATGTGCCCATATTTGCTAACAAGCTTGAATACAAAAGTTAGAGGTGAGTAATACTAGAGCAGGGGGAAGTTGGCAATAAAATGAATGTGGTATGCCTATATTTTGAAGGTAAATGTTATTTATATTCACACAAATAGAAAAGAAAAGAAAAAAGGGTGTATAATGTGACATTTTCTATCTTGATTCTTGTGTTATCCAATAAAATGTTACATTCCAAGAAAAAGAAGGTAGTGAAGACCAGTGGAATTTTTTGTAGCATCATGTTCTATTACCATGCCTGGTGATGAATGTTTTAGACTTTTGACATGGAAGTTGGGTTTTGACGTAGTAAGTAGTGTCAATGAATCTACACTTAATATCTTGAGCAATATCTACATTGAGTCGATGTACTTGAAACACTCACTTGGAAGATGCTCTATAATATCTAAGTTCACAACATTACTGCCATGATCCTTATGTCAAAGTGACATTTTCTATACTAAGTTATACACTCATACTTAATTGAAACCTTTTGCCTCGCCTTTAGCGTAGCATTGACCCATCTTTCGTATTTTCCTCTAATATGATGTCATAAGCGTAAAATTTGGTTGGTCTTGTTATCTTATCTAGGATTGTTGCAAATATGAAAGGCCTCAAAGAAGAAACTTGATATAGACCAATAGTTAAATTTAGTACCTTCTCCACATGTCCTAACATTGATTTGTACTTTCTTTCACATGTCTTAGACTATATAGATTTACTTACGTGGCGTACCTTTCTTTGCATAACCCATCACATTACTTCCCTTAGTACTTTGTCATATGCCTTCACCATATCAATCAAAATCATGTGCAAATCATGATGGAAGGGCAAACATGTTTTTTTTAATTCTATAGAAAAGTTTTTGTTTAATTTTAACGTGTACACAATTTTATTGTTATTGAGTTGTTTTTATTTAATATTGTAAAACCAAATGTGTAACCAATGAACAAATTATGAACTGAAAAAAAAGACAAATGAATTGAAAATCTTTCAACTAGAGAATGAGAATCCCAGAGAAAATTCCCTAAAAGGCAACACTGAGTGTACGTAAAGTTATAATAGAATTTTTTTCAAGTAACCGAGAACTGATGTATAGCAACAAAATTATTGAGTTTTGTTATTTGGTGTAGATTAACCACCAGAGAAGAAACGACTTGTTCATTCAGAATCTCTACTTTTTGCTAAAATTGTATTTGATGTCAAGATTGTGTTATCTTATCTCTAACACTGGCTCTAACTTCTACGTATTTGGACTTGGAGCTTTTTGTTAACCAAATGGACAATTAGTGAATAAAGTGTGCTTAAAAATTGAGAAAGAAATTAAAACACCAATGAACTTAGAAGCTCATACAACTACCAGAATTAAAGAAGAAATTCCGCTTAAAATATTGTCCATTCATCAGTCTATCTAAAAGAGTTATTGTTGATTATTGAACAGATCTTGGTCGAGACAGGTCATATTGGTAGACAAGCTAGTAGTGCTGTAACAGTGACAGACGGAGAAACGGTAAGTTCAAACAGTCTACCCCTCTGAATCCTCTAGTTATATTTTTGCTAATGAGTAATGTACATGTTCCTGGTTATTGATGTGTTCATGTGTAGCCTTGGTAGCTCTATCAATTTATTTTAATTTATCCTTTTTATTAATTTGTGTGTACTTTACAAAATTCCATTTCTTCATGCAGATAGTCTATACAACTGTTTGTTTGTCTGATATTCCTAGTGAGCCATCTGATTTCTTCCCTCTTTCTGTAAACTATCAAGAGCGTTTTTCAGCGGCTGGTCGTACAAGGTATCTTTGTATATGTCTTAATATTTTAGTCAAAAATGACATGTCGTGAAGTGCTCGGCCGTTAATGAGGGACCCCCTTTTCTCCAAAGTTGCATCTTGTCTGATTTGTCCTTTGAAAAGTTTCACTGAACTTGCTTTAGTCCCTCCCCCCCGAAAGTAATTAGTCAAGAACTAAGTCCTGTAGCAACCCCTATATATTGACAGTATCTTAAAAGAGTTCTGATAGTTGCCATGTCACATGTGGACTTCATTTATCCAGAAGTGCATTAAACTGGCATCAGCCTTCTTGGAGGACCTTTTTAATTCACTTTCTGGACAAATTTATTTGAAGAATTCAACGTGAATTAACTTTTTCTCCATCTCGTAATTTTTTAACTTGCAGTGGTGGATTTTTTAAACGTGAAGGGAGGCCAAAGGATCATGAGGTATTTGTCTTATAATACTATTAATTGATTATAAACCTGCTGCATCTAGTGAATGATCATCTTTATTTTATCCCACTTTTACAATGATCATTATATAAATATAAATTGGTGTTATTAGTTAGTCACAGTGACACTTGTTTATGTAAATATTTTTCAATCCCGCACATAATTAATTATTCTCTATTCCATGAGAAATTTAGGTCCTATCACCTACCTGAGCTTATTTAAATCTAATTTGTTGGAACATTAGATTGATGAATAAAATTAAGAGGGTTTTTGACAATTTACATGTCAAAAATTTCTAGGGTTTTATCTATCAATACATATTGAACTTCCTTACGTAATTATTGCTGATTCGGCAAATTATTTTGTAAAATATTTTGTACTATGCTTACTCAGTTTTTATATGCACATCATTCTTAAGAAAATGACATGAAATCTTCTAGTTTTGTAATTTGGGCCTCCGTAAATAAATAACCCCAGAATTGCTTCTATTAGTATCGTGATATCTTGTTAAGAAAGGCTGTTTGTTTATCTGGAATTAATAAAAATGAGTTAATCCTGAGCCAACTACGTTTTTTCCCAAAGCTAGTTCACCACCAACTGTAGCGGCACCTGGCTTGCTTTTCCTGCTTTATATATCTCAGTATTGGTTGTGACTCTACACGCAGGTTCTAATTTGTAGGCTGATTGATAGGCCATTGCGTCCTACTATGCTTAAGGGCTTCTACCACGAAACTCAGATTTTATCTTGGGTATGAAATCCTTTAACATATCTGACAACATTTCTTTTGCTTTGGTTCATATCCTAGTAGTATCTCTGGACCCTCTGTTCTCTCTATAAGGGTTTTATCTTTCTGTTGAGGAAAATGTATCTTGATGACTGATGAGTGCTTATGACTTGTATGAAACTCAATTTGTCTGGTTACTAAAATGAGTGTTTGCAGAGAGTGTGTAAAAGATTAAATTCTTGAGCTTGAAATCCCGCAATTGACAACAGAAAATATGTAGTCTTGGAAGAAAGATTGATTGTTCATTAATGACATGAAGTGCAATTTCCTCTTTTGTCTATTGGATTTATATTTCATAGATTTTTTCCAGATATCTTGATTACCTTGAAAGGTTTCTTGTTTCTCTTGTGCTTTATATTCATTTTCTTCTGCTGTCCTTAATTTGGGGATGTCACTTAATGCTTTTTTCATTGACGCTAATGTTTCTGTGTTTAAGGTTTTAAGTTATGATGGAGTGCATCCTCCTGATTCATTGGCAGTCACGGCAGCTGGAATTGCAGTGTATGTTAGATAAGAACTATGACATGATAATTGTTCATAAAATTTTCATATGGGTGTTATTTTAAAATGTGCAACTGTTTCTAATAATTGGATGACAGTGCTCTGTCAGAGTTACCACACACAAAGCCAATTGCCGGAGTCCGCGTAGGTCTTATTGGTGGGAAGTATATTGTAAACCCTACTACTAAGGACATGGAAGAGTCAGAGTTAGATCTGGTACTAGCGGGTACCGATAGTGCTATTCTGATGATCGAGGTTTGTAATGTATTTGTATTGCTTTACTTACGATAAATGCTATCTTAAGATTCTTGGCTTTGAAAATTGAACTTATTGCAGGGTTATTGTAATTTTCTCCCAGAAGAAAAGCTGCTGCAAGCTGTAGAAGTTGGGCAGGTAGTTTACGCTCCTGCTGCCAAATTTATTGCCTGTGAATATTTGGTTTCTTTCTTTGTTACTGAGCATTGTCTTTGCTTTTCTGTGTTTATGATGAAAACGTTTCATGTGGTCTCATTGAAAGAATGGGCCCACATTCTTCTGTCTCTGTTTTCTTCTGCTTGCGTAATTTACCCGGTAGATGATCAAATCATGTTCAGAAACCCAAAAATGCATTTATCCTGAAGCTATGTAATTTTCCTTATCCAGTTGTTGGCATCTTCGTCTTAAAAAGAGAAGATAAAAGTAATCTTTCTATCTTTGGCAGTGCCGCTAATCTGAGAATCTCCTTGGTCTACTGCCAACCTCCTAATTCAACTCTTTTGATTGTGTATATGTTCTACTTTGTTCCTTGGACTTGTTTGGCAGTAATTAAAGAATATGGTTTTGCCTGTTGCAACTCTGAACTGTAATCATTTTGAGAGTTGATCAAGCAACACTGAACTTTGGATATTTTTCTGTGATCCCAAGCCGGGGAGCAATACCATGAGCTTACAATTATTCAGATTACTGGTAGCGTGGATGGCTACAAGTTTGTATGAGACTAGAGCTACATCCTACGTGTATCTACAACAGAATGTATAAACATGACTCAGATTGGCATGTGAGAGAGGCATGTTAGCTTGCGTTTGTTGCTTCAGGGTGTAGCTTTTGTGTTTCTTTACAATAACTGATTTTTAATATTTTTCGCGTTGTTTACTAGAAGGAATTTGCCTCTATGTGGGATGCAGTCACAACTTTTTACTGTAATTTGGTTGTCCATGGCTCCTTGCTGCCAGGCTAAGGTTATGGTCTATATGGTATATAGTTAAGTTGATAAATTTTATGAAGAAATTGACTTCCATGTTCAGCCTTTAGTTTTTCAACTTTTGTGAATGTATGCACGCACACACTCGTGCATTGCGTCATGAATAGTTATGCTTGTTCAAATATGTACTCTATAATAAAATGTTACTAAATCTTTTTCCTGTGTGAAATTGTGTTCTCAGGAAGCGGTACGGGCAATTTGTAAAGAAGTGGAAGTTTTGGCTGAAAAGTGTGGGAAACCTAAAATGGTTGATGCTATAAAATTGCCTCCTCCAGAGCTGTATAGGCATGTCGAGGTATTGGAGTCGAAGCAAGCACATATCTATGATGTTATTTATTTTGAAGTTCTTGGTACTTATTTATTCGTCTTTATGACAGTTTGGCAGATAAAATTCAATAGTCTTTTTTTAATAGATGTGTAAGGTGATGCACCTTATCTGCTTTGTCATTCTTTATGTTATAACTTATAACTTATAATTAAATAACCATTATTTGAAAATTTCTGCATTTACCTACTTATGTTGCTCTACAGTAGTTGTCATTCTAAGGACACAAAGAAAAATAGAGAAACCAGTCCAACCATGTCTTCTATTTTGATCCAAAAAACTTTGGATTTTGACATATCAAATGCTTTAACATATTAGAAACTTCACTAGAATAATAGGATATCCAAATAGGTAGAATTATAATTCATTAAGAATGAGAGACAACCAGATGGAATTTTATAACTTGAGAAACGAGAAGGTAAGATTATGATTGCAAAGTGAGCCAGTGCGTAAAAGTTGTTGATTATAGCTGAAAATCTCCTTGCCTTTTATCCTTGGGTTATTTTTGTCATATATGAGAATCTCTTTGCTTGGTTCATTCTAGATCAGCTAGAAATCTATAGCCAGTGGCTTGGCAAAGAAAGTTGTAAAGACTCTCACTTTCCCTATTTCCCACTATCCAGTCCAGTGTCACATGATTCGCTGGTCGCCTCGCAAATTGCAAATCAAAAAAAGCAAATTGTGGTCGGTTTTAAACTATTTTTGAGTCATTTTGACCGAATTGCGAATTTAAAGGGCGAACTAATAAGTGCATTATGTTTCACTGGTTCAGTCAGATGATGAGATTGAAAGGAAAATTGGTGTCTCTCAAAACTCTAGACTTGATTTTTCTATTAGAGATTACTTAATTTTATTAGAATATGGAAGATCTGTGGCTAAGTGTTAAACTATTAAGTAGTGACCAATCACTTGCTCTTTTCATGATTATTTGTGAAAGATCAATATTCTCTTAGCTAAGCATGGTAGTTGGATTTAGTCCTCTTTTGTGCATGGGTGATGCCTTCTTTAACCGTCTTCCTACTGGTATTATACTTATTGTTTCAGAAAATTATGAGTAAAAATGACCTGCAAATGCAAGAAACAAAAGGATATACAATGAAGATGGCATTCTTGTTTTCTGATTTTTGACAATGGATAAAAGAGAGAGCAGTTTCACTTGGAGCACATTTTCCTCTTATTTCCCCTTAAAATTAAATTTGCTCAAATTTTAATTCCTGCATGGACAAAAACTTGTGCATTTTTTGTAATTCATGGATAATTCATGCTGCATAACAAAGTTAGGCAGAGTAATCTTAGCATCTATCCTCTTCTGATATGTGAGGGCTTCAGTTACTATTTTTATCTTGTTATCATCGAAGGTTTGGTTTTCTTCTTCCTCTAATATATGTATTGGGTGGAAATTTAGCTTAACATGAACATTTTGAATAATTTGTGATCAAACCAAGTGAATAGAGTCATTTTTTTGTTATTTGACTATCGTTCATTGTCTGTATATCTTTTGGCTGTACCCTATTGATGCAACAACTTGTTGCAGATGCTAGAAATGAATGAATTTGCTTGTAATAATGTGTTAGTTTAAATTTTCGCCAAACTTGGTTTATATAACGAATGAATGAGCATAACTAAATATTCCTTTTTTTCCCTTTTTGACCATCCTGAAGGGGATCATTGGAGATGAATTGGTACATGCTTTGCAAATAAAGAAAAAAATACCGAGAAGGAAGGCCCTTGCAGCACTAGAAGAGAAAGTTGTAGATATCCTTACTCAGAGGGGCTATGTTGAAAAGATTGGGGCTACTATGGCTGCTGAAACTGTGCCAGATTTGTATGTGGATGAGGATGAAGACGAGGAAGTGGTTGTTGATGGTGAAGTTGATGAAGGTGATGTTCATATAAAGCCATCTCCAAGAATTTCGATTCCCTTGGTAAAACCTGGACTCTTTTTCATCGTTTGACATACGTTTGATAAATATCTACTTGTCTGCATATTATTTGTCTCCTCATTCCCTCTTACCTTGATGCATCTGTAATATCAGGATTAGAGGCTTTTCTTGTCTATTTAAAGTTTCCAATGATCATTCTCTGTTTTGACCTAGTTTCTAAATGTTAGAAATAGAGATCATCTTGAAGGTAATACTCATTCTTTAATCTGAAAGTTTTCACTGATTTTGTAATGATCATTGAACTGTAAATCTACATATTCTTGGTGTTGTGACTTGTGAGGTTGTGGCTGTCACAAAGTGAGAAATGTCAACTTTATGCTCCACACATTTCACGAATCATCATGAAGTATCTTAGTGCTGTAGTTAATACATGCCAAAATTCTTTATGTTACAAACTGTTCTGAGCTGTGTTATTTGGAATGAAGTACATTAACAGTTACAGGAATGTTAATTTTTTTAAGTTTAGTCAACTACACCAAAAAGGACTAATACCCCTCTTACTGAAATGTAGAACAGTTGCAGGGATGTTAACTTCTGCCTAGCTTTGTCAAATTAGTTCGAAAGGAATATTAATGACACTTACCAATTTTCTTATTGTAGTTTGGTGAGGGAAGGGAGGAGGGTGTGATAAACATTTAGGTAGTATTGCTTTTACTGTAATCGAATTTATTGTTTTATTTGCAGTTGTTCTCCGAGGTAGATGTGAAGCTGGTTTTCAAGGAGACTACATCCAAATACCTGCGGAGACGTATTGTCGAGGTATACCAACAAAGAGGCCTGGTTTAAACTATGTTTTCCATTTTATCACTGTTAGCAATTCAATGTTACTTATTAGTTTTGTTGACTCTGCATGATTTTATGATAACTTTGATGACTGCCAACTTTTCAGCTATCTATCAATTTTTTTTGTTGCCAAACAGGAATAGATGCTTTTAGGGAAGTTTCTGTTCATGTTAAGATTTTGTTTTTACTTGGGCCAAGACATTAAGTTATCACAAAGTAGGAGGGAAATTACAGTGCAATTGTGCAACACTTCTCCAAGTCTCGAGGGGCTACTTAAATGCTCTGACCTTTGATTTGAGTAAAGAATGGTTGCTGCTAGGATACTTTAACCATAACTGATTTATTAGATATACCCATGGCGTATAGTTTAGTTTTTGTTCAAGATCCTATACACTTGTGAATAGTATAATGTATATTAAAGGAAACACTTTCTCTTTAGAGTACTTAGATTAGATATATGGACTTTAGTCTCCAAATACACTTAGTCCTCTAACGGGAAAAGCTTAACCATTAGACTTACAAATTGAGATGTTAGAAAATCGAAATGAATGGAGAAGAATACATGTGGACAACCATTGGAACTGATATAGTGGGTTCATATAGCCAACCCCAATCTTCTAGGATTAAAACTGACATTGTTGTTGATTAGAATAATATTTAACCTTTTTCAAGCAAAATTTTGGAAGAATATTTTGTTAGCTAATTACAATGTAGTAGTTCAAATTTTTTAAAATATAGAGTTGACTTACAGTAATATATGGTGTCTAATGGCTAAATATGTACTTCGACATAGTTAGCATTGATTGTGAAATAAGGAGGCCCTCCTAAATTAAGCTCTGGCTGGGGACAAGAGGTTCATTAAAATGATTTGAAGTAAAGTAATTATGCCTATTTTAAACTTGTTGATTTGCTTGCCTTTTTAAAGCTAATTTCCACTTTGGCTAATTAAAAACAACTTTTTTGAAAGAAGACCATGCGTGTAGCTCCATTATATAAACTAAACAGGGGTGCTATTGAAATATGTGAACATCCTTAATTCACTTAATTGGAAAAGATGGAGCGAAAAGCACTCATGGTCGCAACTATGAGCTATTGTCTAAAAGATAACCACATAACCACGAAAATGATTTGCCAAATATCGAGATAGTGAAATAAGAGAGAGGGGCTGTTGGTAGGCACAGAGGAGGGAACCACTGGCTGAAATCGAGTGAAGAGAAGAGACATACAACTGAATGTCAAGGCTATGGAAGAGAGGAGAAATATTAATGGGATGTTGGGAGATTTCTGATTGGAATGATTGATTAACCAACTTTGGAAAGGCATTTAATCTTCCGCCCTTTCGGCTAATCAAAATGGAGAAGCAGTGGGGTTCAATTTTCTTCCTTATCAATTATTTTGTTCTTTTTCTTTCCCTTCTGACATTGATTTCTTGGTCCTTGTAATCAATCCCATATTTTGGCAAGCTTGGTTGTTTTTTCGCCCTTTTCTTTATCCAAGAAACCTCACATTACATAGATATAGCATCCATAATTTCGCTTGGAAAGCATGTTGATGCACTTATATTGGACTTGGAAATCGGACTGGAATTCTAGCTTATATGGTTCACACCTAGTTTTATTAATTACAAGTAGCAGTTGCTTGTGATCAGTTTTAGCTTTTCTGTTAAAGTTCTATCTTCTTTCTCTCAGGGAGGACGAAGAAGTGATGGGAGAACTCCTGAAGCGATTCGTTCTATCAATTCTAGATGTGGATTGCTTCCTAGAGCCCATGGAAGTGCTCTTTTCACGCGAGGAGAGACGCAGGTTTGATTTATTCTTTTAGCACATCATTTTTTTGTTTTAGGTGTTAGGTACACATGTCTGTCGGCTTTATGTTTCTTGATATGGTGAAAAACTTCATTTAAGTATGTCCCAAAGCTAGTGATGCATAACCTCTTTGTAAGTATTGTTGTTTTTCTTTGTTTTTAATGCGTAGTTAGCCTTTCCTGTATTTTAGCATAAATTTCCAGTTGATACTTCTGCATTGTAGCTGCATCATTCTGCTATTTTGCATACTACAATTATGGGAAATGATCTTTGCATACTACAGAGTGACTCTTCTAGTTCTATTAGTTAGAAGTTGTGTACCTCTTTACCTCGGATTCCCAGATACTACTTGCGAGTTGCAAGTATTACAAATCTGAATGACTTACTAGTATTACAACTTATAAATCAGAATTTTTGATTATCAAACATAATATTCAAGTATAACAAATGAGAATTTTAGATCAGCCAACATAATATTCAAGTATTTTACACATCAGAAACTTAGATTCGCAAACTATATACTAACCAATTTCTGGGACAATTTGACAATCAATTAAAAATATGACTCACAAGAAAAAATCGGAAGAACTGATTTGGAGAAAACAGAAAACATAGAAGACAATCTGAGTACTTTTATCATAAAATGAAAATGTAATACACAATTTTTGGCCGTTCGAAACTGAAATTGAAACTGAAATTTAACCATAAAGCCAAAGAGAAGAGGAAAAATTAGAAATCTTACCGTCACAGCACCAGCTTTAATTAAACCGAACCAGAATTGGAATTAAAGATTTGCTTAAATAGGAGACAAATCTAATCCCGTACCAGTCCGACCTTGTATTTTCCGGGTGCAATTGGGTTTTGGACTGGATTGATTAGGCAGTAAATATATTAATGTTTATATATGTTAAAAAGATTCAGTCCAATTAAAACTCTTATATCAACATACTAGTAATCTAGTAAAGTGATACTATCAAAGTTATTGAATTTGCAAAATATGAGTTACTTACAAGAAACCCACAACTAACATTAGAAGAAGAATTGTCACGCAGTAGAAGAATGGAGCTGACTCTTTACACTTACTGTTTGTTTGAATGCAAAGTGGATGTTTGGTTAAGTAATAATGAAATGGTGGAAAGTGGGTTCAAAATTTTGAAGAGGAGTTCTATAATTTCTACTGTCTAGTTATACTTCTTGTTGACTGTTGCTGCTGCCTGGAACTGACCAGAAGAGTCTTCTGATTTCTGGGTCAGACTTAAAGAAGCATAATAAGTAAGGTTTAAAGTTTAATACTAGTATATATGCTTCTAGGAATCGTGTACAGCAGCAATGTCGTGAGTTTAAGAAAAGAAAATGTAATATTTGTCTCATAGAAGTATATAATAATAGTAATATTTAACAAAAACAACGATCAGTGTAATTCTGATTTTAGGTTTCGGACCGTACCAGATACCGGGTCGGATATATCTGGTCCGGTCTATTAGTGCACACCCCTACTTACGAATCACTTGAGTGAGACGATGCTTTGAGAGGAGAGGTGCCAAGAGAAGATGATCTGAGTTTGGAATATAGGGTTTTGCTGGTAGAGAATTAGAGATCAAGCTTTACTGAGGAAGTGAGAATAGAGGATTGAGTTTAGGGTTTTGGTCTCATTGTACAATCGCTGCCCTGCATTATTACTGTAATGTTCGTGGGCCTACTAAGAAAATGAAAGTGTTCAGCTCATTATTCACCCAAATAATAATAATATGAAAAAATAAAATCGGATACATCCAGTTTTTAAAATCTTATGATCTGTATCCAAAAATTCAAAACCTTATGTTTAAATATCTGCATGTTGAAAACCGAATTGGATATACATATTTCAGATCGGATTATTTTGCACACCCCTATGATTGACATTATGAATATATTGGCAGCCATGGCATGGGATTTATCTTGGTGTGTGAAACAGCCCAAACCAGCTTAAACAGTATGATAATACTGTCTACAAAGCACAGCGGAAGACTCATAGAAGTCTGGGCTGAATCCGACCTGTGGCTCGATAGCCACAGCAAACCAAAATCAGAGTATTTTAAAACTTTTTTACATTATTAAGTGAATACTATTTATAAAACATTACGAAATTACTCCAATTTAATTTACAATATATAATTTACATTATGTATTTCAAAAACAAGTCCTTACCTCGCACATAACACATATTACAAGTAGGCATCGTCTCGACAACAGAGCTAACCTGAAAATGGATCTATCCCCGATAAGGGATAGGCCCCATCAAAGACTGTCAATAATTGAATTGTTGAGTAATCCGACAAACTATTACATTTATATACAAGTCATTAACAAACATCTCCAATTTAATCTTTTCCTCATTTGGTAACTCCTTATAAAACGTTAATTTATCAAAACCCAAACTCTTTTAATAGACCGTTTGATATCGATGTAAATACGACTAAGAACCTTTGGTTCATAGTGAATCAAAACACGGCTATAACTTTACAAGTTAATAGCGAAAATCAAAACGAGGCTATTACTTTACTAGTCAATAGCGAAACAATACGACAAATGAAACATATGATTTCATTTGCGAAACAAACAAAGCTTTATATACCAAACGTATTCATTCAAAACTCATATTAAAAGAATAATATAACAGCACTTTAAAACGTGGGAATATATGGACCGTTAGGAAGTAGGCTTGATCTAAATCCTGAGAACACGGGTGATCGTCATCACCGAAAATACGGTTCTTGCAAGAACGAAACGGGATCGGGGGCTCGAGATCGATCCGAATAACCATTACCTATTATCAAGCTATAGAATTTCACAATAATTCGAATATAAATACCCGTTGCCAATTCCCAAAAATGGACATTTTTCAATGTCAAATATTTCAATATAAAACAAAACAATAATTCAATTGATTTTCTTTGAACTCAACAATCATACTTCATTTTCATAATACGATATTTCAAGAATCATATTTTATAAGTCAATAACATTCAAAACATTAATTTTTATTAAAATCATTTCACAATACTAATAATGTTATTACATAAACAAAGCAATCAAACCAATATTTTTCCCATCATCAATTGAACATAAAAATACTTAAATTAGCTTTAAAAGATATTAGATGTTTGTAGGTTATTTTTAATGAGCAAATTCTTCAACCAAAAATCATATTAGAAAACCAAAGAGCTTCATTGATGAATTTGAACAAACACCTTGTGTGCATCAATTTCTAACTCTAAAAGATAACAATTCAAGCTTCCTTTTTGCATCACCATCTATAATACCCAAAAAATTCATACCATCCATAATTACCGAATAGAGAAACATGAAATAATTGTAAATACTTGATTAAAGGAATACCCAATTGAAATCCCAATTTGAACAATTAACCTCATAATTGACTATTTTAGATTTTCATGACAGTCTGTTAGTATTTTGGGCATAACTTTCTCATACGAACTCATTTTGAGGCTATTCAAGTGCCCACGTGACCGCGTCTCCGAGCTCTACAAATCTTATGAAGAAACCAGAACCTAAAAATGACTGTAACTGTCACACGAAAACAGACAGGAACAAACGGACAGAATCTTGTTCCAATGAAATGAACATTACTCTCAACTTTGAACATAAATCAAAATCCCAAATTGTAACCACTAACCAAATACTACCACATGAATTAGAACTTAAAGAGAACCCAAATGAATCCAATTTCAATACTTGAACTAATTACCCAATTGATAAACAAATACTCTAACTTCAGATTTGAATCAAAGTATATGAAATCTCAAAATAGAGGAAAGTATAAAGTGATTCTAATTTTTGGTCTTTCTTTGAATGAATAAAATGAGGAAGATGATGACTATATTTTTGATAATGGAATGATATGTGACTTTCTTTTTGATAATGGAATGATATGGGACTTCTTTTACTAATATTGGTGAAGAGTGATAAGGATTAGTGTCCTTGAACACCTAACTATGTGACACAATCGTTGCATGTGTGTCATCAAATGATATTACCAAATTTTTATCTGTTTTCGATTATACTCAATCTTCATTGTATAACTTACTTTTTGTCCCAAAATAATTTCGACTAATATCCGATTGTATTAAAATATTTTACTAAGTCCCAATAAAATATCACGCTTAAGAAATACTAATCCCAGATACACTTAATTAATTATAATTAATTAAGCGGCTAATTTTTGGGCTATTTCAGTGTGTTTTTTGAGTGTGATCGTTCTTACTTTTTTGTCTGGTGTTTTATTTCGTCACTGGCAATGCTTTTTGTGTGTTTCCGTACATTTCATCCGATGTCAAAGTCTTCTGTGTCTTTCTTAGCTTCTGAAAGTGTGAAATCTGCAATTTGCATTTTTCAATCATCTCCCTGTCTAAAAATATCAATCTGATTTGAGAGGTTGTGTTCTCTTCTGCTGCACACATGGTTCCACCAACCATTCTATTTGTTCTCCTGATGTTTGACGATTGAAGGTGTACTGTAGTCCTTTTATTTCTCTAATATCAGGAAGTGTTTGCTTGTACTTGAGCAAAAATAATGTATACTGCAGTCGCTGGCAGTTGTGACCCTTGGTGACAAACAAATGGCACAAAGAATAGACAGCCTAGAGGGTGACGATGAGTCAAAGAGATTCTACCTTCAGGTACTTTTACTACTATGTATTGTTTTCTGGTATATAAATGTTTTTTGTGCCTCCTATAAGCAGAAAAGACGAAGCTATTTACAGGGCTTAATCTGTGAATAAAGGAAAAACTCCTTGCTTGGCCAGCTTCCTCTGGCCCAAACAATTGGGAGGTGGATTTTCCTCCCTCCATATGAGCAATTGTAGATTACTACGATACGACCACCATAATGCACGTAGTATTTTATTCATGCCGGGTCTAAAACTCTAGATGAATGGCATTGTACTCCTAACTGAACAAAATACTATGATGAATTCATTGCAATGATTTAGATATAATTTTTTGAACGTGCCAAGTCAATTTTAGTTTTTTATCGGGGGGGGGGGGGGGCGTGGTGGTGCGGACTTGCTTTCTAGACAAATTCTACTCATTGCTTTTGGTTTAGGAGTATTTTTTCTGATAATACTAGCTGCACTAAGCCCAAGCACGTTGCTACTCCCAACATCTCCCATATGCACAGTAGGATCGTTGCCCAGGTGTGATCTATGAGCTGCACTACCATGGAGCCAGGTTGGTTCGATCATACAGTTGTTTGCAGCAAGTACTTATGCAACATTTGGCGCTCTAGAATGTGTAATTATTTAAGCAGGTTCCTTGATGATTTAGCATTTCTTGTTGTTGCCCCATTAGGTTTATGCTGTATATGTATATCTTTTAGGATGTGGGTAGAGTTATCAAGTCACATGAAATATGATTAGATGTTTGTTGCGTCCAATTACTCCAATTATGGTTCTTTATTGTACAAAGAATTTTGTAATTGAATCCTAATATCCACCGTCATAAGCAAAGTTGCTACTATTTTGAGCCATATGAACTGAATTTTCATGAAATTTGATATCAATTTAAATTAGCAAGTAGGGCTAGTAAATCCTTCAACTTTCAATTTGTCTCCAACTGTTGTGGAGTTTTCTGTAGCATGTAATATTGGAAATTATCATTGATCTTACTCTGGATGGTATACACTCCAGTACTCATTTCCGCCATCTTGTGTTGGAGAAGTTGGACGGGTAGGAGCACCAAGTAGAAGAGAAATTGGTCATGGAACACTTGCAGAGAGGGCTCTTGGACCTGTCCTACCCTCAGATGACAAGTTCCCATACACAATACGTGTTGAGAGTAACATAACTGAAAGCAATGGTTCATCAAGGTAAACTCTCTTTTTAGAGTTATTTGGGTGTGCCAAAGTAAAATATTTCACTGTTGAAGCTTGTAGAAAAATATCAGTTCCCATTCTACTCTTCTCCATTTGTTTTCATTGCGAATATATTTGTTTTCCTAAATTTTATGCCACTTTTGAAGCATGGCATCGGTTTGTGGAGGTTCGTTGGCACTGCTAGATGCTGGGGTCCCAGTAAAGTGTCCAATCGCAGGTATTGCGATGGGTATGGTTTTAGATACCAAAGAATTTGGAGGTGACGGAACGCCACTCATTCTCTCAGACATAACAGGATCTGAGGATGCCTCCGGAGATATGGACTTCAAGGTAATTCAGAAAGTAATTTTTATAGTTAAATGTTTTTCGTGCTTTTGTAAAACCAACATATTATTAATGTTATTCTGAAACTAATCTTTTGGCTGCAGGTTGCAGGAAATGATGATTGCATTACAGCATTCCAAATGGACATCAAGGTTAGCTATTTTGATGTCTAATTATGTAGACTTGGAAATATGTCGGAGACTAAAGCCAAGCATTATTATGAATATTTCTTTTTGTAATGATAGGTTGGAGGTATTACTTTGCCCGTTATGAAGCAGGCACTTCTACAGGCAAAGGATGGACGAAAGCGTATTTTAGGTATTTTTTTTGTTTATAAATATGGTGGTTATGGGACCTTTGATATAGTTGCCTTGTTTTCTACTTCATTTTTGGTCGAAATTACTCGAAGTATTTTGTGTTAGCCTTTTTGTTACTTGATGCTTCTTTGCTAAGAATGCGTTTCCCATTTTTCTTCATCAGCTGAGATGTCAAAATGTTCACCACCTCCATCAAAAGAGCTCTCTAAATATGCTCCATTAATTCATGTCATGAAAGTAAGTTTCCCCATTGATTGTACTCAAACCAATTACACTATTTTTCAATTTCATGACAGGAATGCTGAATCTTGTTTTTTGGCTATCATATAGGTCAGGCCAGATAAGATTAATCTTATTATTGGTAGTGGAGGGAAGACGGTAAGAAACATTATCGAAGAATCTGGAGTTGAGGCAATTGACACTCATGATGATGGAACGGTAAGAAAAGTTTTCATTTTCTATTGTGTGTGATGTCCATTCCTAATGATTGTACTCCAACCAATTATACTGAACGGTTTGAATGATGGGTGTAGGTAAAAATTACTGCAAAGGATTTGGAGTGCCTGGAGAAGTCTAAGATTATGATTGGAAACCTAACAATGGTTCCCACGATTGGGGATATCTACAGGTTTGTTTTTGCGAAGAATCTTCTCGACTTTTTGCTGGATCATAATCCGAACCTGAACACTTGGCTTTCATTGAACTATATTTTGATAGATCCACAAGCATATGCCAAGGTTTCTTATTTTACAAAGGGATTCTCAGAAGATAAGGAACTCAGTAATGTCTAGTTTAGAAGATTGCCCTTTTCTATATATAGAAGTGTATAGTTAGATGATGGGCGCCGCGATGTTATGTGTAAATACCCATAGAGGAAAATGGCCAAGCGTTTTTTAATATCCTACACTAGCAACAAACAGTTATTTTAAGATGCAAGGATGACTTGAACACTTTGTTTGGATTGAAGAAATTGTAGGGAAAGGAAGGGGAGAGATTCAGAAGGATATTATTTCCTGTGTTTAGATACCAATTTTGGAGGGGAGGGATTTGAAGAGATTAAGTCTCTTAATTTTGTTATTAAATCAATCTCTCCAAATGTGGAAAGATTTCAAAGGAAAATGCTATTTCACTTCCTCTTCCTTTTTCCCCTCTTAAACAAGCTAGGGAGACTTTTCCTATTATTCCCTGCTCTTCCTTTCCTTTCTCTCATATATTGTTATCCAAACAAAATGGTGGTCTACAAATGGTATGGGAAAGTTATGATTATGTTCTCATCTCAGAAAAAAAAAAAAAAAACAATAAACACAAAAAAAAATGCTTAAGACAATTATGGGTTTTAATTTTGAATTTTGACAAGGTAATCATTCTCATAACATTTTCTCATCTCCAAAGAAAAGTGCTCAAGTAAATCAAAAAGGGTTTAGAGGGTGTATATGTTTTCTTTTCAATCCATTCTACTTGTATTGTTTAATTTGATGTTTGACAAGGTAATCATTCATAGCATATTCTCTTTTTCTATCTCTCATTCTATTGAATATTTGCTTGATAGTTATGGATAGAAAGTAATATAGGATCTGGAAGATAACTACCGAGTGTTTTCTTCCGTGCCAGGAATTGTGAGATTAAATCTATTGCTCCTTACGGTGTTTTTGTTGAGATAGCTCCCGGACGCGAGGTAACTTGTGGTCTATTGTGAAACCTTTTGAGTTTTGTTAGACGTCCATTCCTCTCCTTGTTATATCTAAGTCTAAAGTATGCAAACAGCTGATTATGATGACACTGAGTTGGTTATGTGGAACTGATGAGCTTTTATTGTCCATTCAGGGACTTTGCCATATTAGTGAACTGAGTCCTGGTTATCTCTCCAAAGCTGAAGATGTAAGTGCCAACTAAATTTCACAATCATTCTGTTGTATCCTCAAAGTTCTGAAGGACAGATGATAATATGCAGGTTTTTAAAGTTGGAGACCGGGTGGATGTCAAACTTATTGAGGTGAACGAGAAGGGTCAGCTTCGCCTTAGTCGACGCGCTTTGATTCCTGATGCAGATCCGTTAGTTCCCAGCACAAAGCAACGAGGAACTGCTGTGCCGAAAGAAAGTTCTGTAACTAAGAGTGTTACTAAGAAAGTTATTGGTGCGGCGAAAGACAAACCACTAGAAGAGAATGTTGATCTTATAAAAATCAAATCAACTACTCCAAAACCATCTTCAAAGAGCAACACAGATCCGGAGAAGGTACTTCGAGATAGGCCCAAGAAAGGAAACAAAGCTACAAGTGAAAGCGAAACTAGTTTAGTAAATAAAGAGGCTAAAATTGGATAGTCCGGAGTTTTTTGCACCCGGAATTCATCTTCAAAGAAAGCTGTAGCTATGAACGCTTACAAATCAAAAAATTTCACCTTTGTTCTAACCGAAGCTAAGGTATGTGACTATAGTTGTTTTCCTCCTTGACTATTTACAGTTTGGTTTAAGATTATAATGAATTGTAGTAAAATGACTCACTAAATCATATGCACTTATTTATGTGAAATTATACATGATGTTTGCTATCAAGGTCAATTGGAAACTACCTATTTGTTAGTGTTATTACTAACAAGTGTAAGATTGCGTACATCTGACCTCAAACCCCGCCCTAAGTGCGAGCCACTTAATGGCATTGGGTAATGGAATGTTGTTGTTGTACTACTTCGCTGTTACACACAAATTTGTTGTGATGACGATGATTTTGGAATTCATTGACATCCCATAATCCCAACGACAAAATCCATGACTTAGAAGATCATGAGGTTTATATAAGAGTTGTCTCATTGAGACATTTCCTACTTCCTAGGACATTTTCTTGTCTCAACACTCAATATTGTCATATCAATTTGCTCATTCTACAATGGATTTTGCAGCGTGAAAGGTTGGAGTTCCCTCTCAAAAGTCAAAAGCCATGAGGGGTATAGATGACGCTAGTCATTGGCATAGAAAACAGTGGCAGTTTAATTACAGCATCAGCAAAAGCAAGATCCCAGATTGGACCCAAAATCATGCATGCTCATCCCATCATTAAAGTGGTAATTGACTATTGTTTGTCTATTGATTCTAAAAGTTACTGGAAACTAACAGCAGTTCTTCTTGTTTCATCTGTTCTATTATATTTGTTAAAACATTGGCTTAATTTAGATGTTTTTGTTAAAACATTGTACAAAGATATAGGTTTTCTTTTGTTTGGGTGTGCATGTGTTTTGGGGGCTTTCTTAGCTAAACAAAGGTTCTTGAAGTTTATATCTTCCTGGAAGTGAATATTATGTTTGTTTTCTTTTGTGTTTATATTCATCGAAATTACCCGATCTGAACGTCTGCACGAGCGTTTTTGACAGATTTACTTGTGCCCCGAGTGTTTGGGTTTGTTATTAAGATTAATATTAAGGAAGCTTATGGGTTGTGCGACTAGGGTTAGCAAGTTCCATGAGCACACTCGATAGTTATCGTTCCACCTTGACAATTAACAAAATACGAGAAACGAGAAAGAAGCCCTTAGCCCTCATTAGGTTTATTTGATTTGAACAAGCTATGGTGTTGAGTGTTGCATAGCATGATAGGCAAGGATTGGAAGTCGACTAGTAATGGGACAAGCAATGTAGAAAGACGAGAGTCGAGAGACGTGATCATTTGATCATGTCCCTGCCCCATAGGCCATAACTACATTGGTCATTTTGGAGAAGTACCAAAGAATGGGTGCAACAGAAAGGGTAGTATTCTTGAAGCACTTATTGACTATCGGATATATTGGTTGCTAGTATTTAGTATAGATGTTCGTGCAATGCACAAATGTGTGAAGATACATATAAGTAAAATAGAGATATTCTATATGGTATACATTAACTATTGTAAAAGGCGAGTGGTAGTAATTTTTAAAATTTTTTCCACAAAATAGAACTCAATTCTTGGAAAATTAACCATAGTTGGTTGCTAGTATAGATATTCGTGCAATGCATAAATGTATGTGTGAAGATACATATAAATAAAATATTCAAGTGATGCAAGTATATATTATTGTTATAAAATTAATCTATTTGGATAAAATGTAACAACAGATATAAATCAATGAAAACCTAATGATTGCATGAATGTTTAAATAATTACTAAAAAAATAAATAATCAATTAAGATGTTCACACCAAATATATAATGTGAAATACCATGTTAGAGGTTTGAAAAAAGTGTTTTGTATACAACATTTTAAGTGCATTTGCATATATTACTATCATTATTGCATTCCGAGTATTTTCAGACAATTTTTGTTGCTTTGGAAATTGCAACCCAAAATTGTCCACTAAAAATAGACATAGATTAGGTAGAACAATTCAACATGGGAGAGTAACTATCATTGACTTTAATCAATCATTATCACAAAACATAAAGACATAGAAAATTGTCTTCTTTAAATAGCAATTAGTATTTTAGTGTTATCATCATCATCATTCTACTCAGTGTATCCCACTCATAGAAAAACTATGGACAAGATCTGGGGAGGGAATGACGGCAGCAACTCATACCCATAAAGGAGAGCGCGGCTAAAGAAATCCTCCGGCTTGAGAGAGATAAAAAAACATATCTGCACGGGAAAGATAAACTAAATTGGAACCATACAAAGATATTTTAGTGCCATATGAATATGAATTCAAATATATAGAAATCCACAGAGAAGAGTAACATGGATAAGTCTTGCATTCAATTTGTCTTCTTTAATTTTTACACCTAATGATACTAAATACTTTGATCATGACACCAATATTTTATATTCTTTTATTGATAACTTTCCCTTAAAAATCTTTTTGTTTCTTTTTATTATTTACCCCATTTGATAATTTTTGTACCCACCTGAAATTTTTCATTTATGTTTTAATCTAACAATTGAATATTTGAAAAAAAAAACCTCTATATTTTAGTAGCTTTAATGGTGAAATGTGGGTTAAAAGAGATCTTTTATTCTCAGTACATTTTAATGTTAGATTTTGTATTACTACTACAATGAAAAAACTATTAAAAAAATAAAAATGGAGTACATAAATTTATTATATATCTAGCCTTTAAAGGAAAAAAGTTTTAAATAATGAGAAAAAATATTCAAGAAACACCAGAAAATTTTGTAGAAGTTATTAATTGGATTAACATTTTTTGATAATAGCAATCATAATAATTTTTATATTTAATTATATGTAAATAAGTAGTACTAATATTTTTGAAAATAAAATTTTGCAATATTTCATAATTATAATTTTTTACGTACGAAATGGTCTCAATTATTCATGATTTTTTCATTTTTTTTACATTAATAAGGAAAAAGTATCCATAAGGGACAAAAAAAATGCATAAATTGCCAAAATTCAAAATTTGAATGGCGCCTTTACACAGAAGTGGAAACTAATCCTTCATCAGAAAAGAAAATTTACTCAAAGCTTCAAAGGCAATTCAGCCATGGAAGACGACACCATTTCCAGAATTCTTGCAGACCTCGAAGCTCACCATAATCTCAACCCATCATCACCCCTCTCTCGATCAATCCTCTTAGATCTCCAATCCTTCTTAAACTGTCAAATTCAAGCCCGAAATTCCGGCGACGATGAAGATCCACCTCAAACCAATCTTCTTTGGGACGAATTATCTACTCGAGGGCTTTCTGTTACGTCTCTTATCAACCCAATTTCAGCTGCAATGGATTCTAGTTCTTCTTTGTCCTTGCTCGCTTCTACTGTTTACTTATCCCTTTTTCTATCTCCTAATGCTCCCGTTTTCTCTCTCTTCACTCCTATTTCGTTTCTCTCTGTTCTTCGCTCCATTCGAATTTCTTTGAAGCCGCAGAAAGTGGGTTCTATCCATTCTTCTTCTAATGAACGTTCTAGAAAACGGGGCCGAGGTAAAAGCGCTAGGGTTTCTAATTCAGAGGAAAATGATGATGATAATGAAGGAGAGGGATTGGAGACTGAATTCGACATTAATTTGTTGATGAATGTACTTGATAAATTAGTTGTTGTATTGGGTTTGGTTCATTTAGGAAGGTTTCCTGATAGTTTAAAATCTTTGGTTCAAACAGTGGCTGATATTCCAATATTGGGGATCGATTTGTGTGGTAATAATTCTGGGCATTGCAAGAAGTTGTTTAATTTTTGTTCCAGCATATTGCGCCATGTTTTGAGGCCCGAGCATGGAGAACAATTGATGACAGCTGCTGAGGTATTGAAATCTTTAACATCCTTGATTTTTTCGACGAAATCTCAAGCTAGAAGTTTTGCTCTTTTGTTTGTCAAAAATGAGATGATGGGTATGTCAAAAACTTCCGAATTTTTGAAAAATGCTATAGTGAATTTTCCTAGGTATTTAGCTCAAAAGGCACCTGAAAAATCAGATGCTAGAACCTTAGCTGTGGAATCTGTAATGGATATTATTAAAGCTATGGATTTTGGTGATCAAATTGGGTTTGTCGATTACGTTCTCAAAATGTCTCAAGGGAAATCTCATCTTAGATATATGGCTGTTGATCTCATTCCGAAACTTTTGATGTTGATACAAGTTCCTTCAAGTTCAGAATCAGACTGTGAAGAAGGGGAATCGTGGAAATTGAGGAGCTTGGTGGCGTTGATCCAGCGCTGTTCTGATTCAGTTGCAGGGATAAGGGCGCGAGCTCTATCGAGTTTAGCACAACTTGTAGGTAATCTATCAGATAACCTCAAAGATTGCGCGGTGTTCAGGGACGCATTGGGTATTGAAGGTGGCAAACAGGGCAGAACGAATGACCTCTTGAAGAAGAGGTGTACAGATGAGAAAGCGGTTGTTCGGAGGGCTGCACTTTTGCTTATAACTAAATTGTTGACTCTTTCTGGCGGCTCCTTGGATCCTGGCATTCTTAAGATAATGGGAATGACATGTTCTGATCCACTAATCAGCATAAGGAAAGCTGCAATTTCAGCTCTTTCAGAGGTTAGCTTAGTTTTGTTTGTACAAGGCGTTATAGATCTTATTAGTTTCTCATGTTTAGTTGCATTTTTTTGTATTCTTTGTAGATCAGTTTCTTTGGTGTAATCTGTCGTCATTTCTGACAGAAATCTTACTGGTTTTTTAGGCTTTCAAAATATTTTCAGATGAAAGTGTTATCATTGAGTGGCTTCATTCTGTTCCTCGGTTGATAATTGATAGTGAGACTAGTATTCAAGAGGAATGTGAGAATTTGTTTATGGAGCTCGTCATAGATAAAGTTTCTGTAGCTGGGTCACGAGCATCTATTGATGCTTCTATCGTCCCAAATTCAATAACAAGCACTAGAAATTTTGAGAAATATCTTGAGGAAATGTACCCAGGAGGAGTAATGGTTTTATTAAGGGAGATGTGCGAAGGTGAAATCATACCTTGGGTTAAAAAGATTTGCACTAGCCTTGGTAAGAAGAGAAGATTTAGGCCCAGAATTGCTACCGCTCTTCAGAATATCATCAGAACATCAGAAGCCCTTTGGTTGTCACATTCCTTGCCAATAGAGAACTGGGCAGCCCCTCCTGGTGCTTGGCTTCTTCTGTCAGAGGTCTCGACATTTCTTCCTAAAGCAGTGGAATGGGAATTCCTTTATCATCACTGGAAGCTACTAGACAAAGATGGAAGTACAGATGGATTTAAGTCTCAAAGCGATGACGGCATTATGCATTCACCAGTTGATGGCATGGAATCAAATTCAGTGTACTGGGCTGGTGATCGTGTTTTATTGCTGCAAACAATCTCCAATGTTTCTGTAGAGTTGTCCCCTGAACCTGCTGCACAATTGGCTCATGATCTGTTTAAGCGGATAGAGGGATTCAACATGCATTCTACTGAGGTACATAGCATGTCACATTTTGATTGAGCTTTACGAGGGCATAGTCGCATAGATGTTTTTTTTTCTCTGCTCTCTGATCAAATTAGAAGTTGTCAAAGGTGAAAAAAGATACTACTGCTTGTCCACTCTCAACTGCAATGATTTCTGTATAGTCAGGTCAGATCCTTCAAGGCCTATTTGTTTACTTGTAAAACTT
This sequence comes from Amaranthus tricolor, assembly GCF_026212465.1. Taxonomy (NCBI): domain Eukaryota; kingdom Viridiplantae; phylum Streptophyta; class Magnoliopsida; order Caryophyllales; family Amaranthaceae; genus Amaranthus; species Amaranthus tricolor. The sequence continues at coordinate 39,066,054 of NC_080047.1, forward strand.
TGTAGTGCAAACTACAAAGCACTGTTTGCTAATTAAGTTCAAAATAAAGAATCCCTGAAGGATCTGTCCTGAAATCTGCAACTCAATCCAATATAGTTTGCGTTGCGCTTGTCCTGAGGGCTGATACTATGTACTTCCTTCGTTTTTCTTTACTTGCACCCAAATGCCTTTTTACGCAGTTCAATGCGTTTGTCGGGTTGCTTATATTTAGAATTATACTCAACTAAAAATTATAAAAATTTGATATTATGAAAATGTCCGATGAGACGAATAAAACAAGATTACATATGACTATGTTTTTTTTCTCGTATAATAGCCGCAATATGTAAAATACTATCGAATGATGAATAGTGTAAAAAATGGTTTGGGTGCACCTAAAAAAACGGAGGAAGTAGATACCAATCTTGGACTTCTTGAAGCTATCTGCTAGGTTTATTGCATTTATTGATAAGAAAATAAGAAGCTAAGAAAGCTAAGAAAATGGTTGCTTAAGATGCTGATTAGGTTTTCTCCATAGAAAACAGCCAAGTTTTATTAGGCATTGTCTCACTTTTTATTGAATGTCATTTGCTCATGGCATTATATCTTACAAGGGACATCTCTCGATATCTGATTGATCCATTGTACTGTATTTCTCACAGTATTGCAAAAAATTATTTACCGGCCTTATATATGTCGACTCTGCTGTTAATTTCTCAATGTGTTGGTGAACTGTTTTCTATTCAGATACCCTATTGTGTTGACCTATAAAACCAGTTCCTGCATTTCACATCTGGTCAACACTTATGATAAAGCATTCAATTTTGTTAAAATCTACGTACCAGCTTTGGATATATGGCTTTGCTTTTAATTTCACAATGTACTGATCCACATTTCTTTATGAATGTAGCTGTTGACATGTATAAGTATACTACTGATTCCTGCATCTCATGACAGGTTAATGCTCATGTTAAAGCACTTAAAACATTGTGTAAACGAAAAACTATGAGTTCTGAGGAGGCGGATGCACTGGTTACAAAATCAGTTGATCAACTCTTTTGTAAAGCTTGTCATGTTATAGATAAGTATCTATCAGAAGAAGAAAAGGCAAGTAAAGAGAATGACCTTTTTACACCACCTAGAAGCAACACTAGAAAGGGTAGAAGGGAGGCTTCTTCATCAAAGTCGTTATTACAAGCTACAACAGCAGTTTACACTATAGGTTCCTTGGTCATTATCTGTCCATCCTTAGATTTGAAATCCATTGTTCCAATTCTGTACAGCATGATTACGTCAGGAACTCCTGATCCTACATCAAATAAGTTACCTGGCTCTACAATTTTAATAAAGGAAAAAGCTCCGTGTTTGTATATTCAGGCATGGCTTACAATGGGGAAAGTTTGCCTTGCTGATGGGAAGCTTGCCAAAAGATTTATTCCCTTGTTCGTACAGGTAAGCTTACCCCACCCCCTTATCTTCCCAAGGATCCTAAGGGAAAAAAGAAAGACTAGCATAACTTGTACCGTATGGTTTCAACTGGTTGACTTGCAGAATCGTACATTTTTTTATATTGAATTTTGTATCTTTTTCTTTAAAGATATTTTGCCAATAGGTAACCTGGAATTAATGTCTGTTTCAGTGTAACATAATTTGCTCGCTAATTTGCTTTTTGAATTTGCATTGTTTCAAATTTGTCCAAGAATAACCCAAAACTGACCATAATTCGCTTTTTTCGATTCGCGATTCGCGAGTAGATTATCAAATCACGTAACACTGGTCTGTTTACTTGTAATGCTGTTTGCACTGTGTTGACCTTCCCTTTAAAGTGAAATTAAACTCAAAGTGAACTCATTATGTATTTAGTCTGAAGCATAAGAGTACGTTTTGTGTAGAATATTGATTGGATGTTTAAAATAAATAAAACGCCTTAGCTAAAGACCGCCCATCCTTGTCGAATACCTTGATGCTTATAAGTTATAAGTGCTTAAGATTTAGAAAAGCTTCTACTTTGTATCTCAGTTTCCTCTGCTGCTGTAGGAGCTTGAGAAGAGTGATTGTGCTGCACTTAGGAACAATATTGTTGTAATCATGGCAGACTTTTGTGTTCGTTACACTGCCTTGGTTGACTGGTAAGACTGAACTGATCTTTTTGCATGAATTTTTATCTCTTCTACATTTCATGTAACCATGTTTTGAATCAACAGCTACATTGGGAAAATTACTAAGTGCCTTCGCGACTCATGTGAACTTGTTAGAAGGCAAACCTTCATACTACTTTCCAGATTATTGCAGGTTGATTTTTGGCCTTGACATATGCGTAAGCTTTGTTCTCTTGATATGCAAATATATTAATATACAAGTTTTTTTATCTAATAATATGCAGACTGATTATGTCAAGTGGAGAGGGGTACTTTTCCTGCGGTTTCTGTTGTCCCTTGTTGATGAATCAGAAAAGATTAGACAGCTTGCTGATTTTCTTTTCGGAAATATATTGAAAGGTCTGTTTTCATTTTTCTTTCAACAAATCTTGTATTAGACTGTTTCATCATGAGACGAGTCCGTATAATTAAACCATTTCTAATTGATTATTATAAGATTGTAAATGATCACTTTAAGGTTATAAGTGATTACTCTAAGACTACAAAAAAGTGATCACTTTAATACAATAAGTGTCCCAATAGAGATGGTTTCATCGTGAGACTGTCTCATTTGAGAATTTGCGCTTTTCTTGATTTACTTAAGTAGGGGTGTTCAATGGGCCGGATAAGGGCCAGGCCGGAATGGATAAGGGCCCTTTAAACTTAATATCAAAGCCCGGCCCAATTCGGTCCATTTTTATTACTAAAAATTATTTTAATCCTCATTTATCAATTTAAACAATTAAATTAAAAAATATTAATGATCCCATTGACATTGTCATTTTAATTTTTAAATTATACATTAATTAAGCTATTTATAAAGGCTCGTTTTTGACCCTTAGTGAGCCATTTTATAGCCCACTTCTTTTTAATTATAATAGAGCCCGTTTTCAGCCCGGCCCTTACAAACTCTTATAAAAATGGGCCGGGTAAGGGCTCAAAATGGGGCTCGGTCCGTTGAACACCCCTAAAGGATCCATACAGGCAGCCAACCCCCATCTGGATGTGAACTTTGGCTCTATTATTGGATTTTCATAGTACTTAACAGTTTAGATACCTGATTCTTGTTCTATATCTTCTTTCAGCTAAGGCTCCTCTTCTAGCTTACAACAGTTTTGTGGAAGCAGTTTTTGTTCTAAATGACTGTGATGCTCATGAGGCAAATAACAAGTCTCATAGCTCAAAAGTTGAAAACAGACTTTTCTCAATCAGGTAATTCTGGTTTGAATGCAACTCTTTGTTCCTTTTGTATTGTGAAATCTACGTTTAGCTTGAAAGATGAAAGTCTTGAACGCGACAAACAGTTTTTCATTTACACTGGCTTTATTTACTAGTTGAAATGTGACAATTATATGAGAAATCAGACAAATAACCAGGATTGTTTTTCATCAATAAAAACATGAGATGGAGCATAACAACTTATTTGCCTATTTAAGACATGATCTCACATCAACCGTATCTCTTTTTAACACGCATTGCCACGTCTTTCCTTCAGAGGTAATGATGAGAAGGCAAGGTCTAGAAGGATGCACATATATGTTTCTTTGTTGAAGCAAATGGCTCCGGAGCACCTATTAGCTACGTTTGCAAAAATATGTGCTGAAATCCTTGCTGCTGCATCTGATGGCATCCTTAGTGTGGATGATGTTAACGGACAGTCTGTATTACAGGTAAAACATGTCTCTCTTTCCCTCTTGCATCTAAATGTTTGCATTGCCAACTGAAAATATATATTATTAGCAAAAATATACTGCAATGGAATGGATTTGAGGCCCAAAGTTATGGGACTTTGTCTCACATTGATTGTATGAGCAATTAATGTGGGGTTTGTAGAGTAAATGGGCTCTCTCACCTATTCTCTCATTTGTTCTATAACAATGGTATTAAAGCCGACTCGAAGTGGTGGTTTAAGTTAAGCCAGTCGTGACCAACGAGGATCCAACTCGGAGTGGTGACCTGTGTTAAGACAGTCGCGCGACCTACGAAGATGTTGGAACTTATGAGGGTTCAAATGTAATGGAATGGATTAGAGGCCATTATAAAGTTATGAGACTTTGTCCCACATTGGTTGTAAGTTGTAAGGACAACTAATATGGGGTTTTTAGAGTAAACGGGCTATCTCACCTACTACGCTAGCCTTTTGGGTGAGCTCTTTCATTTGTTCTATAACATATACATCAAAATTTTCCAAGTTCTTATTGAGCATGAAGATGTGAATATATGGTCATTTTGTATATGAGTGATACCAAGCTTAACAAAATAAATAATTTTGTTACGGTTTATTTGGTTATTGGTATTGAATAGTGTTAATATGAATGATGTTTAGTGCTAATTAGCATGAAATGTCATTAACATGGGAATGAATTTTGTTGAGAAAAAAATGATCAAGGGTAAGGGAAGCATAATCATAAACCTTGTCAAGTAATTTTCTAACCAAATTACTTTACATTTTTATTACCATTCCAACTATTTAATAGGAGTACCAATAACCAAACATATCGTTAGTATCGGAAAAAAGGAGTCAGTTAAATGAATGGAATCAGATAGGACCGTAGGGTCCAAAATTTGAGATTGATACTAATTTTATAACTTCAAAATTGTTGCAGTCATCTGTATGCACTTAACCTTTGCTTAGCAGGATATCAAATTACATCAATCAAGTAATTCTTTGTGTTTTTTTCCACTAAAATTTTTTTTCACCTTTCAATATTTGTTCTTAATTCAATCTGTATGCAATTCAGTTGATGCGATTCACTTTCATGTTATATAAATCACTGGCATTGCTTTTATGAAATCAGGATGCCTTCCGTATCCTCATCTGCAAAGAGATACGACTCCCATCAAACCGTGTATCATCCTCCAATCTCGCTGAAATGGACGAAGAAGGGGGGGACGGCAGTGCAGCATCCGCTGCTGCTTCCAGAGGAAGAGCCATAACGCAAGCAGTGAAGAAGGGTCTCATTCAAAATACCATCCCCATATTTATCGAGTTAAAGCGTTTACTAGAAAACAAGAACAGCCCTCTCATTGGCTCCCTCATGGAATGCCTTCATGTGCTTCTCAAAGACTACAAAAATGAAATCGAGGACATATTGGTTGCAGATAAACAGCTACAAAAAGAGCTTATGTACGATATGCAAAAATACGAAACCACCAAGGCTAAATCGACAGCTGCAGAAGCCTTTGCTACTATGCATAAAAAGAAATCGCAGTCGTATCATACGCCAGGAAAGCCAGACGCCACAAATGAGAAGAGTAAGCTGTCGAAGAAACTGCATAGTGATTCAAAGGTGGCTTCGGCAATGGCAGATGTAGCAGCTGCGAGTGTTGCTAAGTCCGTATTGAAGGAAGTAAACAAAGGAGCTTTATCGCCTCCTTTGAGTATGCTTAGTATCCCTCAGTTAAGAACTTCCGAAAGAACAGGTCATTCTAAGGCACATAAGTCTGCAGATGTTATAGAATCTCTTAGAAGGCGGCAGACGTTTGAGTTTGATGAAGAAAATTAAGGTGTAACAATATTGTATCTTGTATGCACTACTCGTGCTTCAGTCCATCTAGTTCGATATTTAGTCAGCTAGACGAGTGTAAATACGACATCATTCGTGTTTTGCTTACCTTAACTCGGTTATCTGAACTTGAAATAACGCAAAAAAAAAAAAATGAAGTTACAGCGAGGAGAACATACACTTGGTGTTTGGTATGTTATTTAAGTGTTGATGAAAGTTCAACATTATTTAAAGGACTTAAGAAGTGCAAAATACTCTAGGTTTAGTTTTAAATTTGGCATCCTATTTTATTCTATATTTTTGTAAAATTTTCCATACAAATCAAGTAATCAACTATCCCAACAGCAGAATATGTTTAACAAAAATTTAACAAAGGCTTTCCCTCACATAATTCGAAAAAATTTACCTTCTTTCATTCATCTTCACTCACCAAAAAGTATGTTCATTCAGTCTTACTCAAAAAACAACCTCCATGAAAATAAGCGCAGTAAAACATTAGGACTCTTTGACCGCACTCTTCTCTATGGGTATGAACTGTCGTCGTTTTTTCCTCCATAATCCCTGACCATAGTTTTCTATGAGCAGAATACACTGAGTATGATGATGATGATTCATGAAAATAAACGCAACAAAACACAAAAACAAATCAAATAGGATTATGAGGGAAGAAATGATGCTTGAATTTGATAATTTTCCAGTTGATTTAAATGAATCACCATTGAAAACTTGATAATCAAGTTTGATGATGCAAATAAAAATCTTTGTGAAGATGACAATATCATCTGCTTATGGGCTTCAATTAAGTATGTTATTGATATTTTCCTTATGTTGCCACCTCGACAAGAAGTGAAAGTCGAATATACGCAATCTTATCTATAAACAAAATGAGCTTTATAAACAAATATTGCACTTGTTGTAAACAAAATGAGATAAAACTACACATGAAATAGTAATCTTGAGCAGTTAGCACGATGAAAAAAGGTGGTTGTAAATCTCATATTAACACCTTAATATATCATCCAATAATAATATATCAAACTCCCTGATGAAACCTCAAATAACTTCAAATATTGAGGCATTCTGTACCAGCACTGGGTTAAATTTATTTATTGCTACACATGATAATCCTATGTATAGGTCCAGTATTAATTATCAAAGTAAACTCTTAAATTGACGTTGCAAACGCCGATACCAAACAGATTCCTTGCTACCATCACATATGAATGCAGGACGGTAAAAGTGAATCAGCTAAACAGTCACCAGCGCCACTTCTGCGTAGCATACGAGCCAAAACTCTGGTTCCCGTATTCAAACCATGGAATCCTGTCTCTACTATGTTACCATGCTGCTGCACGTTTGGCCTGCACACATACAGGCATGGGATTCAATCAGATTACCAATATACGGGGTGTATTATGCATGTATACTAAATAAAAAGACAAGACCACATGTACGGGAAAACTGCTGAGCAGGCAGAGTTTCTTCACAAATTCTAACCATATTTAGACGTGAAATTCCAGATCCACAGGCCTAGCTCCTCTTGTTTTGCTTGTTTAACTTTCACCATATAAAATAGCCCCATAATAGAGAAATTCTCCAAGCAATTACTATTCAAGCTAAATTGCACATGAAACTACTGATCACATTCCTCAATAGCAGCATCTATTACAAGTTACAAGCGTACACAGCAAAATCAGTCGACGGGAAATGATTAGCATTCTCATCACTCATAGCTCCAATTCATTCATATAGATTGAAAAATTAATCTGGTCTTTGGTTTTTGTGAGAGTAAGGGCATGCATTACAAACATCCACTGCTTTGAAAATATTCTTGCACTTAATAAATGATATAGACGCAATCTCATGGAACAGCTAAATGTAGTTCAACTCATCTTCAAAGATAATAGATATACCCTTCGAAGACGATTTAATAATTTATGGTTATCAACCACCAGTAATCCCTGTTCCGAAATTCTGGTCTCTTGAATAAAAAAACATAAACAAACCATTGGTTTAAGATTTTAGTCGGAAGCAGCAGGGTATCGAGATTTCCAGTAACCTGCAATTCATCAGTAACTGCCTTTTTCATATTTCAGGGGCTTTGAAAAAGTGACCTAATCCAGCAATTTACCATAACCACATCTCATACAGTAGACAGTTCTATGGAAAACCAAATAGTCCATCAAGCTGACAAAAAATTTGCAACGATTTTAAGCTGAATAAAATTTCCGTTCAGAGGTTCACAAATCACAAGACATCAGCTTACCACAGCATAAAGTAACATAACTAGGAAGCACAAATACACCTCAACACACACATCTCTTCAACTTCCACCGTGTTTCTTTTTTCCTAATAATGAAATGGCCTTCTAAGAACTAATCGTATGCTCTGTTGCTATATATGGTGGACCAGTTGAGGGACACAAAGCTTATGGTTACTGATTTTCGCACATATCAAACTTAAGGGTTGCAACTTATACTTTGTAGACCCATGGTTTTCCATTCTCCTAAGACCCTGTAAGGTTAGAAGAATATCTCATCATTTTTTCCTATATTACTGCTGTAGAAGTTTCAAGTTCAGTATTTATAAAGAGCATCCACCAGTTTCACATTACTGAATGCAAGTATACACTTTTTTGTGTCAAAAAACTTAATAGAATCAAAATGATCATAAAACAAGAAGTCATGTCTTGTATACATCATGGATTAATCTGGAGAAATGTGTCCCATAAGTTAATTGATACTTTCAAACAAAAGAACATAGATAAGTTTAAGGACAAAGGTTCACATTTTTCATCATAGCATAGTTATTACATTACTATAAAAAAAAAGACAAATAATTAGTAGTTAATGTTAAACCATTATATACTAGGAACAAAATGGGCATGATAACGTGATCTAACCTTATGCCACCCCAAAACTCTGGAGCTTATCACAATATCGAGTTGGCAAATTACGACTCCATTGACGGCGTTGAAGCTCAATGTGGCAGTAGCGTCCAAGCAAGTTTTTGTAGTCCTGAATAACATTTTCCTCAAGATTTTCTCGAGCAGCACTTCCTATAGGATAGCTGCGATCAAAGCCAGGAGACTTAACAAAGAACTCAACCCCATATTTCTCCGTCACACGAGGAAATTGATAAGAATAGTTTTTTTGCAGAGAGTACTCCGGCTCCGAAAATGGCAAATAAGCAAGCAATAATATCAACAAAAATGGCACCAATTGTAAAAACACCATTAGATTGGGACCTCCACCATTCACATCTGTTCTCGGCTGAGTTCCCATTCCCCTAGTTCTATAAACATAAGATGTTCGAAACATGTCTGATTGACCAAAAAATGATCTAAATATTTCATCAGGGTCAAACTCATCATCAAAAAAGTCATTATTAGTTCTTCGTCTCCGCCTTCGAACATTATGATGTTGATTATACTCAAATTCATCCACAAAACCAGTTTGATCATAATGTCTCCTAGAATCCTCCTCACTCAAACACTTAAAAGCCTTGGAAACCTTCTTGAATGCCTCTTCAGCGCCAGGGGCTTTGTTCTTATCAGGGTGAACCTTCAAAGACAATTTCCTATAAGCTTTTCTAACCTCTTCTACAGAACATGTCTTCTCAACACCAAGTACTGCATAATAATCCTTATGTTTGTTGATCTCTTTGATCAAATTGACATGTTCTTGGGTATAATTTCTCTCCCCATCGGAGGCCTCAGCAGTGGTTTTAGTATTAGCAGGTGACGAACCCTCGCTATCGTTCGTATTTGCATCGGTACCATTATGAGCAGAACCAGATACCGAAGAATCCATCTCTTCACAAGAGGAAATCAAATCGTCGAGAGATAAGGTATGATTAAGACGCTGAGCAATCTTAATGAATTTAAGAGCACGTTGTTTATTACCAGATGCAATCGCTTCTTTAGCAATTCCAATACACTTCAATGCTTCATCCTTGTTACCATCCATGACTAGGTTCCACAACAATTTAACAAAAATACCCAATTCAATCGAAACCTAGAAAAACAAAAATCAAGAACCCCACAAGTTGAACTTTGACAGGGTTCCTCTTTACACAAGAATAAAATTAAGAGAATGAATTGAGAAAAAAAAAAGTAGATCTAAGAAGATGACATGCCGAATTGCCGATCAAGTTGACCTAAAACAGAAAAGAGGTGAAATTAGGGTATTAATTTGGAAATGGAATTGAGATGTAGATGGTAATGAAGGAGAAATTGGATGTGAAATCGACGAATGGAAATAGAATTACCTTACAAGACGATAAACCTCGCCATTGAAATGAAGCGATCAAGAATGGCGTCTGTGTGTGGGTGGGGAAAGAGTCGCGGAGGCCAGAGAGGAAGGAAGCAGGAAAGGTCTTTTATTTACAGCAGCCAAACATTACATCTCCAAAGATAAACAACTATCTTGATAGAGTAGCTCAATTTTAATTTGTATATAAAAATAATTTGCGAATTACAATCTTATAATTTAGTATCTTTGCGAATTATAACTTTTTTGCAAATTTGTAAATTATAGTTTTAATATTTATTTTTTTGCGAATTACAACCATCAAAGTATCAAAATTTACAAGTTTAAGCCAAAAATACAGAACACCGACCACTTAACCCAAACTTTTGACCACCAAAATGATCGGAATTTTGTGTTTTGGCCTGAACCTGCAAACTTTGATGCTTTGATGACTGTAATTCGCAAAAAATAAACATTAAGACTGTAATTCGCAAACGTGCTAAACTTTAAGGCTTTATAAGCAAATTATTCGATTTATAATATATGATTACTAAATTGATCAATTTAAGAATAATTTTTTTAAAATTGATAACTCATAATTTGTAATTTATAACTTGAATTTTAGAATTGATTACTTTGATATTATAGTTGATCCTTTAATGGTTATAATGAACTCATTTAGATTATTATTTATAATTGATCCGGATACATGTGAATGTGATGACCTATAATTTAGCACTATAAGCTTTAAATTTTCACTTTATGATTGTAATAGATCATTTTGAAACTTGTTAGTTATCAAGTCAAAGTTGTCCTCTATAACGTTATAATTGACAACTTTATATATTACTGATTAATTTAGACTTTAAGGTCTAAATCGATCAAGATTAGAATTGATCATTTTTAAGTGTGATAATTGATTTATTTAAGGTTATATACTTAAACTTTAAGTTTAGATTGATCATTTAAGGTCAGGATTGATCACTTTTAAGTCAAATTGAATTTTTTTTATTTTTTTTAGTTTGGGACAACCTATTAGTACTGTTTCATAATGAGGTTGCCGCTTACAAGTTTTGTGAACATAAATGAGCCTAACAACTAGGGATGGTTATGGGTCAAAGACTCTATTCGACCCGCCTTAGATCCGCGCTCATTTTTAGGATGTGGGTCCAACTCATACCCGACCCGAACCTCTCGTTAAACTCATTAATACACATACTTGCTAGACATGTCTCAGACCTATATTATTAAACAATTGAAAATCAACTTTAAGTTCGTTCAAAACCTATTTCTATATTTATTTGGACTCAATTTTGACATATATATACAATGCACTAACTCATTTTAGTGCTAATGAAACATTTAAACTGTTAAAAGTTACAATTTGAAATAATGAAATATTACTCTCTTCGTTCCTTAAAGAAGTTCTCACAAAGAATATTCACGGGAATTAAGAAAATAAAATATTTAAAATGGTGGATATATAATATTATTACATAATAAATTTGATGGATGAAAAGTAGGGACCATAAACATTATAAAATATTAAAAGAAAATTAGTTGAAAAAATATGGGGACCACAACTATTAATAAAAGAAAAATTATCTAGAATAATTCAACTTTTTACGTATTTCCTACAATAATCTCAATTTTAAATTAAACATGAATAATCTCAACTATAAGAGGTGTTTTCTAAGAATGCACCACGGTAACCTCTAACATATATAACAAGTCAATTTATAAAAAAAAAAGTGAATACAAAATTAAATTATAAAAAAATTAAAATAAAAAAATAAAAACGAAGGACAATAGGATTGTGGTCAATTTACCCCCCAAAAGTAAGAGCTCTGTATAAAAAAGAATATGAGTAACATTGTTGCCTCAAGTGTAAAACTATTTGTAGAGAAACAACATTAGCAACCCTAGGTCTGAAACATTGTATTAAATACGATGAGTAAATAAATAGACAAGAAGGAGCGGCTAAGAAGCAACTAGACACTAGGGCAAAAAACAACTAAAGAAACTATAAGTAGTCAGAAACGTGAATATGACGTCTCCAACTATTCCTATCATTAGTCATGTCCTCGAAGAGGTGCAACTCACTCAAGTCGTTCTTAATATGCTCAACCCACGTTTTCTTAGGTTTTCCTCAACTTCTCTTACCCACCACTATGATGCTTTTTATCTTCTGATGGAAGAGTCGAATGTTTTTCTTTGTACATGTCCAAATCATCTTAGCCCATTTTCACTCATCTTAGCTAGATAATGGTGCAATGCCTAACTTCTCTCTAAACTCTTGGTTCTTGATTTTATCCATTATTGTACTACCGTATATGCACCTCAACATTCGTATATTTTTACTTCGATCTTTTGTTCATGAATCTTCTTAATAGGCCAACACTTTATCACATACAACGATGCTGGTCTAATGGCAACCTTGTAAAATTTGCATTATCATACCCAGTGTATCCCGCTCATTGAAAACTATGATCAGTTCTAGGGAGGAAACGTAGGCGGCAACCCATACCCATGAAGGAGGATGTGGGCAAAGAGTCCCTCGGTTCGAGAAAGATCCTTAAGAAATCATGTGTAGAATTTACCTTTTAGTCTAATAAGCAACTTCTTGTCACATAACACTTTGGTAGTCGCTCGCCACATAAGCCAACCTACTTGTATACGATGTATAACATTTCCATCAATCTCCCCATTACTTAGGATAACAGATCCTAAATACTTGAACATGGTCATACCAACAACTACATATTCTCCAATTGTCACATCTGGACCATCATCTTGCTCTTTGCCACTAAAATTGCATCTCAAATAGTATGTTTTTACGACTTATACGTAACTCTTTGCCTTCTAAAATAGCCCTCCATTCTTGTAATTTAGTACTAGCCTCTTCGCTAGTTTCCGAGATTTCGCGACAAACACTATCAAACATGAATAAACACAACTATAAGAGTGTTTGCTAAAAAAATAAGAATGCACCAAGATAACCTTTGACCTACAAAACAAATCATTTTGCATTAAAAAAAGTTAAAATAAAATTAAATTTTAAAAAAATTGAAAAATAATATAATAGAAACTAAAAAAGAATTCAAGTAAGTTTTTTTTTATTTAAACTTTAATTTTTAATATTTGTGATTTTTTATCTTATTTTTTCCTTTTTTAGCAATTAATCTGTAAAAATCAATCACCATTTAAACAACAATGTTCTTTGGTAAACAACCCTAAAATTGAGATTATATATGGTTAATCAAGTATTGAAATTATTGTAAGAAAATCAATAAAAAGATTGAATTATTTAAGATACTTTTTACTAATAATAAAATAACTGATTGATAGAGTATGTTACATACTTTAGGCCTTTAATTAAAGCTTAGACTTTTGATTATATAATTATATTCCTTGGATATGGTATTATAGAAAAGTCAATGTGGCAGTATGTCCCGAGTTGGAATTCCATAAACCCCTCATTTTAAGTGAAATATCTAGCATCATGTACAAGAAGAGTTGTGCAATATCTACTCTTATAGCCCAAATAGTTATCGTGTGGTTGTGTGTGTGGGGGGGGGGGGGGGAGATGATAAAATATTTAACATTTCATGTGGCTTTAATGATCAACTTATATTTTGAATGAGTTAGATGATATTGGAACCTTGACACAAATCAATATAATCTCTCATCTTATGTAATAGAAATACTTTTAAAAAGTCACGGGAGTTCTCCATTTAAATTTACATATACACATTGACATAATAAAAATAAGGGCATGAGATAATACAAATGTAGAACAAATTTAACAAACGAAAAATTACATTTTTGAAGCTTTTTTAATATGCGTGTCATTGTACTTGGGTGCGACTAAAAAAAAAGTATAACACTTATCGACCACCAGTTTTAAAATTATGAACATTGTTAGGTCCAGTGCTATAATCTTGAGTAAACATAGCCATCCTTCTTGGTATACTTCCTTTGGTTTGATATTCCATATCTTCTTCTTCAAACATGTTGATCATGGTGATGCTTAACTCCTACATGATTTTGCCAATGATATGTTTGTTTAGATTTTAAGATTAAAACTCAGAAAAAATACCCAATAAAACAAATGAAACCTAAAGCCTAACTTAAACGAATATTATCACTGAAATTTAGTCTAAAACTGTGAAATTACTGGCTGAAATAATTTTTTCTTTATTTTTCATTTTAATTTTTATAGATAAGTTTTGGTTTTCATATTGTTAATATCTTGCAATGTGTTACATATGGTGTTATAAAAGTTCTATTGCTCATTTTTTTCTAAAAAATATATTTTCATAAAAGTAATCCTATAATACTTGAAATAACATCGTCTAAATAGTTAATGTTAACATTTGACTAAACCTTGGTATACTAGTTGGATCAAGTTCAACATTAAGTTTATGCCACATAGAATAAAGTTTTTAGTGATGAGAATTCTGGTCATCAGATCAAGTTAAGTAATGCATTATTTTCATGGAAAATTTATAGTTAATAATATAAATTTTTTTTTGTTAATTTTCTTATAATTATATCAACTGTTGATTAACTATGACTAATACCAACTTAAGTAGAGTTTGCTTTGAACAATACTAACTTTTGTTTAAAAATATGTTATTTGACAAAAACAATGGTAAATTAATGGTTAAATAAAAATTGGTACTATTATAGGAGAACACCCTTTAAATTGCAACTATTCATTATAAATCATAAATAAATATTATTATAGGAAAATTAATAAAAATTTGTACTATTCTTATTTATCTTCTTGTAGTTAACAAGAATTAAACTCTAAACGAAGGTAAAAGAAAATATAATTCCAACTATTGAACCAAATCAGAATGCAATATTAATAATAATATACTAGTATTATTTATCAACTAGGAGTATTATTATTTTGTACTAACTATAATCGAAATAACATGAAAAATAAGAATGCAATATTAATATTTTCATATTAAAATTTCACCTATTTCCCTAACCCTCTAGCAAATAAATACAAGCATTAAAATTAGATACTCACTTCAATTCAAAACAATTATTTTATTTGTTTTTTTACACTATTAATCAATCATTCTTAATCAGTATTTTATGTTAAATTTATAAGTTGAAACATAGTAAGGTAAAATTTTATTTAATTCGTTTAAATTTAAATTTTATTAATATTAATTTTTAATAATTTTTAAAACATACACAAATAGAAATATTTAAAATTAAAAATTAAATCAGATAAATTGTGAAAAACAAATATGACAATTGCTCTGAATAGGAACGAGATGAAACAAATTTGAGTAGAAAGGAGATCAGAGTAGCAAGCTAACCTTTAAGTAACTTGTGCCTTCTGGTTTAAAAACATGAACAAATTAGTAAAAAATTAGGCATTAAGACATGAATATTATCACTTCTAAAATCATTCAAATCAAAACCACACATCTTAAACTGATTAGAACTTACCAGAAGATTCAGAAACAGCAGCAACTCCATTAAGAACAAAAGCCAAACCAAGCAGTACAAACAATAATTGATAAGCCCTATTCTCCATCTCTCTTTCTTTTGATGTTTTCATAGATTTTAATTTCTCTAACATTAATTAGCTTATATAATAAATGTCATTGAAAAGGATAGTATTAAAATTATAAATACAATTAAGGGCAAATTTCTTTGAGTAAGTTGTATATTTTAACACGCCACTTACACGAAATTCTTTTAATTTAGATTAAAAGTGTGGATGCAGCATGAATCCTTCTTAAGTCTGGTATGGAATATTCCAATTGAATTTGAGGGGTGGTTGAAATTCTAACCCATGACCTTTTGTCACGGTGACTCTGATATCATATCATGAAATCAACTTAACTAAAAGTTTAAATTTATAATTAAAGTTCCAAAATATATTATATTCTCTATAAAATTCAAAATACTAATAGAAAATAAAGTCCATACTAGTCAACTTTAAATTTTGTCTGAACTAACTTGAATATTATGCTTTTAGGGTATATCTTAGACGTAACATAATTTAATATTAGAAGAGTTTTTATTCAAATGACTCATAGTATAGCTAGACAGATCTGTACCTAGATTCGCCTCTAAACAATGTAACTAATTATAAAAGATGCTCCATTGTCTGTATTCTTAATACGAAGTAGAAATATATAATATACTCCATTCTTTCCTTTGAGTTTTCACTATACTACTAAAAAAATTCTCACAAATTTAATTTTATGGTAAAAACTAAAAAAATATATATTATAACCATTTGCAATTATTTTAATGTAATCATAGTTGAAATTCAACGATAACTTTTGGCATTTTACTTGCCCTTTGTGATTATTTTATTATTTAATAGTGTTTATTTAATTAAAACTAATAATTGTTGAAGGTGTTTTTTTTATCATAAACTACTATAGTCAACTTATTTACATAAGCCACTTGCTAATGCTAACTACCGACATCTTCGGTATACTTTGAGTTATTTATAGTTGAATTAATTTAATAATTGGAATTTGGAAATAATGCTGTCATTTTGAAAATAAATATTTTCGAAAAGTATGATAGAGTGATAGATTACCATATGAGAAGACATACAAATTTTAGAAAATTAATAATTTGGTTTTATGGCCAGATGATATATTACAAAAACTATATTTATTTGATGCCCTAAAAAATTAGTAAAAATAATAATTTACACATGGTTTTATTAAAAATAAACTCAGGTTAATTGTTACTCCTACTATTTATTATTTTATTTAAATTTATATATTAAATTTTATATTTAATAATTTATTGAATTTATTTTGATTATGTATGTTACGTCTGTTATATTATTAGAGTAATTATTATGTGTTCCTTAATTGTTTTTTTGAGATTTATTTGTTATTCTTTTTTGTTAAACAGTATATTATGTGATTTTCCATGATTTTGTTTATTTGGTTATTATATAGTAATGTTTTTAAATTGGAAACTAACCAATCAATTGCATTCCTACTGATTACTGACTGTTCATCTATCGTATTTCCTGCTAAAAACTAGTCGATGATTAGTAGGAAATTATATCTCCTGGTGGGTTGTCATCGAATATTAGATCGTACTTCCTCCTATTCACCTTAGGAGTCTCATTTGACTTTTCACGGATTTTAAGAAAAGTCAAAAGTGGGACCCTAAGGGTAGGAAAGAGAGTAGTATTATGGGTTTTTAATATAAGGGAGGAAAATTTATATGGGTAATGGAGGGTATAATTGAAAATAGGATAAAGCTACTAAGGGCATAAAAGAGAAAAAACCATACCAAAAATAGAAATGGGACAATTAAGGTGACTTGACGGTAAAAGGAAATGAGACACATAAGCTGAATAGGAGGGAGTCTAATTTTTTAGTTCGAATTTTGATTGTGGAAAATTAATTTTTAAATTCTAATATGAAGACTAGTTTTTTGAATATTAAATATTTAAGCAAAATGGATTTAGTTAATGATAGAAGTTGGAGCTATAGGTAAAGTTTAAAGGGGTGTATAATGTTAAATATTTGGAAATGTTGAAGAATTTATGCAATTTATGAAGAGAAACAATTCATAATCTAAGATAAGATGTCCGTGTAAACGGTGTGATAAACGTAGAGTGAAGACCCAAAAGGCATTAGAGATCATTAATTTATTGAAAAAGGGGTTCATTGAAAGCTATTACGATACTATTACTTCAAATATGAAGTTGGGACACGTAATGTGTTGGTTCAGGAAGACTTACATCAAAACGCAGTTTAAAATTCATATATGTAAATGGTGTGCGATGAAACTGCGAGTAATTTTCCCAAACAACATCATCATTTTCTTCCACGGTTTGACTATGTTGTTGACGATGTAGAGTCACAAAAGAAGATTTGACCCTCAGTCAAGACAATTCTTCGACATGGTGAGTGTTGTTAATTTACCATTGTACCCTGGTTGTGAATATTATACAAAGATATGGATGATAGGACGAGTGATGAGTCCAAAGACGGACTTTCATATTTCTAGGAGATTGTATGATAATTATGTCAACTGATGAAGGAAGCTTTGCCAAAGGAAAACGGGATGTCAAGTAGTTTTTATGATGCCAAGAAATAGATTACAAGTCTTAGATTACCAGAATAGATTGTTTACAAAATGATTGAAGCTTTGTCAAAGAAATGTGCATTCCAACTTTATGAAAAAAACCAAAATCTGGGGTATAAGAAGATGTTTAACAACTAGTAGATGCATTGCTCCGTGATTCAACTGAAGATTTCTTGGAGTTGAATGAAAGTGATTGTGATGTTGTCAATGGTAATGAAAATATCCACGTTAAACTTGTAATATTTGAAGATGAAGGTGATGATGATGTCAATAATGATATATAGTAATTTAAATAAATCGAAATCAAAAACCGCAAAAGAAATTGGTTGACTTTTTTGGTGAATTACCTATTATAGTAGGCCATCGAGTTACCCAAGTTTACTCTAGGCAAATATCCCCTAAAGTTGGAATTATTCATGGTTAATCAATAAATGAAATTATTGTAGGAAAATCATAAAAATTTTAGATTATTCTAGATAATTTTTCCAAACTAGTTTTGGTAGATATTTTTAATTATAGTAGGAATTTTCAATTAATAAAATAGGCAAATTTAGTTATGGTTGTAGTTATTTTTTCTTAATATAGTAGTAGTTTTTAGACAATGACGTACGTAGTTTTACTTAATAAAGTAAGCATTTGACCTAACTGAAGTAGGTATTAAAAGTTTCCATAGTAGGAAATTAAACTAGTGATAGTAGGTATTTTAAATTTTATAAGTATATATTTTAAGTACTTACAGATGATGTTTGAATTACATTTTTAAGTTGGTATTTTTGCAAAATGAAGTAGACATTTTCACTATATGTAGTGAAAAAGTCAACTTTATAGTAGTGATTTTTGAAGTAGATATTTGAACCTGTTATAGTAGGCATTCAAAATACATTTTTAGGGATATTAAATCATTTCAATAAGTGTTCTTAATTGTTATACTAGTTGTATTAACTGTAATAGTAGGTATTTAATGGTTATGATCTTTCTTATACATTTTTTGAGCCTTGCATCACAAAATGTATACCTCATTTCACACTTATCTATTTTCTGTATGAAATTAATTAAACGTGAGGTCTATGTGAATTGGACTCCGGTAAAGGAATCAAATACAGGTGTGGAACCTAGTGTTCCATACGAAAATTTTAAAATTCTAGGATACACAAATACCGTCCTATTATTGAATACGGGTCATATGGCAAAATAATTTAAAAGGAACGCCAAGCATTTCCAGAATATGGGACATTTGCAGAAAGCTTGGGTAAATTTATTGATTAATTTATTAGAGATGAATTTTTAAGGATAAAGAGAATTCATTAGTGAGCCCCACATTATATTATTTTAGTATTGATTGTTGAAAGTATTATTATTATTATTATTATTATTATTATTATTATTATTATTAGTAGTAGTAGTACTTCCATTATTAAAATAAAATAAAATAAATTTAATAAAGAAGAAGTAAAAAGTAAAGAAAAATTAAAAGTAACGTAAAAAGTAAAAAAAAAAAAAAAAGAAAAGAAGTAAAAATTAGTACCAACTTCATGATACAAATTCCAGACTTGTAGCATGAACAAGCCTTAATACTAATACTTAAAGAGTATTTTAATTATTTATGGGAAACAATCACTAGTACCAACGTTATAATACAAATTCAGATGAATTCCAATAAAAACACACTTATCCCAAAAAGCACTAATCACGTATTATCCTAACTCGTCCATTTTCAGTATTTTTCCCTTCATCTTCTCCTCAACATTTAATGGCAAAAGTAAGAATGACAACTGGGTTTGCGAAACTATGTCGCACCCTTGTGCAATATGGCGTACCGAGCATGTATTCGACATCGTTATACGTGTTGGCCGTATCGAATAATGGTGAGCCCGCGAAAAATAAAGAGTCCAAGTAACATTGCATGAGGTATATCATAATGCATAAAAATCAAAATAAAAATTGTCTATAAACAAGCTCCATGCTAGAAGGGGAGTCATATGAATGTAACATTATCTTTCCTACAATGAGACGCTATGTACAATTCTCCCTAATAATAGTAAAAAAAATAAAAATAAAAATGTAAAAACATCCAGATGTATTTATCTTATTTTGTAACGAGGAAAAACACAACATGTTAACAATAAAATGGAAATTATTTTCCACATAATAATTGAACAATATTTTTAAAATTTATCAATCTTGCAGCATTAGAAATAAATTAGAGATAGGTCTAAGATTTTACATAAATTCATCCATTTTATGTATCAAACTTAAACCCATAATCTATCTTGCATAAATTCATCCATTTTATGTATCAAACTTAAACCCATATTCTAGGATTAAAATTTTAAATCCAAAGTTAATTCGGGGTCAAAATAGGTTTTAGCCTTATTTTTTACTCTACTAATTTTACTCTTTGAGTCTGAAATGAGAGTATGTTTTACCCAAATTTTAAAATTATTTAATAATTTGCGAAAAATAGTATTAAAATTTAGCACTTTTGTAAATTACAGCCAACAAAGTATCGAAGTCTACAACATTCAGACCAAATTACAGAATTTCAACAATGTTGGCGGTCAAAAATTTAAGTTATGTGGTCGGAATTCTATAATATGGCCTGAACGTTGTAGAATTTGATACTTTGGTGGCTGTAATTCGCAAAAAATAAACATTAAGACTATAATTAGAAAAAGTCAAAAATTTTAAGGCTGTAATTCACAAATTATTCTTATTTGTGTTAATTTTTTAATCAAACACCATTGGTATTAAAACATAAGTTAGAAAAAAATTACATAGAAATGGCAATGAATAAATTCCAAATCAATATAATTAGTACATTACACAATGCTGAAGGATCATGCAAAAAATATAACAAGCAGAGATTTATTAACATATCGAGTAAAAGAAATTAAAAAAAGGGCTTTTGAACCAAAAAGCAAAGTAATAAATTACAAGTCAAAATGAAAGATGCCTACAAATGAAGAAGTCTTTGACAAAAAAAAAACATTTTTGTAAGTTGTTGAGAAAATTTATTTTTTATTTTTAATTAAAACTTCAATATTAATTTTCTTAAACGCTACTTAATTTTAAACTGCTACATAAAGGCTATAACTATCAACGGTTTGAAATAGTTGTAAAGGCTATAATTTGAAGGCTACATTGTTATTGTTAACTAATAAGAATTGCAAAGAACTTTTCTTAAACGTGAAGATTAAAGCTATTTGTCACGAGACGCCTTTTTATACCTCGAATCATTGAGCATGATAGTCTAGGGTCATTCTAAAAAGGAATAAAATGCTCTAGATAAATGAAAAATGTTCTAGAAAAGTGTAAAACCTGCTGGAAGCTAATAGTTTTGTCTAGAATATTTTAAAAAGTCTAGAACACTCTAGAAATATCATGAAAAAACTAATAGGGCCTAAAATGTTCTAAGAGAACCTAGATCATTTTAGTGAAGTCTTGTACGAATTGTGTAGAAGTATTTTGAACATTCTAGAATTGAACATGCGATTTATTTAGAACCTTCTAGAGTACTTAAGAGTAGTATAAATACCCTAAGAAGATAGCTCATTTAAAACACAACACAAGAAGCCTTGTAAAACATTCTCATACTTAAAAGTTATATTCGTACATACTTTTCAAGCTCACTTTATTGACCTACTACCTAATTATAAGTTTGGTTCTATTAAGGGTTCGAAAATCTAAAAATTAAGTATGAGATAAGTCTAATTCAATTGAAATTAAAAGTGACCACTCATCGTCTCAAAATAATCACTTACAATCTTAAAGTGACCAATTATAAACATAAAATAATCAGTTATAAGTTTGATGTGAACCGTTGTTTGAAAGTCTTAAATTATCCACTTATAACCTTAAATTAAAGTGACACTTAGAAAAATAAGTTTATTATATAGGCTTACACTTATTGAATATGTTTTGATTAATTTTCTTTTAAAAACTAAAATAATTAAAATAAACTATACGAAACTGTAACATCCGTTATTTTTTAAAAATAATAATAATAATAAATAAATAAATAAATTTTAGAAATTTAAAATATATATATATATATATATATATATATATATATATATATATATATATATATATATATATATATATAACTCCCCATTAACAAATAACTTCTCACTTCTCCCTCTAAATCTTATAGCTAACCTTACTTACAGATTATAAATTAAATCAATTACCCTTAATTTCATTCACATTATTACTCACATTATAATCTCCCATTTGCTTAAAAATTCAAGTCAAGAAAACGCAAGATTTCGATATTAAAGACAGTGAATTCGTAAGCAGAGATTATTAGGAGCGTACGTTGTTTAGGATCGCGTGACAAGGTAATTTTCAATGTCCATCTAATTAGGACTATCCCGTTAATATTATGTGCTAAGTGATAATTAATGTGTTTAAATAGAATGCATGACTTTATATGACATTATTCTGTATGATATTATATTTTATATAATCTCGATTATATTTACTATTATTTTTGTCAAACTTGAATTTATAATTATTGTTTTGATAAAATTTATATTATTATTTTGATATCGAAATTTGATACAATTTATTTGAAAGAGAAATATTTATGATATTAATTCCTATTGCCACCGATTGATGTTAGAATGGTGATTTGAAAATTGAGATTTCAGTTGGATATTCCTGAGATATATATTTATT
The DNA here is from genome assembly GCF_026212465.1 of Amaranthus tricolor. Lineage (NCBI taxonomy): Eukaryota > Viridiplantae > Streptophyta > Magnoliopsida > Caryophyllales > Amaranthaceae > Amaranthus > Amaranthus tricolor. The sequence goes on from NC_080047.1 coordinate 39,088,710, forward strand.
GGGAAAAATTTATGATCATAAAATAAAATGTATAATGTATGTTTGTGTGCTCGCGAATAATTATTAAAATATATTAAATCACGTAAAGTGTAACATGAGGGAAACGAAGCTCTTATATTTGTTGTGATCCAAGTATAAGGGTGATGAACAAGTTGTCCTGTTTGGTTAGTATAGCTGCCGACAGGTATTATTATTTATGATACTTGATATGATGTTTGGTCTTCCTTCTATTTGTTGTGATCCAAGTAGAAGGGGTGTGCACACTAGGGTTCCCTGAGACTACTCTGCTGGCCTTGAATTATTTGGGGTGACGACCTCTTGATGAAGTAGGTATAGGGCGTTCTCGTTCCCTCAAATTAAAAATTGATTATGTGTTTGTCATTATTAATTATCAATTTAATAAATTGGTTTATGTGATATTATATATATTGTTTTCTATTAAACTCAGCTATATGTTATTTTTCTAAAATTATTTTCAATTTGATTATATTATATTTTTTTAAATCATTTTCAAACTTAATCGTTTTACGGGATGGAGTTGGAATTACTCAATTTTCTGATTTTGGGAGTTTTTCCCTTGTTTTTCTTGCATTCTTATGTTGCAGGTTATTGATGGCATGGGAATCGTGGAGTGGGGATCACTTAGAAATATAGCTTTTATTAAAGTCGTATTTCAGTTTAAATTTTATCTTAGGTTGTTTAAATTTTATATGGACACAAATTACGTTTCAGTCTTTTCCTATGTTGTAAGACCCTTTGTTGGATTTAAAATTATTAAGTTATTTCTTAGTCGTTAAGCCTTACATTTGTTTTATTAGAAATAGATGTGGCGGTAACACTCCCATGAGTAGGTTTTGGCTCATGTTTTTCATTAAAGGTGTTTTCAGAAGTTCAGCCTATTCTGAGGGTGTTACACAAACCATACTCAATTTTTTAATTTATATATAACTCAAGTTAAACATAAGCAGCAATGTAAGAATTATTGAATTAGCATCATAAACACAAACAACAACCATTTCAATAACAAAGAAACAATAATGCAAAATGAAAAGAAATTCAAAAAAAAAACATAAGTATTTAAAAAAAAGGAAGATTACCATTTTAGTGTCCAAAAGACCATTAGCTATAGGTTTCTTTTGAACATCATAATAAACTCCTTTAAATATTTCAACTTCAGAAATTTTATTGATTTTTGATGCCGAAAACATAGAAAAGTTTATGCTTTCACTGCAAAAAATTACACCCAATAACAGCAAAATGTAATAAGCATTAAAATTAACCGAAAGAGTATTAATTAATTATCATCAAATTTGTAAATTAAAACATATACAAAAATTAAAATGAAAAAGGAAAAAATAGATACATTCGACGAGGCTCATTATCCTCGATATACGGCTGCTTGGTGAATTGAATATTGTTGTGCGATTGCAGCGTCATCATAAAAAAAAATTGAAACACAATTGCAGCTATAACAATTATAAAAATAGATAAATGTTATTCAAAGAGAAACAATAACAATTATCAAAATAGATAAAGGTTATTCAAAGAGAAACTTTTAAGTTTTAACTCAACGTTTTCAATTCGATTCAATGATGAGCCCTAACATGTTGTAAACTTAGTTACATTTGAAATAGCAAGAAAAAAAAAAAAAAAACAAAAACTATCGATTTAATTCCTAATGAAATAAAGAAGTGTAAAATTAAATAGGATTGAAAAGATTTGTTAAAAAACCCTAATTAGAATTGTATTGGAAAAAATGGAAGAGAAGAGGGCGAAAACACAATCTTAAATTCTCATATATGTTATGTTATAATTTCAAATATATATTGTTATAACTTCAAATGTATTATGTCATAATCCAAAATAAATTATGTTATAAATTCCAAATATATGCTGGTATATTACTAAATATAAATATATTATGTTATCACCCCAAATAAATATTGTTATAACTCCAAATATATATTACGTGACTTTTCACATTACACTTAGATGCGCGTGTTATTTTTTTTAAATTAATATAAAGACGATCTCAAATAAAAATTGTTAAATAGGAAAAAACATAAAAAAAACACAAAATTTCCGGAAAGATTGAAAAAAATAAGATAAATAAACAATTTAATTCCGAATATAAGATTCGGGAAAACTTATGTCCCAAAATAAGCTTCCGTACATCCAAGCCTAGCCTCGGGTAAGTCGCTGTTAGTAACAGCGACTTATAAAAAAAAAAAAAAATTTTTTTTAAATTTTAATAGTACTGAACTTGAAGTAGCTGTATTTTTTTGTTTTTGGAGCAGCTTGTTTTTTAACCTTCAAACAATTATTTAATAGCAGATGAACTAACTATATAAACTTGTTATTGTTTGATTAATCTTCCGACGTGGGATTGTTTTCTGGAACACATCAAAATAAATGAAACCAAAAATTAGCTCATGAATAGAGCACCGATGTGGGACTAAGTTATTGAAGAGGAAGACATCCACCATTGAAGAAGACCACTATTTGTTCTCCATTGAAGAAGGCAGCCCTAGCGTATCTGTACAGGAGACTTTGTGAAGCTTCACAGAAGAACGTGAAGGAGATCGTTGGTCCCCTGATTATTCTACAGGTAATAATAAGTTATAATGCTTATTCTACAGGTAATAATATTGTTGTACCTCTTTTACTTACTTATAATGGTAATTCTTAGCTTTGGGCATGGGAGCATGTTCTCATTGGTCAACCGATGAGGAGTGTGGGTCGTGGTGCATTTGCGCCACCACTGCTTCCTCCCCCGCATGTGCTATATGGATCGCGGTGGTCCTTTGAAAGACGATCAAGGACCCACACTGGATCGGGCGTGGGGTTCTACCGCGATCAGCTCGATCTATTACGTGTTGACCAGGTAATAACTTCACCACAACTTGTTTTATAAGTATCAAATTGAGTAATTTATTAATCGAATTTTCACGTTTAGTTTCTATGGGACCCTTACCCCGCTGAGGCATACGCTGCATTGCCTCAGCACTCGGGCATATTGTCAGGGGCGTGGAGAGCATCTGTACCTCTGATCTGCTTCGACATGGTCGAAGTGCATCTCCCTGAGCGCGTACTGCGCCAATTTGGGATGGTACAGGGCATCCCGCCTCCATGCGACACAGAAGCGGAGCTCCACCACTCTCGCAAGGGTCGGGATCCCAAGAACTGGCTAGAGGTCAACTGGCGGCATGTCGCTCGTTGGGAGCACAGGCTAGATCTGCTTGCCCAAGGTGCGCCGATCGAGGCTGCAGGCGCACCTACTACGGCGGATTACATGCCGTGGTTCCTCTCCATTACTCGCCGATGGATGACACCACGAGGTATCTTGGCGGCATCCCAGTACAATCCCGCAGCACCGACGATGACACACTTTGTAAGTATTCTTCAACTTTAATTATTATCCTTACAACTTACACTTTAAACATTTCATTAATAATTAAGTCTTACTGCAGGAACAGGGCATTGCATCAGTCTTTTGTGTGTAAATTGTAACATATATGTACATGTATATATTTTTACCGTAGTATCACACGTTTATTATGAGTGAATTGATGTTAACTACTCAAACTTTTGGGCGATGAATCATTCCGCGAACAATGCAGCATAAATTTAATCAAAAACATACAATCATATTCAAATAAGGATGTTGCTATTCAACATTCAACACAATTTCAAGCAAGTTCAACAAATCCAAATCCAATTACATGCTTCATGCATTAAGTTAAACTACCGTCGCTAACTAAGAAGGCTTAGTTAACTTTTTCTTAATTCTTTCAGTCTCTTCTTTCCTATGTGCCATATCATCCATTTGTCTCTTTAGATTAAATACCTCATCTTTAAGCTCTTGTTTTTCCTTCTCAAGCCTTATTATTAAGTCTCTCTGCCATTTTGTACCCTCCGGAGCAATCCAGCGAAAGTATGTGCATCCTAATCCGTCAGCCAAGTAGAAAGGGCAAGCAACAAATTCACGCCCTGGATCGAAGTCGCTCCAATCAGTATTAATCTCAACTTCATAACCACAATCACAAAGCTCTTCAATACAATGCTCCTTTGACATCTACATAATACATATAATATATTAACGTTAGTGAACTTTCAAAAATAATGTTTACATTTACAATAATAAAACTAACAAAATACCTTATGTTAACTTTAACAATTGATGGAAAAGAATAAGAATGATCTAGAATGGATAAAATGAAGTATAAGAAATGATGGACCTATTTATACAACAACATTACAACGGCTATTTTCACATTCTAACGGCTATTTTTCTAATTAACAACGACTAGTTTAGTTTTTAAATTTAAAAACAAAAATAAAAAAAGCTAAAAGTCGCTGTTAGTAACAGCGACTTACCCGAGCCTAGACTTGGACGTATGAAAGTTTTGGGACATAAGTTTATCCCAATCTTATACTTGGAATTACCGCTCTCCAAAATAACGTAATTTACCTAAACACTTTCACTCACTCTTTCTCAAAATCAGAATTTTCAATAACTTCTCCCTCCTCCCTAAAAAAAACTGCCGCCACACCTACAGAACACCCCTGCCGCCGGCCCCAGCCACTGCCACTGCCACTGCCACTGCCACCGCCTTCCCCAGACCCTGCCGCTTGTCCGGCTGTGTGTTCACCTGTGTCTCTGCCGCCTCACAATTCACAAAACAAAGACTCTAAAAATCAGAATTTTGATTTTTAAGGTATTTTCACTCTTAATCTTTATGTTCTAATCTTTAATCTTAATCTACATTTTAAATTCTTAATCTTGATATTCTAATATTTAATCTTAATCTTGATCTTAAATTTTGTTAGAATGTTATTTGTTAATTTTTTTTTGTTTATCTTAGTTGAATGATTGAATATTTGTTAATGTTAATGTGTTTGTTTATTTTGAAAATTAAATGGTAATGTGAAACGTGAAGAAGTTAAGAGGAGACAGAATTTTGATGAGCTTCTATGGCAAGTAACTGTTACTTATGCATTTTTATTATTACCCAATAGATATTTTGGCAGTACAAACATTTTCTTTTGTTCTGGGATCAAAGGCCTATTTTTAATCCTTTTCTTTCTTCAATTACCAAAGGTGGTGATTCTTTCAAGAATGTTTTTATTTCTGATGTATTTTTATTTCTCTTTGTTCTTCATGCCAATTTTTAATCTCATTTTATGGCTTAATTGCTTCTAGATTCTAACCCTAGTTCATGATATAGAGCAATTTGGCTAAATTTACTTGAATGGTTCATTTTAATTTTAATTTTTATACGTTTTAGTGTAATATATATATATATGTTAGTCTCCTTTCTTTGTATTTTTATTTGGCATTGTCTATTATTTAGTGTTCTACCATTGAATATTTTTTGTTTTGCAATTTCAAAATGTGACTAAGTTTACAGCATGTTAGGGCTCATCATTGAATCGAATTGATGAAATTCTGAATTTGGTTTAATTGAAAACGTTGAGTTAAAACTTAAATTTTTATTTGAATAACCTTTATCTTTTTTTATAATTGTTATTGCTGCAGTTGTGCTTCAATTTTTTTTGATGATGATGCTGCGATCGCATAACAATATTCAATTCACCAAGCAGCCGTATATTGAGGATAATGAGCCTCGTCGAATGTATCTATTTTCTCCTTTTTAATTTACAAATTTGATGATAATTAATTGATACTCTTTCGGTTAATTTTAATGCTTATAACATTTTGTTGTTATTGGGTGTAATTTTTGCAGTGAAAGCATAAATTTTTCTATGTTTTCGGCATCAGAAATCAGCAAAGTTTCTGAAGTTGAAATTTTTAAAGGAGTTTATTACGATGTTCAAAAGAAACCTATAGCTAATGGTCTTTTGGACCCTAAAATGGTAATCATCCTTTTTAAAATTTTTTTTTTAATTCTTATGTTTTTTGTGAATTTCTTTTTATTTTGCATTGTTGTTGTCTTTGTTATTGAAATGGTTGTTGTTTGTGTTTATGATGCTGATTCAATAATTCTTACATTGCTGCTCATGTTTAACTTGAGTTATATATAAATTGAAAAATTAAGTATGGTTTGGTATAGTTTATTTTATTTTATTTTATTTTTTAACAGAAAATAAACCAAAACATATTCATTAAGTGTTGTATGAGACTGTTTCACGATGAGATAAGCCATACAATCAACTTATTTTTCTAAGTGATCACTTTAATTTAAGGTTATAAGTGGATAATTTAAGACTTTCAAACAACGGTTCACATCAAACTTATAACTGATTATTTTATGTTTATAATTGGTCACTTTAAGATTGTAAGTGATTATTTTGAGATGATGAGTGGTCACTTTTAGGTTATTGATTACTTTAAGATTATAAAACATAATCATTTTAAGATTGTATTAGACTTATCCCATACTCGATTTAGATTTTCGAACCCTTAATAGACCCAAACTTATAATTAGGTAGTAAGTTAATAAAGTGAGCTTGAAAAGTATGTATGAATATGACTTTGATTACGTATGAGAATGTTACAAGGCTTCTTGTGTTGTGTTTTAAATGAGCTATCTTCTTAGGGTATTTATACTACTCTTAAGTACTCTAGAAGGTTCTAAATAAGTCGCATGTTCAATTCTAGAATGTTCAAAATACTTCTACACAATTCTAATACGTACAAGACTTCACTAAAATGATCTAGTTTCTCTTAGAACATTTTAGGCCCTACTAGTATTTTCATGATATTTCTAGAGTGTTCTAGACTTTTCAAAAACATTCTAGACAAAAGTATGAGCTTCCAGCATGTTTTACACTTTTCTAGAACATTTTTCATTTATCTAGAGCATTTTAGTCCTTTTTAGAATGAGCTTGGACTATCATGCTCAATGATTGGAGGTATAAAAAGGAGTCTCGTGACAAATAGTTCTAATCTTCACGTTCAAGGAAAGTTTTTTGCAATTCTTATTAGTTAACATTAACAATGTAGCCTTCAAATTATAGCCTTTACAACTATTTCAAAACGTTGATAGTTATAGCCTTTATGTAGCAGTTTAAAACTAAGTAGCGTTTAAGAAAATTAATATTGAAGTTTTAATTAAAAAGAAAAGATAAATTTTCTCAACAACTTTCAAAAATTGTTTTTTTGGTGAAGACTTCTTGATTTGTAGGCACCTTTCATTTTGACTTGCAATTTATTACTTTGCTTTTTAGTTCAAAAGCCTTTTTTGTTATTTCTTTTACTCAATATGTTATTAAATCTCTACTTGTTATATTTTTTGCATGATCCTTCAGTGTTTTGCAATGTACTAATTATGTTGATTTGGAATTTAATCATTACCATTTCTATGTAATTTTTTTCTAACTGATGTTTTAATACCAATGGTGATTAATTAAAAAATTATAGAATTCCGACCACATAACTTTAATTTTTGACCGCCAACATTGTTGGAAATCTGTGATTTGATCTGAACGCTGTAGACTTTGATACTTTGTTGGCTATAATTTGCAAAAATTAACATTGAGTTTGTAATTTGCAAAAGTGCTAAACTTTAAGGCTGTTTTTCGCAAATTATTAAACAAATAAATCTAAACTTTGGGTAAAACATACTCTCATTTCAGACTCAAAATGTAAAATTAGTAGAGTAAAAAATAAGGCTAAAACCTATGTTGACCCTTCACCTATCATATATGGCGAATTAACTTTGGGTTTAAAATTTTAATCCTAGAATATAGGTTTGAGTTTGATACATAAAATGGATGAATTTATGTAAAATCTTAGACCTATCTCAAATCTATTTCTAATGTTGCAAGATTGATAAATTTTAAAAATAGTGTTCAATTATTATGTATGACAATTGGTGTCGAAAAAATAAAAACTATCTTGAAAAAACGGAAACCTAAAAGAGAGCTAGGTTTTGTGTTTTTAGATATAAAAAACCGAAAAACAAAATTGATACAAAACAAGCCCTTGTCAAAATTTTGGGATGAACATTTATAAATATTGTTTTTACACATGATAAATCAAATGGCTTTGTGCTTTTTTTTGCTTTCTTTCCTTTTCTGTTGCTAAATCTGACATTATTGCTGCTCATGCTTTTAAAAAGTAGTCGCTCCTTGTGTTAATTGATGCTAGTTTTTTCACGGTTGCTCATGTTTAACCCAGTCATGCTCTACCTTTTCACCATTTTATAAGTATTTTTTGAATCAATATTGTGGGAGAAGTAGAAGAGAATTTATGTTTCATCTGGTTCATGTCTACCTGATCAATTTGGCCTATGATAATACTTTATGGAGCTTGTGAAATGAAACTGATAATTGAGGTTTGATTGTCATGGATTGGTACTTTGGAAGAAATCTGTTTAATTGAGACTTGTGGTAATGCAATTCCACTGTTTCTTTTTTCATTTGTTGAATTTTTTTGAGATGCAACATATTTTTATTTTTAGTTTTGTAGTTGATATTCTATATTGGTTTCTTTGACTACAGGGGCCTCCAAACAAAAGTAGTGGTCTTTGTGCAACATGTCATGCGAAGTATGAAGATTGTCCGGGCCATTATGGATGTTTGACTCTTGCACTGCCTGTTTTTAACATTGGCTACATTGGTGCTATCCTAGATGTTTTAAAGTGTATATGCAAGGTGTGTGCCGTGTTTATTTGTATGATAATTTTGTCAAAACTTATGACCAACTATCTTTTTATGGCTTTACTTATGGCTTGATGTTTTATGCTTTATTATGAATATTTTATTTGTATTGAATGGATCATGATGAGGAAGCTTGTCGATTTAGCTTTGTGGAAAATAATTCCCATTCTATTGCCAACATGGTGTGTTTTTCCTCATTACAAAATAAGATTAATACATCTGGATGTTTTTAGATTTTTTTTTTTTACCATTATTAGGGAGAATTGTACATAGCGTTTCATTGTAGGAAAGATAAGGTTGCATTCATATGACTCCCCTTCTAGCATGGGAGCTTGTTTATAGACAGTTTTTATTTTGATTTTTATGCATTATGATATACCTCATGCTATGTTACTTGGACTCTTTGTTTTTGTCGGCTCATCGTTGTTCGATACGGCCAACACGTATACCGATGTCGAATACGTGCTCGGTACGCCATATTGCACAAGGGTGCGACATAGTTTCGCAAACCCAGTTGTCATTCTTACTTTTGCCATTGAATGTTTTGGAGAAGATGAAGGGAGGGAGTACTTGCGAAGAAGATGAAGGGAAAAATACTGAGAATGGGCGAGTTAGGGTAATACGTCATTAGTGCTTTTTGGGATAATTGTGTTTTTATTGGAATTCATCTGAATTTGTATTATAACGTTGGTACTAGTGATTGTTTCCCATAAATAGTTAAAATACTCTTTAAGTATTAGTATTAAGGCTTGTTCATGCTATAAGTCTGGAATTTGTATCATGAAGTTGGTACCAATTTTTTTTTTCTTTTTCTTTTTTTTTTTTTTACTTTTTACTCTACTTTTAATTTTTCTTTACTTTTTACTTCTTCTTTACTAAAAGTAAGTTTTTTATTTTTATTTTTTTAATTTTTATTTTTTTTTGTTATAATGGAAGTACTACTACTACTATTAATAATAATACTTTCAACAATCAATACTAAAATAATATAATGTGGGGCTCACTAATGAATTATCTTTATCCTTAAAAATTCATCTCTAATAAATTAATCAATAAATTTACCCAAGCTTAACCTGCAAATGCCTCAGATTCTGGGAATGCTTGGCGTTCCTTTTAAATTATTTTGCCGTATGACCCGTATCCAATAATAGTACGGTGTTTGCGTATCTTAGAATTTTAAAATTTTCGTATGGGACACTAGGTTCCACACCTATATTTGATTCCCTTACCGGAGTCCAATTCACATAGACCTCACGTTTAATAAATTTCATACAGAAGAAAGATAAGTGTGAAATGAGGTATTATGACATACAAGAAGGTAGCATCATGGTGCCTAAAATTGATAAGCATATATAATTATGTCTTGGTTAACCCTGCATGATAATTTTCGCCTAATATGTATGTCACTATTTCTTCATGATTGTTCCACATTTTGTGATGCAAGGCTCAAAAAATGTATCAGAAAGATCATAAGCTAAGCTCTTTTTAGCCTTGTTTGTGCTTTTTTGTATTGTGCATGCCTAGTGGTTGGTTAATTAAGATGCATGCTTTATAAGAACATCTCTAAATGTGTATTATTTGCTTGTCTTTCGTAACATTGTTGAAAATTTGGGTTATTTGGTCTTCTAAACTTATATTCTTATTGTCTCCTGTCAGTCTTGCTCACATATCCTGCTACCAGAAAAAGAATGTAAAGAGACTTTGAAGAAGATGAGAAACCCCAAGCTTGATTCACTGCAAAAAACTGAGCTAAGGAAAAGGATCGTGAAGAAGTGTACCTCTAGAGCTGAAGTGCTGTGCTTGAGATGTGGATACTTGAATGGTAATATCTTCATTTCTAGTTTACCTGCACATGCAAGTAGTTGCCTTTTGTTGGTGGCGGCTACGACTAAATTAGTAAATTAAAAACCCTTAGAGATTGAATCAATATTATCAAGTGGCAATATAAAGAGAGAAAAGCGACTTAATGCCTCAACACCCGACTTCCTCTTTGTTGAGTTTGTTTTGTACTTGTAGTGAAGAAGCGTTGCATAAATTCTACAATCCAAAATTTAAGGAAAATGGTTGGTTTTCTTTAGAACCAGGTTAGAATGTTGTGGAATTATTTAAATTGGTCTATCGGTTAACTAGGCTTCTTTATAATGCCCTATTACTTTAATATTTTACGGGACCATAATATGCGCTACTAGCACCAGAATTCCTACATGAGATTACCTACACCAAATATGAGATTGGTGTCATATTTACATGGTTGGTGGAGATTTTCTATTTCAGACCCCTTATTGCAAGTGTTTAGATGGTGTGACTACTTCACTACACATAAGGAGATGTGTCGCGTATTGCTTTTGTCTCTCCATGAGGATTATAAGTTATGAATTGCCAAATTATAAAATTTACCAAGTAGGGTAAGTAATGAATTGCCAAGTTATGTTTGGGGTGGGGGTAAATATTTAATGGGTAAATAAAGTCAAATTAGGAAATTTAGGTTGTTAGAGGTGGAAACAAGGGGACTTTGGTTGTTAAAAAGGGGATGAAGTGATTTTTATTGTGTATGAGATGGGGGGGGTAAACTAGTTACACTAGGGCCTAGGGGGTGATGGGTTAATTTTTCCTCTCTTTATTCTCTTACATGAAGATCTTTTTTTTTCCTTCACAATAACTTTAGTCCCTTGTTTCCACCTTTAAGCACCTTAATCTTTTAGTTTGACTTTATTTCCTTAGTTCAAGCATGCTTCGTTGTGAATCGTTTTGAATGTAAGTATCGCATATAGTGCTTTTTCTCAAATGTGACTGTGATGTCATTTTGAGCTGTGCAACTATTTAGGGTTCTCAAACTTTTATTTTTCGTTTTCTGTTTCTAGTTAGGAAAAGCTATTAATCTTATTATTAGACAATAATATTTTGTATTAATATCTCATTTATTTCAAATACACAATTTTAAAATGAATTTTATTTTTCAAATACTACCTGTAAAGATGTACTTTGTCAGAAATGCCTTAGAACAATTTTTTGTCAATAACTATCTTCTTAATTACATTTTTTTAAAAGGCTACCTACTAACAATTTTCATATGTTTCTATGATTAAATTAAGTTTATGTATATATTTTAATTTTTAAAAAATAAAAATACAAAACAAACTTTGTTGACACAATTAAACTTCCAACTCTCCTAAGGTAACAACTTCTACTGCCACATACATAATGGTGTGGTGTGTTTTATAAAAGCCTACAAATTTTGCAAGTAAAGGTTATTATATATTATCAATCTCTACATGTAGTCCAAGTATTGTTGGTCAGGTTTTAGTTACTTTCTCATGGCATTTCTGTTGACAATAAGCAGCTGATGTTGTGTTTCAGGAAAGGTGAAAAAGGGTAAAACTGCATTGCAAATTGTTCATAATCGTCCGAGGCAGAATAAAAATGATGAAGAAAGTGGAGGCTCCACTCTTTCCTTTATAAATCCTCATGATGCATTGTTATTATTTAAGCAAATGCTGGATCAGGTGAATATTTATGCTATGAATTTTACAAACCATATTCTTAATGATCACTAGAGTGTGGTTCTGCACAATTGTTCTGTAGGGTGTGAAAAATTATGCACCTGTAGCCGAATGAAAATTTTCATAAATTGCTTAAGGAAAAAATATTAAAACTTCTATTAGTTTTTTAATTAAATATTTATCATCTTGCAGGATTGCGAGCTACTCTATCTGAATGATAGACCTGAAAAACTTGTAATTACCAACTTGTGTGTTCCTCCTTTGTCCCTGCGTCCTTCTGTTTTTGTTGATGGTGGAATTCAAAGGTCTGGTCTCGACTTATCTGCAAGCGCTGTTGCTTGTCTCTAGTTACTTTTTTCTGTTTTTTCCAAAAAGAATTGGGGTCTATTATATCTAACTTAATAATGCTAAACTTATCTGAAGTTAGAGCTTATGAGTACCAAAATGAACATATTTTAAATTATATTTCTTAAAATAAGTGTAGTATGCTTAGGCACTGAAATCAGCATACTATTTTTATCTGAACCTATCACTGCTGCATTGTACTTATTAGTACTAAAATAAATTTTTCCAAATTTATCTGAAATTGTTTTGTGCAGAAAATATACTAATAAGTTAGACAAAACATACACTATCAATTTGCAATAGGTATTAGGATACTTGCACTTCATCAACTTTTCAGTTTTGATGATATTACCTCTTCTTTCATGGTGCTTTCAGCAATGAAAATGACATCACAGAGAGGTTAAAGAGAATCATACAAGCAAATGCTTGCCTTCTTCAGGGTCTGCAAGAACCAATTAGCTCATTTAAAATATTGGTAAGATACGTGAAAATATGTTCTAGTTCATTCATTTATTATACCTAGGTATTTCAGTTTCTTGACTGACCAATATGTTTGCTCATTCAGGATGTACATTCTAATTTTGAGGCTAATTCTTTAAAGAAAGTAACATGAGAAATTCTTTGTATATGAAGTTCTCTTACTTGCAGAATTGACAAACAAACTATAATCATTTAGTAGCTATAGTATAATCCTAGTTTTCCATCAAATTCATTGAATATGTCATGTTTATATAACTTCTGTGATCAGATTATACACAGCGGAAGGACATAATATAGCAGAAATAGAAGAGATTAGAGACAGAATAGAAGAAGATGAAAGGAAGGAATGCTTGTTGTATTGTTTATCTATATGAGCAGTGTACCCATCCTGAACTCTTCGAGCGGTTCAGTAGCTCCCTAGTGTGTAAATACACAATTGTGAATACAAGCATGAATGAGATCAGCCACCCATTCCCCCCTTTTATACATGAGTAGAATCTACTAGAATATGTAATTCCCAAAAGTCCCCTATGCATAACAGAATGTAAAACAACCTTCCAGCTGGTATGACAAACTTTGCCCACTTGTGTAACTGAATTATTGCATTCTAGAAGCAACTGATTAAGTAATCTGATTTCTGTTCCTCCGGTTGTATGTGTAACGTATGGCTGGCTTGGAATTACTCTGGAGTGGGCTTGAAGTAACACTTGGATCCACTACATGCTCTTCATGAGTTCGAAGGCAGATCTGTTTGCAGGACTGTTTGAGGATTGCATTTTTACTTGCTGTTTTTTGGGTGTGCAAGAGTAGAGACTCCTGTCTTTCGAATGCAGAATTACTCTCTTTATATAGAATTGTTTCTGATATTGTGTCTAGCTCACTTCTATATATGCATAAGTTGGCAACCAGTTCATCGTGCATATATTGTACAAAAGACAAAACATACACTATCAATTTCTCCTTGTTCATAAGTTGTTGCCTTTTGTACTTTCGATATAGTTTTCTCTTTTTAGTTCTTAATTCTTATGATTTTAAGAGTGGTTGGTTAAAGTGTATTAGAAGAATTATTATTACTCACAGCCAAAGGTCTTGGTTCGAGATATAAAGTGGACATATATGTAATTATGTACTCTTTTATGAGAGTTATACGTCATGCCCATTAGTATTCTTGATTTCTTTTTTAATGTGAATCGTAATTTTAAGCTATCCTCAACCCTGTTCTGTTCAAACAGGTTCTACTGCATTTGAGGCCACTATTCTTTTTTATATTAAAGCACCTACACATATATTTTTTTGGTTAGGATCAAAGAAAAGAAGCCTCCATCTTTTATGGATGAAACATTTTGCTTTTTGGGGTTGAATTTTAATCATATTTTCCCATTATAGGCTTGAAATTGAAGATATCATGTGGGATTTTGGTAGATTTGTATTGATGTAGACTCTCAACAAACTTTGTTTAAGCATATTATTATTATTATTATTATTATTATTATTATTATTATTATTATTATTATTATTATTATTGTTATTGTTGTTATTGTTGTTGTTGTTGTTGTTGTTGTTGTTGTTGTTGTTTTTGTTTTTGTTTTTGTTGTTGTTGTTGTTGTTGTTGTTGTTGTTGTTGTTGTTGTTTTTGTATTAAGTACACTTAAGGTTCAAGTTGTTAAGAATCATTTTTTCATTTAAAAAATAGAGGTGTTAGATATTTGTTTAAGCATAGAAGTAGGTGTTGGCATTTAATAGTTATTATACTTGTTCCTTTTAGGATGACTGGGATTACCTTCAAGTTGAAGTGGCTCAATACATAAACAGTGATGTACGTGTTGCTTTACAAGCCCAACAACCTACTAAGCCATTGAGTGGATTTGTTCAACGTTTGAAGGGGAAACAGGGACGCTTTCGTGGAAATCTGTCTGGAAAGCGTGTTGAGTTCACTGGAAGAACTGTGATATCACCTGATCCAAATTTGAAAATCACAGAGGTTCTAAACGTTACTAGTTTAAAGCGAGCTTAATCCTTACAGTTTATCTTTTATTTCTGGATTTAGGAAACTACTTCATTTGCAGGTTGCAGTTCCACTGTTAATGGCATCTATCTTAACCTATCCTGAATGTGTCAATGATCATAATAAAGAAAGGTTGAAGCAATGTGTGCGTAATGGGCCAAAGAAGTATCCAGGTGCAAGGTTTGTTGTAGAGACCAACGGTGACAAGAAGTGAGTAACTGTTCTTGATGCCATACAAATTATTAAATTTTCGAGATTCATTAGATGAATATTGGTTATTCCTCTTTCCTCTTGCAGAGACTTATCATTTTCTATTAGAAAACGGATTGCTGAAGACTTGAAGAATGGCTGCATAGTTCATCGTCACCTTGTTGATGGTGATGTTGTTCTTTTTAACAGGCAACCAAGTTTGCACCGCATGTCTATTATGTGCCACAGGGTGACAACATATTTTCAACATATTTTTTTTCAGTTTGCATTTAGGTCACTCAAGCTAAATTGACTTATATATGCCTGCTTGTAGGCTAGAATAATGCCTTGGAGAACTTTGAGATTCAATGAATCTGTTTGCAACCCGTACAATGCTGATTTTGATGGTGATGAGATGAATATGCATGTTCCACAGACAGAAGAGGCGCGAACAGAGGCATTACTGTTGATGGGGGTACTTATATCTTATTGTAATTTTTTTCTTTGCCTCAATCGAGCAAAAATCATGCAACTTTTTGTGCCACTGGATCTATTTTTGAGGTGCAGATAATTGGAATTTCCATTGCAAATATCTGCATTGTGGATCTTTCCAATAAAAGTATGGAAATTAAAAACGTACAACTAGACAGGATACATAGATAAATATGAATGGATAAAAAATATGTCCACTCACTTAGAGAATACTAAATATGTCCTCACCACCTGCTAGAAGAGCTGTTGCTATGATTTATGAAAGGCTAAGAAGAGGAGTAAGAAAGAAAGATGGGCTCGATGAAATTCTTATTCAGACCTGACAATGTTGTGATGCTAACTTTATGATGTTGTGATTCTAATTTTACTTTTAACACTTGTTCTCAGTTAATCCTGATATTTGAATCATTACCTTTCCACGGTTTATAATGAATATGTCATATAGGTAACATCTAAGGATAGTTTGGAGGGGGAATCAGTCCTCATTGTTAGCTTAACCAATGATTACCTTAACGTTTATTTTTCATATCTAGGATGCGAGCAGTTTAGTTGCTCCAGCATGATGTTTGATTTGGTGATCGCTTTTTTGTTTTTCAACAGCCAATAGTGTTTTCTGTACTCATTGTAGGTTCAAAACAATCTATGCACGCCGAAAAATGGAGCTATTTTGGTCGCGTCCACCCAGGATTTCTTGACATCTGCTTTTCTAATTACCAGGAAGGATACATTTTACGATCGTACAACATTTTGTCTGATGTGTTCTTACATGGGAGACGGAATGGACATCATAGATTTGCCAGATCCAGCAATAGTTAAGGTCTGTATGACTAAAATTATGCTTCATCTTTTTACTATTGCTTAGAATAATTGTGTTTTAACTAAGCTATACTTATAGTTCTGTACTTCTGTTATTTTGGTCTTCAGAAAATAGATATAGCATACAATAGCAAATGATTGAGATGTTTTTTTCTTCAATTGTTATTCACTTGTGTTGCTTATTAGAAAACAAAACTTGTTTTTCTTGGAAGAAATACATGTTTCGTTTTCGATCATCAATACGTTTATGTCTCAAGGGTTTCATGTGTTGATCAAGAAAAATTCGAGATATTTTATGTTTCATTTATGAATTTTAATTAGTTTGTCAATGTTTTTAGGACTTCAATTTTAATTCAGCTGACGTTTGCCGACCTAATTTGCGATGGGTATCTTTTGGTATTTATTATGTTGTAATGGTAGATAAGCTTTGTTCAAATTTGCAGCTGGATTATAAGTAACTTTAATATAATAAACATGAAGTCTTAATTTTCCAAGGAGACTAGAAAGTATTGATGGGAGGATAAATTTAACGGTTAGCCAGTGAAGTAGGATAATTCTGTAGAAAAACAATAAAATGTCAGGGTCCTTTTGTCGAATTAGTCTAATTATTACTAGATTTTGGAGTCCAATACATTTTTCAAGGCTGAATCATTCAGGACTGTGAGCGCATGTTGATTTCACTTCATTTCCATTTTTCTTTAAAAGAAATTTTTTGAAGTACCACTATTTCTGCCCTTAAACACCAATCCCTTTCTAAGAGAGACATTTACTCATAGATGGATAGTGATCTTCTAATGGTGTGGGTGATGTTCTCTTTTTCCATTCTATGTCTATATGGTTAAAGAGAAATAGAACTTTTATTGATCGTTTTCTATCGGTGGAGTTGTTGTGGGAAAAAATGTTTTTTTGGCGTCACTTTGGGCTATGGCGCATGGGTTATTTTAACTTGCTCTTTAAATGATCTATGTAGAAGTAATTGAAATGTGATATTGTAGTCATTGGAATGTGATATTGTAGGTATTCTATCTGCTTTTGGGATTCATCATCACATGGATGTATGACTTTGTTTCTTCAATTTTAAAAAATATTTCTTTATCAAAAATGATATACACTTGGAAGGAGATGACCTTTCAGATGCCTTATGGGGTTGGCAGCTCTATATCATATTAACATCAGAAAGAAAAGAAAACCATGAAAACTAAAGGCCTAACAACATCCTTTTAACAATGCGTCATAAATGTTTTTTAATTGGAGAACACTTAATTATTACACAAGGAATCCTGGAATTGAGGTTTAAAAATAACAAGCCAAACACACATTTTATACTGTGAAGAACCACCCTAGTGATACCTCTTTAGAGTAGTGCTAAATAAGTGCAAACCAAATTATTCAACTATTTGTGCTCTGTATAGCCTTAAGTGCACAGGCTACCTATTTAAGAATTATCTTGTGCTTCTCTGCAAGACCCATGTATCTTCCTAAGAAAGATATATAGATGGTATTTATCACCAAAAATATCTCTCCACACAACAAGCTTTGACTTTCCTTGAGATCTTGGATTGTGAGGTGTGGGTGGCCTAATCAAGAAACTAACCACGTGGATATTTTTGTACCGAGTTATAAAAGATTGTGCATGCAGACAGGCATACGAATTTCTTAACCACAACCTCCTATGTGGAGGATTAACTATGCATGTCTAAAACAATAGTTGGGGTGACTTAGTATGAACCTGGCATGTGAGACTTGACTCTGGAGCTTACTTGAGCTTTCCTGTAGATATTGGAAAAATAATAGAATATTGTTTTAAAAGATCTGCAGGTTGTTAATGCTGGGTGTGTGTATCTGAGATCAAGAATGTTTATTGTGTGTGTGTGTGTGTGTGGGGGGGGGGGGGGGGGGGGGGGGGAGGATAGCAAAGAAGTCAAAATTTTAATATTAGTTATTGGTTTTATTTTAATTGAGCATTGATGGGGCCTCTCCTTTTGTGTTTTTTTTGGTTTTAAATCATGGTGACTCTTCTTTAAAGAGGTACTTTCTGATTTTCCTCACTGATTCAAATGTCTTTGCTTTGCTGCAGCCTATCCAGCTCTGGACGGGTAAACAATTATTTAATGTTCTCATACGTCCAGGTAGACAACTGAGAGTCTTCGTGAATCTTATGGTGAAAGAGAAGATATACTGCAAACCTGACGACAGGAAGACGACTTGTAGGGAGGATACCATGTGTCCTAATGACGGTTTTGTTTACTTCCGTAATAGTGAACTAATATCTGGTCAACTTGGAAAAGCTACCTTAGGTCAGCTTTTAGTATTTTCTTGCAATCATGCTTTTATTTATTTTGTTGCAGTATTTTTTTTCAAGGGAAATATGCCTGCAGGATGTTTATGTCTTTCTGTTAGTAAAAAGTTGTAGTCAAGGGGGTTATTATTGAAAATGATCCAATGAACCTAAATACCCAAGAAAATATATCTTTGCCTATTTAGTTTTCTACAAAGTATGACATGCAATTCTTGATCATAAATTTGTTCAACCATACTCAAGTTATATCATGTGTGACAAACGTACAAAAATCTTGATGTTGCCTGATCTTCAGAGTTCAGACTTATGAAACAAGCCATATTTTTAGATCTGTAAAAGAGTAGAGAATAATCACTGGGTATGCTCATAGACATGTTCATTGCATAGTACACAAATACAATATAGGTGACATAGATGTAGGCATAGGTGACTATTCAAGGTCTAGGACACATAATGTTGACGTCTTCACCTAGTTTATCTTTAGTCAAGTCCTCAAAGAGGTTAACTTGCTCATGTCATTTTTAATTTGCTCTTCCCACATTTTCTTTGGCCTATCGCGACTACTCTTTCCATCATTCGTGATGCCTTCCACCCTTTTCACATGTACGTCGGTGGACTTCCTTTGTACATGTTAAAATCATCCCAATCTACTTTCGCACATCTTTGCAGATATTGGTGCAACCCCTAGACTTTCTTTCAAAACATGGTTCCTAATTTTATCCATCCCGGTGTGCCCACACATCCATGTTAACATTTGCATCTTCGCTACATCCATCTCATGTTCATCTATCTTCTTAATTAGCCAACATTGTGCTGGTCAAATTGCAACTCGATAGAATTTACCTTTTGAATTAGTCAGAAACTATCACATAGCACCCCAGTGGCTGCTCTCCATTTAAGCCTGCAACGTGAATTCGATGAATTACATCTTCATCAATCTCCGCATTACTCTGGATTTTTGATCCCTTGATTAAATTTTAAAACTGATATAATAAATAAGATAGTAATTGGAACTTCCTTCAGCAAAAGTGCAATCGTGGTGAAAAGAAAAACAAAAAGTGTAATGATTGGACTCAAGTGTTATTTTTGAATTTAGGTATGAATTGAAAATTTTTAGTTTGCAATTAGGAGTTTAGGAAACTTTTGATATTTTCATTTGGTAAATGCAGGGAATGGCAATAAAGTTGGGCTTTTTTCTGTTCTTGTTCGAGACTATGATCCACATGCTGCTGCTAGTTGCATGAATAGAGTGGCAAAACTAAGGTAAATATTTTCTTGATGGTTTGGTCAACAATGTTGACAGTGCATATTAATTTTGCTCAAGGCTCACAACAATAAGTCTAAAAGAATAATATGCTAAGAGTAAAATATCTTCAGTTCATATACATTTAATAGTAGTTATTTATTCAACGCTTAAGGACTGTAGCGACTGTCCCTTAAATTTTCTGCTCAACGAATATAACCAAATCTATTGTGCTAGTTTTGGCGCACAACAAAAATCCCCTTTTCATCATATTTCTCTTAGGAGACACCTAACTAGTGAGTAGCTGCGACAATTTTTGTGAAACCCACCTTTTGCAGATCTTTTTTTGCTTAACTTTTTTGATGAAATCATTTTGCAAAACTTATCTTTTCTAAACAAACTTCATTATTTTTGAAGGTATTTCACCTAAATGAATTTCCTTTTGTGCTCAACCTTGTTCATTTTACTTATAATTGAGGATAGCAAAGTATAAGCGACCAACAACTAATTTTATCAAACATCATTTTAACTGATTGAAAGGTCAACAAAATGTTGTGCTATATTTCGGAGATGTGGAGGTTTAAACTAGTTACACTCCCAACATTTTTGCGTTTTTGCTGCAGTGCTAGGTGGATTGGTAATCATGGGTTTACGATTGGCATTGATGATGTCCAGCCCGGTAAACTCTTGAATGAAGAGAAACAGTTCAGAATAAATGAAGGTTATAGAGCATGTGATGGGTTAATAAAATCCTTCAACGAAGGGAAGTTGACTCTCATGCCAGGATGTGATGCAGCCCAAACTTTGGAAGCTAAAATTACACAACAGTTAAATGAAATTCGTGAAATAGCTGGAAAGGTAATGGCTCTTTATTCTTATCCTCTTCTAGAATCTACCGAAACATGACATCACCGCAAGGCCACTTAAGTGGCCCTTGTCTAGCCTTGTAAGGGAGGTCGAATGTATGCAGCCTTGACCAGCTGCCCTGAATCGTGCTTAATGTGACTGCTTTCACACTGTTGCTCCTCTTAGAGTTTCTTTAATTGTGGTATTAGCATAGAAAAAATCGTGCCTAATACCGCCTTCATACTTCCTTTAAATAGTTCTTCTTGCACCTTCTCCATACATCTTTTACGAACCATAATTATGTTGAACACTTGAATTATTTTTTATTTACATCATATTTCCTACGGGACGAAAGAGTTGATCAATGAATATTCCTTCTTTTTCTTGTTTTCTGATAGCTGAATTTTTCCATTCCATGAAATTTATCTGTTTATTTATATTTTTAGGTTTGCATGAAAGAGCTTCACTGGAGGAACGGCCCATTAATAATGTCACAATGTGGTTCGAAAGGTTCCCCAATCAATATCAGTCAAATGGTTGCGTGTGTTGGTCAACAAGCAGTAGGAGGGCGTAGAGCACCAGATGGCTTCAATGATCGTAGTCTACCACATTTTCCTATAAAATCTAAGACTCCATCAGTATGTTTCAGCCCTTTATTACGCCTTAAAACTTTTGGTCCTTTATTCGACTTGCAATATAATTTTTTTGTTTGCATGGTTTGGAATTCATTATTAAGTTTGAGGTACACCTGTGTGTAAAATAGTTTCTCTTAGTTCTATTGTTGTCTCCTCTACTTTGTTTCTTGCTTCTTATATTTTCACTTAGGCTAAGTGACTTAGCTAGAATTAGGCAACGTAGTCTGTCTGTGCATTTCGATATGAGATGAAATTGATTATGGCAATAATGATTTCCCTTTATCTTTCCGTTATTTGGATAGAGAAACTGAAACAGTTCAGTTTCGGGATAGTGTTTCAGGTGGTGTTTGGAGCTAAGAGGACTTTTCGAAATATGAGCCATTTGCAGCATAGATTATTTGTTGAATTGGTTAACTTGTGTTAAAGCCATAAGAGAGGAAAAGTTGATTTGAAATTTGACTAACATGCCATTACCCCAATGTCATTTTATGTTTCCTAGCTAGGCAGGGTTTGGGCTTTGGATATACACACACCCTTGCCCTTATGATTAATTAAAGTTGTTTCCGATTGACCCTTTGTAGAAAACATTATTTGCAATTTCACATCAATAAAATATTCACATGAATTAATGAGCTATTTTATCTTCGTTTTGTATAATATGAAATTAAAGAACTATATATCTTTGGCACTTATTAGGATTCAACGTTGACCATACATATACTTTTAAATCATTTGTCCAAGAAACTGAACTTATTTTCTGGCGAAATATTGATTTTGTCTAATATTAGAATCACCTTTTATTCTTTGAGTTCACATGTTGAGCGTTGCTTATCTTGATTTGGGCACTTTGCTAGTTTGTACTTTGTAAAGAACAAATGTTTTAGTCTTATTGATTAGCAATTTATTTTTTTATCTTCTTAATACGAGCATAATTTATTTATATATATAAAAAGTTTATTATTTTTCATATCAAGATGTATTGTGGCGATAACTCCCACCGTCCCGATAAATTTGGCCCATTTTTCATTTTAACCCGTCCCAATGATTTTGCCTATTTTCTATTTTTGGAAATGACCCCACCACTTTTACTCTCTATATTCTCTCTCATATTTCTAAATATTCCACGACTTTAACCCACTGTACCTAACTCCTTAATCTTCGTGCAAGTTGCAAATGGGCCAAACTAAATGGGACAGAGGGAGTATTATCATTCCAAACTAAATTGCGTGTTTCGGAAAGTTGGAATGGGGAGAAAGTGTGATCTAAACCGCCCAAGTTCCATTTTCTCTTTGCTGAAGAGGTAGTGGTAAATTCTCGAACTGTTAGTCAGAAGCACCAGGCATAAATATGTATGTATATGAGTTTACTTGTATGTGTTGCTCCCTTTACTTGAATATAGTAATGGCATTTTGCAAGTAAGCTGTATTTATATATAAAAATGATATCTTGAAATAACTGATAAATGAAGAAGATTACATTAGTAGTTAGATAATATGCATTAGAGGGTGCAGTAGAGTGGAAAATGATTGTCTGAGTAAGAAATGTATTATCTGATATTTTGCAGGCTAAAGGATTTGTTGCTAATTCATTCTATAGCGGCTTAACAGCTTCGGAGTTCTTTTTCCATACCATGGGAGGGCGAGAAGGCCTTGTGGATACAGCTGTATGTTTACTCTACAGTGCTTCTATACTGTTTTAATTACAATATAGTTTGCATATCATTATTCTTCACCTATTGTTTTTGCACTGGATTTTTTATATTTGAATTTCGAATCCTTTTAATTGTCTTGGGCTACTCCTAGGCATGGTATTTAGTTATTATTATGTATCCAAAATTGTTGCCTATTACATCTGTACTACATAGCTGTTTGATTTCAATTTCATAAAATTGCTATTATTTGGACAATAGGCGTTTGATGAAACCATATTTTAGAGAATATTGATCAAACTAAAAGAAGAAAGTATAGTTATGTGGACTTATGCTCTTCCCCTTAATAAAAGGGTCAAATACCTTATGTTCTATCCTTGTCAACTAGAAGAAGGTAATGATTCCATTTTTATATGTTCCAATTGTTCATCATGAGCTTTACTACTGATCACTTGGCGGAAGTCTGGATAGAAACCAATGTGAGAAGTCATTTTGAAGACATGAACCACCTCTTTGATCTCAAGGCTTTTCCAAAGGGAATACCAAATACAAAGTTTCACAAATGTTATTTGTGGGGATAATGTAAAAGCATTCTCCTTTTTGGATAGGAATGTAGTTTGGAAATAGTCTATATGATGCTATGACTCCTAAGAGAATGGAATTGAGGAATATAGTTTGGAAATTGCTATTATTTTGCTATAAAACTAGGAATATAGTGAGACTGGGCTCCTTCCACGAGGTGGATCTCCCTTCATAGTGTACTCGTCATTGATTAGCTTCCATGACGAGGTATGGGTCTTCCAACTTGCAGCCATTGTTTCCAACTTCTTTGAAAATTGCTCTCCTGAAAACAAATCAGAACTTATGAGCTCCAAGGGTAAATAATACTTAATTATATCTTTACTTTTGGAGTCCCGATAAAATACCCCTGTATTCACCTGTGCCATAACTTCACTGTGTTTCCTTTACTGCCCTTGGCCTTTCTTCTAGAGTAAGTGAAGTAATTTTGGATGTTCTACTGCTGGTGTAGCGAGACACTTTATGCTTTATGTCCTACAGATTTTGTTTTTGTTTCAAACAATAATAATTTCAAAACCTTATCCCCGCAATACGGGTCAACTACATGAACCAATATAAACTAACGTCGGAAAATCTGAAAATCCTACCACTTCCGTAGTTTCATTTCTATTGTAATGATTGCACAAATGTACTCCACAAGAAAAAATTGTGTTAGTTGATAAGAAATACCACGTATGCAGGGGCGGATCTATGTATGTGCCCCGGGGAAAATTTTTTTGTTCTAATCTTAATCTTAATCTTTATGTTCAAAATTTTGATTTTTTTTAGGTATTTTCACTCTTAATCTTAATATCTTTAAATTCTAATCTTTAATCTTAAACTTAATCTAATTCAATCTTGTTGTTCTGATCTTTATTCTTAATCTTGATTCTTATTGCATTTAAGTGTTTTTTGGTATCTGATAATAATGTCATTTAAATTTGATTGAAGTTAGAATTGCGAAACCATTGTGTCCTAGAACCTGATGTTCATTCAAGATATGTGAACTAAATAGCACACCAAGTACACAGATTCACAGAAGAGCGTGGATTCTTTAGAAATTAGAAGTGGGAGTTGCAAATTATGTTTTTAGGTATTTGGTTAGAAGCTCTCGTGAATCACTATGAAGCTAGACTGCAAATCCAAAGTCGCGAGTCTTGGTTTGGGGTGGATAGATTTGAGTGTGTTTTTTAATTCATTTTATGAATGCTATGTTTTAGGTGAAGTCAAGATTAGGTTAGCTGAATAAAAAAACACCATCGTTGAATTTTTCGATTGATCAATATGAATCTCAAGTGTGTGGTTGAGTACTCCTTCCAGGCCCCAGCTCCCTCTTTTCTGTTTTCCTAGGGAATTGCTTGTTATTAAAGATTTTTCATGGTTTAAGAGATTGTTTCACAAAGATGCTATCTACTGCTCACACTAGCTAATTTCGTCTATTCGTTGGTACCCTAGGGGACTCTAAACCCTAGATCCGCCACTGCACGTAGGTTGTTCCCGATTAACTCTTGTTAGAAAACATCATCTAATTCACATAAATAATAAATGCACATGATTTAATGAGTCTTTTACTATAGTCCATTATCATCATAGCTTTGTTATATAAGAGAAGTGAATTATAGGTACTTGTATTTCAAGAACTATGCTATATGTGTTCCTTACTCTCTATAGTATGTATACCCTTTCTCTTAGTTTCCCCCTTTGATGAGTTTGCTCCTCCTCTTTAAAAAAGTTCACACGAAACAAATGGCAACAACATTTCATCACTCCAATGTCATTAAGTGAAAAGGGAGAGATAAGATACAAAATAATTGAGAAGGGGAAGGGATAGAGAGAACATACCTGTTTTGAACTTCGTTGTGTTAAATAATGTAGTAAGTATTTTGATTAGATTGATGGTGTTTGCTGTAGGTGAAAACGGCCGACACCGGTTATATGTCACGTCGACTGATGAAATGCTTGGAGGATCTAGTTGTTCATTATGACATGACTGTCAGAAACTCTAATGGAACTGTTGTTCAGTTTTTTTATGGAGATGATGGCATGGATCCTGCGCAAATGGAAGGAGCAGAAGGATTTCCCGTGGACTTTGAGAGATTACGTTTCAAAATTGAGGTATTATATGCTATGTCTTTCCTGATTCTCAAGTTAGTGTTGGTTGTTAGGTCTGGAATTTGTAATTTTAAAAGTTTCTTTGTGCAGGCTACTTGCCCAGCAGGGAGAGATATGAAACTACCTCCTTTAGAGATACCTGAAATTATAAACAAGAGGTTTTCAACTTATGGTGGTTGCTCTGATGCCTTCAAGAAAAAGTTATTTGATTTTTTTGAGAATTTATCTAAAAGAAAATGCTATATTTCTGAACAGCAGCTTCAGGTATTGATATCTACTATATGTAGTTAGGCAAAGAATAAGTGGATAAAATGTTTGATGTGTGAAAATTACTTATTGTAGTGGCTCTCATAGGTGTTTTTCTCTTTGAAAATTCCCCTAAATTTTAGTTTGCCTGAATGGCTTTATGTGCAAGGCATTGCATAACTAGAAGTATGTAATACAGTTGGCAATTTTTTTTTAGCTGTGATGTAGATGAATAATCTACTCCTTCAAAATTCAATATGAACGGATTTTAGAACATAAAATGTTATAATATTAGTTGATCCAAATATGAAGTATTTGAACTAAATTGGAACGTATTGAAGAGGAAAACGTTCAATCAAGATGATATTAGTTGATCCAAATATGTAATATATACCTAATGAAACCTAAAAATTCAAGTAGAAATGGTTAGCTTAGTGGTAAAGCGTCACGCCTGTGGGTCAGAAGGTAGCATTGAAAACATATCAAAGGCGTATGAAGAGGCAAGTACAAGGGGAGGACAAAATGTGGGTATGCCAGCTGGATTAATTGGTTGGTAGTAGTTAGCAGTAGCTAATAATAATGAGTAGATGTTATGTCTTGTAATTAGAAGGCTAGGCAGGAATGTCTATATATAGGCATATTGTAATTTTGTGGATTGTGTATTGATTTTAGAGGAATAATAATAGGAGCAGCAGGGGCTTCAACACTGCATTGCTTCCAACATTCTCTCTGTCTCTCTTTTTTCTCTCTCTTCCTTGTTTTCTCTTTCTTTGTATATGTTTCAGGATTGAAACCCCAACCAATTTGGGTGTGTCATATAAAGCTAGTGTTATAACAACAAAGAGGTCATAGGTCAAAACCTTGCCCCTCAGTTTTTATTCAGAATTTATATTGCAAATTTTCGTTCCCCTCAATTTTCGGCTCAAGTTTCGCCAGCTAGTCCTGATCCATTTTTCAAAAGCTAACAAGGAATCTTGCCATTCTATGGACTGTTTATTCTTCTTCTCAAGTATATTTTATAGCTATACTATGTAAAAGTGAACTTGTAAAAAATTACAAACTATCCATTGTGGAATACTAACTCTTTAATTAGTTGCTATGAAGTTGAAACCTTATTTTAGTTTTATCTGCCCCATTACTAAGTCATACATTATGCAGTTGATGTACATCTGATGTATAAAAACCTTAAAACTTCTTTGTTGAGTTTTGTGAAGGTGTTTTTGGATGCTTGCATTTCTCGGCTTCGTTTGAAAGAAATTGAAGCTGGAACAGCTATTGGAGCAATTGGAGCTCAGAGTATTGGAGAGCCTGGAACGCAAATGACTCTGAAGACTTTTCACTTTGCAGGGGTTGCCAGCATGAGTATCTTTGTTTATAAAATTTTACCCTATACCTCCTTCCCACCCCTATCGCATAGTAATTTAGGCAATCAAGAGGATTCAACAGAATGTGGAAACTGTATTCGTCTTTTCATAGTTGTTCAATCCTTAACGTTGTTTTTAGATGTTACCCTTGGAGTTCCTCGTATCAAAGAAATCATTAATGCTAGCAAAAAGATAAGTACACCAATCATTATGGCCAAACTTGACGATGATAATTGTATGGATATTGCACAAACAATAAAAGGTCAAATCGAGAAGACATTGTTGGATCAGGTATGTTAATATATTCAATTAAAAATCTTTACTTGAATTAGATGTCTATTTTGCTTCCTAGTAGAAAATCATCTCCTTGATTCTGTTTGAGGCCAGACAGAGAGCGATAGTAGTATGGTTGTTACAATCTGGAAGGGGATGGGCACTAGTTAGGGGTTGATGCTTCAATGAAATTAATGCAGAGAGCATAAGTTGTGGAAAGGAGCGGAGGGGTTGGCCTTTTTCTTGGAGGGGATAAGTCAATATTAGTTAATGAAGTTAATGTATGCTACTTAATGTTTGGTATTTAATTAAAATAATGCAAAGAAACATTTGATTATGTAGTTAACACAGCAATTCGAAGAAAACAGTTGGAAAAATGGTTTTTGGAAGATATAAGAAATAGGAATGTTAATTAGTATTTTTATGTGAGGTTGTTCCAAGAATAGACTTTGCTTTCACTAACTTAGAGATATCTTCCGAGCCCAACTATAAGTTCACTTTATCATGAGTATTTCAAGGCTTCTATATACTGCAAGTTTGCTAGGAGTATTTGGAGTAGGTTATTTAGCATCATTTTTATTCTTTCCAGTCAAATCGTCCTACAAGCTCAGTTTCTTAACTGAAATTCCACTGCTATCCATGATGTCTTCGGCCTCCCTTGAACTTCCAAACAAAATCTCCATATTGTGAACTCTCCACCCTTTATTGACATGCATCTTCTGGTCAACGTCCACACATATACCATTTTAAAAGTTGTTAACTAGACCTTTTTTCTTGCAATTAACATGTTCCATCACCAACACCATTCATTTATAGTTGGAGATTATTATTTTATAGTTCAAATGTTTAATTTATGTTAGGAAAAAAAAGAGTTCAAGTAACTATCAGTAATTATTGTGAAGAAATGTCATATTTTGGTCCTTTATTTGAGAAGGTGATAGATTTTTGCCATTGATTTTGTTGAAGATTGTTATGGAGGCTCTCTTCCCATGCTATGGCTTTTATCTTATGTTGTTTTGTAGGTTGCAAAGAGCATAAAGCTTGTGATGACGTCATTTAGAGCTTCTATAGTTGTTAAACTCGATATGGTAAAAATTAATGGTTCACGGTTGTGTATAAATGCTTATACTGTCAAGGAGAGAATCGAAAAGTCTTTGGCCAAGCGCAAAAGTGACAAACTGGTGAAATTTTCTCCTCTGACTTTGTTTGGTACAATCAATCAATTTGATCGGTATCTGATGTAATTTAATCAGCAGAATATCAAAGTTCTTGATGATGATAAGTTAGCTGTAATGCCTGATGCGGATAAGCACGATGCTCACTTTGTGTTACATCAAACTAAGAACAAGCTTCCATATGTCGTTGTCAAGGTGAGAATAAGAAGTTAGTTGGTTGAGTGCCTTTGTTGTTCAATGTGTCATCTTGAGTTATTCATTCCAAAATTATTGAATTATTGTGTTTAAGCATTGACTTTTGATTTTAGGGTATTGATACCATTGAACGAGCAATTATTGCTGATGAGGAAGGGAAAAAGGGAAAGCTAAACTTGATCGTTGAAGGGTTAGTTCATTCCTAACAAACCGAATTGTTGCTTTGCTCTTGATACATGTTCCTCCTTTCTCTCATGCTGAAAAAGCGATTTACCACTATAACCAAACGTTCACTATAATCAACAACATTTGATGACCACCAAATCTGTTGTATCCCCAAATCACCATCCGTGGTGCTCATTTGGTCTCTTTCTAGAATAGTTTTGGTCTCTTTCTAGAATAATATTTCTTAATGTCTGTTCATTGTTCAAGAATGTGTAGAGAGTAGAAATCCCTGTGCTGAATCAACAATATTTGTTAAACATGCCTTTGGCTTTCATATCATTAATTAAGTCAAATGTTATGGATTTGGTTTTCTCACTCCACTTTTTACATGGGTATTTTTAAAAAGACGTGTCTAGGCAGCAGACACTGAAGCCTAGTGCACAAAAACAGTCATGTCGCCACATCACCACCATATTTTTGGTTGTGATAAGTGTGAAACCATCTACATTGACCGCAAAAGTTGTGTTGTAATTGCTATCACACATGACTGCATTTGAGATTTTGCACTTAATGCCCAAGGTGAACCCTTACACTTTAATTGGCTTAGAGAAGGAAGTTTCCCTGAGGCCCATAAAAAGTGCACACTACAATATGTTTTCTGCATAGGATTTTAAATTTTAACAAAATACACCTCACTTTGATGCTTCGAAGATGAGGTGTTTGCCTCGTACCTAGCTTTTTGCACGTAGGCTCTAGGACCCATATAATCTATCATCTTAGTGTGTCTTAAACTTTGTTATACATTTTGGACACTATTAGGCTCATATGAAACATCTTAAACTTTTAAATTTGTGCATGCAAAAGAAATTTGTTTTTGTCGACAATTTATGTAATGACTGAACCTGTATGTATTTGGGTTTTCTACTCTAAGCCTTTTCTTTTCCTTTTTCAAGTTTTGTTCACCTTTATATCTTCCCTTACATTGCTTGCGAAGTAGCCGAGGAAATGAAATACAGGCATTGTTATTAGATCGAACAAATGTTGTGTCCAGTGGCACATAGCAATATGTTTTCATCATTATAATTAGTTAAATCAACAAACAAAAGATCTATTTAGTAGTAAGGTATTATACGATATATGGGGGTATCAACTTAAAACAAATTTTAAAACTGATTTTGATGGTAAATTTATTATTTCATTTCAGATTCTATAGCAAAATTTATGCTTGATCGGAGTATTGACGTTGATATTATTACCTCATCAATATACGTCTCTTTGAAAGGATATTTCATATTGACGATAATATTAAACTAAAGCTTGAAGTCCTTAAATTTATCCCAGAGTTCATGTTGATTATAAGTTCGTCCATTGATCGTGCCACAAATATTATAGTTTATCTCTGTTCTTTATGGTATTTTTCTGTTGTATACAACATTATATTCAAAATTTTCCCTATACCAAAATAAAGTCTCGCTCTAAAATTGAGTAGATATTCTAGGCATTCTCTAGAGGAAGATATGTGGACATAGAGTAGTATGACTTGTTAAAAAAGGAAAGAGAATTATTTCGAGGTCACATCCCGTATTTTTCTTTATTGCTAGTTTGGTCATAAAAGTTGCTTATTTATTCCTCTTATAACCTTTTATTTGCTTGTGAATTGTGATATTACAGAACGGGGCTTAGGGACGTAATGGGGATCCAAGGAATTGATGGGCGTAAGACAGAGAGCAATCATATCATTGAGGTGCATCAAACTCTTGGAATAGAAGCAGCCAGGAGCTGTATCATCAGAGAGATAAAAAAAGTCATGCAAAGTCATTCTATGGATGTAGACATACGCCACATGATGCTACTCGCTGATGTGATGACATTTAAGGTTATGCCTGTATCCATACATTTAATTTTACATTAATCAAACGGAAATGAGGTTACATAAGGTGGATAAAACCCTTGTTTTTAATGTTCATATAACAGGGCGAGGTTTTGGCTGTTACTAGAGTCGGGATTGCAAAGATGAAGGAAAGTATTCTGATGTTGGCATCTTTTGAAAAGACAGCTGATCATCTTTTTAATGGTTCTGTGAATGCGAGAGAGGAAAAGATTGAAGGAGTTACTGAATGCATCATCATGGGTGTACCAATGCAGATCGGCACTGGTATGATGAAGATAAGGCAGAGGTATGTTGGCAAATTCATATCATTATTTGTTGTATACACTCTGCTACATAAATTTTCTGTTCGATCTCCTAAAATATAACCATGTATCATCCATCACAATTTGTAGAATTTGAATATTAATTGCAGTTACTTTCCGTGGTCATGGTTTTACGGACGTACGTACTTAAAATCATTTTCAAATCTTCTTGTTCTTTTATCTGTTTGATAGAAAGGGCTATTTGTTTCACACGTGCGAATGAAAAGGGAGGCTGGGAGAATGAAAAGGGATAGAGAACCCAGAGTTCCTCGTTTCATTTGGTTAAGATACAGAAATGGAATTGGTCGACTCTAACTTATTTTAAAAAATCAGCCCTTTTTCAGCTTGTTTTTATTCGAGCTAGTATACTTACTTTATAATGCAACAATGCCAATTATTTTTCTGAACTGCAAATTTTTTTGGCATTTTGAAATCTTGAAAGCTACGATTGGAATTTTAGAATTTTTTTGGAAACCTTATTATGTAAGAATGACCTCCATTTTCTTGACCTCCATTTTCTTGCAAACATCTGAACACATAACAAAATCAAATTATTATCTATTCATCATTTATAAGTTAGAATATACTACCGTATGATCATTACCTACGACATATGTACAAAAGATCACCACACGATAATCTCTACTAATAAATATTATGGTGGGAAAATACGACTTTTTATCTACCGGCATTTGTTCGTGTAGATCTGATACCTACCCAACAATTAACATTCAAACTCTTAAGTATTTAAAAGAAAGACAATTGAAGATTTTGTTGTCTCTAATTGGCGTGATTCACTTATCTCTCTAAATGTAGTTCTTTTTCAATGTCATCGCAAAATAACAAACACTAGCAATGGTTGAATGGTTACCAGCATGCTGATTGTGAACAATGAACAATTTTCTTGGAAAAAAAATTGGAATAAGTACATGATTCATGATTATATTAACAGCCCGTCTTGTATAGTTGTATAGACCGTCTTACGATGAGACGACCTCAAAACAAAAAGACTAAGACCCATAAGCTAAAAGTGTCTATTATTAGGCTATTTAACCCTAGTATGAGGCATGTTTCACGATGAGACCATTGCATACAAGAATTTGTGTTATATTAAAGGTTTGATTATGGTAATTGTGATTGCAAGATATGCTGTCTGGTGTGTACAAGTTATGAATATCATCAGTTCTCCACTCTATTGCTGATTCTGGCTCGTAACATGCACAGGACCTAAAGAGCATTTTTGAGATTAAAATTTAGTTTAATCCTTGACAATTGCTTTGTTTCTTGTCCAGAATTGATTCTTTGCCTGAGTTCAAATATGCATCAGATCCAATATTCGCTTGATTAGTGAAGTTGAAGGCGATAATGGAGCAAACATCATGAATTTTGGGTTTGGTATTCACATATCAAGGCAAATGATTTGATAATTGCATTCCTTGTCATATTACATCCTTAATATGGATTTTTTTATACATTTATTAAATTTGTGTAGGAATTTTTCGTCATTCATGGTGATCGTATAGCAACCGTGACCTGATTTTTTGCGAGAACGTATAAAAACTCAGATACAAGGTGGTAGGATTTGATAGGATGAGAGTTTTACTTGAAAATGTGTGTTCATACGAATTATAATAACGTCAAGATTTTGTAGAAGTGGAATCACAATTTGCGTGAATGAATATATTATTTTATTGAATAATAAATTTGATGAAAGAAAAATTGGAGACCATTAAATATTTAAAAAGTATTAAAAGAAAGTTAATGGAAAAAAATGAGGACCACAATTAATAAAACTTGTTTTTATAAAGCTAGTCGGAAACAAGTGGGGATCATAAAAAATATAAAAATGTTAAAATAAAGTTAGTGTAAGATATGTGAAGACCATAAGTATTATTAATGCTCCATATTAAAATGACGATGAATAATGTTATTTTTGTTTAAAGTTTGTAATACACATAAAAAGATTTTTTATGAAAATACAAATAGAACACCTAAAATAGCAAATGAAAATTTCATTAGAAAACGGAAGGAATAGTTAACAATAATATAGCCTTGCTTATAGCCTTTTAACTATTTACAAAACATTGATACTTATAGCCTTTATATAGTAGTTGAAAACAAAGTAACGTCTAAGAAAATTAATATTGAAGTTTTTTTAAAAATAAAATAAAATAATTCATAATTTTCTCAATAACTTACAGAAAAATATTTTTTTCAATTAAGATTTCTTGATTTGGAGGCACCTTTTATTTTGACTTGCAATTTATTACTTTGCTTTATAATCTAAAAAAGTGGGAAAAAAAATTATCTAGAATAATTCAAACTTTCACTCATTTTCTCACAATAATTTCACCTTTTACTCAACCCCTAAATAATCTCAATTTTAAAAGGTGTTCGCTTATGGTGAAACGAAGTAACTTGTTACCTCTTCAACACGTAATATTCCAAAAATAAAATTAATA
The DNA here is from genome assembly GCF_026212465.1 of Amaranthus tricolor. Taxonomy (NCBI): domain Eukaryota; kingdom Viridiplantae; phylum Streptophyta; class Magnoliopsida; order Caryophyllales; family Amaranthaceae; genus Amaranthus; species Amaranthus tricolor. Next base: position 39,122,576 of record NC_080047.1, read on the forward strand.
TTAAAAAAACTAAAATAAAAAAAAAAACAGCACCAACATCTCCTCCCCTCCCCACCACCACCAACAACCCTGCAACCACCCTCTCCTTTCCCATTTCCAAGGACGCCGTGATAATAACATGTTCTCTTCTTCACTACTAGAGCGGGTTTGGAGCAGATCTTGCCAGATTTGAATCCAAACCAATTAATTTTTAATGGATTCAAACTCGGATTTGGACCCTAAGGATTCAGACCCATACTTAAACCGGCCGAGTCTAATAGGTTTAGGGTACTTAATGGGTCTAAAAGATCCTTATAGTTAATATTGTTTAAAGAAGTAGATTGAGAAAGTCTTGTTGGTGTTGCCCATCTGTCATATCATTTGGCTTTAACTTAACTATACATGTAGCGGCAAAGTTGTGAGCTCGAATTTCATAAAAAAATCTATTTCAAACTTCAAATACTACAATGGTGATGGTAATTCAAGTAAAGGAATGACAACCAAGCTAATACCAAAATTAATACAAACTAATACCCTAAAACAGGAAGAACAAGTTGCACTGCACATGTGCAAGTGAGGAAGATATGCAAGTAGAGAATTGCAGAATTGAAATGAGGGACTAAGGTAGTAAGGAAAAAGGCATGAAGAAGAAGAAGGAGGGCCGCGAGATGAAATAACTTTTCAGCTAGTCTCTTGAGTGACCGTCTCTTCGAAAAACGTATCTTAAGCCCAGTTCATTAAAGATTAATGCCTACTTACTATATTCTTAATGCCTACTTACATTGTCCTTAATGCTTGCTTATCGTGTCTTTAATGCCTACTTTCAATATCTTAAATGTCTACTTATATCATTCATAATGCCTACTTGCAATATTTTAAAAAATAAATAATAAGTCAGCCAAATTAGAGATGATCTCTCAAAGAGACAGTCTCTCACAAGAATTTGTGATAACTTTTAGTGTTTATTAAAGAAAAGCAATTGTGCAAGTGCATAAAAAATATATAACAAATTTTTGGGTCAGGATCAGGATTCGGGTCTAAAGGTTGGTTTGGGTCTCAGTTTGGATCTAAGGGTCTGGACCTCGATCCAGACCCAATAAGTCTTAAAAAGTAATTCACATACCCTTAGAAAAAGGGCGGGTCTAATAGGGTCTCAGACCCATAACCATCTCTCTAATCACCGCCCTTCATACTAGCACACCATCATTATCCTCTGCACAAGTTACAACCGTCATCTTACTACTCTTGCAAGACTATTATTATTACCAAAATTTCTTTGTGTTGTATTTGAAAACAAGTATTTTATTTTAAATTATACTCCCTCCGTTCTTTTAAGTTCTTTCACCTTACTATAACGGATAGTTTCATAAGTTCTTTCACTTTAGAATATTTTCTATTTTTAGAGTTTTGTATCCCATTTTTACCCCTTAAAACCCCCATTTTCTTTTAATGTACCCCTTTTCTTTTATTTATAATTATTTTCTCTCTCATACTTTTAATACAATCATTACTTTACACTACTATTTAATTAAAATAATACCCACTATAATCAAAGATTTTCTTTTTTTTAATATGTGTGAAGAATCCAAAGTGGAAGAACTTAAAAGAACGGAGGGAGTAAATTTCAATCATGAAATCATAAATAAGAAATTTAAAAATGATAAATTTTGGAAAATCATTCTCAAATTCTCAACTTTATTAATAGTAAAATTAATTCAAATTCAAATTTAAAAATTTTTAATTTTTCAAATAATAAATTTGAGCCAATTTTTTATTTTCAAATAAAATGATCGTTTACTAGCATGATAGTAATTCATGCTTACCCACCATACGCCTTAACCAGCAGAACAAATTGAAAAAGTAATCAACTGTTCACCATTATCTATTATTGAACATTTAAACTCACTTCACCATTGTCATTAATGAACAAGTTCTTGAAAAGCAGTTTCTTTAATTTATAGCTTACATTTTGTGTTTAGAAATCAAGTTCTTCTATTCATAGATTCATATTTTAATTTGTAATTTTTATATAACTCTAATTTCAAGGATGAATCAATCAGATTGATTGCAAAGCAAGAATATACCCCATATTGGCATATTCCGCAATGAATCACTGGAAGAGTGCAACGTAAAACAACCAAATAGTACTAAACTACAAAAAATTAAGAAAACCCACATAAATTTCAATCAAGCCAAATAAATAATTCAAAGTTTGTTCCCTTGTTTTTGAATTTGATTTCAAGTTAAAGTTTCAATCTTTAACGGCCTACTAAATGGTGTTAAAAGGAAATGATTTACAGTATAAAATTTCATCAAAAGTTATATATCATTCCCGTAATAAAATTTAAATAAAAAAAATTATTTACAAATTTCCGTTACCACCTAATACCACGTCTCCCAATGGTAATGCATTTCAGGAAGAAAATGAGATGATTGAAGTTGGACAAGCATGACCATCAAGCTAAGAGATTTTCAACTAAAATTACAGTAGTTTTTCATTCCCATGATCACCGTTTATTACCGCCTACCAAATGGGTCGTAAGAGTAATTGTAAGTTTGATTTTAAGGCAAAGAACAATTGGAATTTTTTTAGAAGAATGATTATAGAGATAAGTTGTTTTATGAAAGAAATGAGATCACTGAATTGTGAGTGGGCATTGGAAGGCGAGAGAAACGGCGGTGGTTTTGATGGTTAGTGATGGTGGTGGAGATAAATGTTGGTGTGACAGTGAGGGTGGGAAAGAGATTGGAAAATTGAGGACTTTTTTTTGAAAAAAAATTACCTGCTATAAATAAGCATTAAATGACAAGTGATATTTTAAGCAAACATCCTATAAAGTTTGAATTATTCAAGTTTAATCGGTGGTAGAATTATTGTAGAACAATCAGTAAAATGTTGATTATTAAACTTAGATCATTTCCAATAGTGAGAAAATACTCCACATGTAAAGTATTTTTTTTTAAAATTTGATCCCATCGGTGAAGAAAAAAAAAAAAAAAAAACTCACAAACTATTTTTTTACGCGCTGTGAGTAAAAAATTTTTAGGAAACGACTTTACTCACCGAACAAATAAGAAGTTGACTCTTATCCAAATAAGGTTTTTCTTATTTTTTAAATTATATATATATATATATATATATATATATATATATATATATATATATATATATATATATATATATATATATATATATATATATATATATATATATATATATATATGATCAAATAAGAAAAATTTTAAAATAAGAAGTATGAGAAGAATTTATATATATAAAAGAGGATATTATGTTACAAAATAAGAATATTCTAAAAGTTTATGTTATAGTTACTTTTCTGTATTATGTGATTTTGGCTCAATTATGACCATAGAATTTTTTTATTTTAGTGAAATCAATGGTGTAGAGTCCTTTTTAGCCTTCTCATTTTCAACACCCTTCTCATTGAAATATATATATATATATGAAGGATGAGAAGAATTTTTGTTTGATTTTGTTTAGTTACTATTTATACAAAAAAGATACTATGTTATAAAGTAATAACATTTTAAAAATTTATATCGTAGTTACTTTTCTGTGTAACTTAGTTACTTTTACAATTATGTGTTCTTGGCTCAATTGTGACCATAGATATTAATATTTTAGTGAAATCAAGGGTGTAAAGTACTTTTTACCCTTCTCATTTTCAACACGCTTCTCATTGGATCTCTCCCCTATATATATATATATATATATATATATATATATATATATATATATAGAATCAAATAAGAAATATTTTAAAGTAAGAAGAATGAGAAAGATTTTTGTTTATTCACTTTATATACAAAAAAAGATATTATGTTGTAAATTAAGAACATTTTTCAAATTTATGCTATAGTGACTTTTACAATTAAGTATTTTTGGCCCAACCATAACTTCAGATTTTTTTATCTTATTGAAATCAAGGGTGTAGAATCTTTCTTATCCTTTTTATTTTCAACACTATTTTCATTAGATTTCTCCTATATATATATATATATGTATATATATATATATATATATGTATATATATATATATATATATATATATATATATATGTATATGTATATATATATATATATATATGTATATATATATATATATATATATATATATATATATATATATATATATATATATATATATATATATATATATATATATATATGTTTATATATATATATATATATATATATATGTATATATATATATATGTATATATATATATATATATATATATATATATATATATATATATATATATATATATATATATGTATATATATATATATATATATGTGTGTGTGTGTGTGTGTGTGTGTGTGTGTGTGTGTGTGTGTGTGTGTGTGTGTGTGTGTGTGTGTGTGTGTGTGTGTGTGTGTGTGTGTGTGTGTTAACCGCTCTAATATAAACTTATGATTTATTAATATAACACAAATTTTTATTTGAGACCGTCTTTACAAAAGACATTTCAAGTTTAGGCCAGTCCAATTTTTAAATTTTTAAAAAAAAATAATTTAACTTTCTAAGCAATGCTTTTTAACTTTCATTTTCAGTTTTTCTTTTTCTCTTTTTTGATAAAACTACTCATTTTTTTCTCTCAAACTCCATTTATGGTTTTCAATCTCCATCTTCCTCTCTCAAACTCCATTGTTGTTTATTCTCTGTTTATCTTCTTCAACATTTGCAAAACTATCAAAGTTATGCATTTATACTTCATCATTTTCATTTTTAAAGCTTTTATTTTCATTTTTTTGGGTTGATTGTGTTATATATTAGTTGGATTACAATTTTCTGATTTTTTTTAAAATTAAGCTTCATCAATGGTGTAAATAGTGATCGATGTTGAACAAGATAACAATATCTACTGTTTGGGGAAATTAATAAAAGCAATTGTGGTTATAACATAATATATCGAGAGTTATAACATAATATATTTGTATTTAAAACATAATATATTTGGGGTTATAACCATAATATATTTGGAGTTATAACATAATATAGTTGGGGTTATAACAAAATGTATAATTGCGGTTATAATGTAATAGATTTGGGTTTATAACAGTATATGATATAATACTACAAAATTGATATTATATTAATACAAGCAAATACATTATGTAATAAATCTCAAATATATTAAGTTTTAATTCCAAATATATTGAGTTATAATCCCAAATATATTTTGTTACAACCACAAATATATTTTGTTATAACCCCAAATATATCATGTTATAACTCCAAATCATAAAAATTGGCTATAATTGTCATCTTCAACATCACTGTCTTCCAACATTGATGAATTTTAATTTTTTTTAAAAAAATGAAAAAATTTGATTTATTACTAAATGATGTTTTATTTTGCTTGGGAATAGGCAATTAATCAGAAAATTTTTCATCTTTAAAAAAGAAAGAAATTTTCTACAGTTTTTTTTTAAAAACAATAATTTTTTTAAACCAATTTTTTTTAAATTAAAATATTTACTAAAGAAAAAAAAGTAGAATAAACTGTTAAAAGTCGTTTTAGATATGTTTTTTAAAATTAAGTATTAAAAACTCAAATATTCAATACATTTAATCACCATCAATACATTTGTGATACGTGAAGCAACGTTTTTTTTTTTTTTTTTTTGTTTTTTGTTTTTTCAGAAAAGAGGTGTTCTGAGAGAGTTTTGAAGCTTACGTCTTCGCCATCTTCTTCCCCATTTTTTCGAATTCAATCCTAATTAGGATTTTTCTTTACATTTTAGATCTGTTAGGTTTATCATTGTATCGAACTGATTAATTCTTTGATTTGGTTTGATCGAAGAAATTCCCGTGGAACTGAGTCGCGAGTTTCGTGTCGATTTACCTTTCATGTTTTGTTTTGGGTTCGAATTTTCTCCGACTTGTGAGTAATTTTACTTCGTTTTGATCATTATTTTTTGTAATTTACGTTTCAATTTGGTCAACATGTTGTATATGGAAAATGTCTTGTTTGATTGGGTACGTGTATTTGTTTAATGATTATTTCAGGTTGTATAACTTAGATCTTGAAATTGGCTCCCCAACGCCGGTCGCAGCGCCACATGGGTGGCCAGATGCAACAGAGCAATGCTGCTGCTGCAGCGGCTCTGTATGATCACCCTGGTGCCGCTGGTGGGTCCCTTTACAATGCAGCACCCACCAGTGATGCCGGCGATGCTGTTATGGCTCGCTGGCTTCAATCGGCTGGGTTGCAGCATCTGGCCTCTCCCTTGGCATCCAACCATATGCCAAATCTTCTCGTGCAGGTATGTTAAATAACCACTCTTTGCTAAACGCTTCTGCCAGAAGATATATGATTTTGATTTTTCATTATTAGTATTCGGTGAAATCAAATTAGGGTTTGGAGACTATTAGATTATTGATTCAAAGAGGATTACAATGTGACTTTGGTTTAACTTGTTAGTGTCAACTGTCAACTTTTTATTGGGATGTGTTTGCTTTTTTTAAGTAATGAGAATGAGAAGTTTGATGAAGGATGATTGTCTTCAGATTTTAGTTTTCATAGATAAACAAATGTATGCTGTTAATCACGTTTTAGGCTCTTTGTGAAGATTTAGGAATTTATTGTTAACTGTCTAGTTGTACAATGGTCTTGAAGGGCTATGGAGCACAATCTACTGAGGAGAAGCAAAGGCTTCTCTTATTAATGAGAAACCTGAATTTCAGTGGGGAGTCTGCTTCGGAACCATATACTCCGACAAGTCAGAGTGTTTCTGGGGAGGGGTTTTACTCTTCTGAGTTCAGAGGGGATTTTGGAGCTGGGCTTTTGGACCTGCATGCTATGGATGACACCGAACTTCTCTCGGAGGTATTTATGAACGTTTTATGAATGTTTTTCTTTTTTGATGCAATTTTTCCATGTCTGCATTTTCTCCCTTAATTTCAAATTTATTTCTCCAGCATGTTATCTCAGAGCCTTTTGAGCCCTCTCCTTTCATGTTGGGGTCTATAACATCAATGGATGATGACATGAATTTGATCAGCAACAAGCAACAGAGAGGACAATGGCAAGTTGATGCAGATGCTTCTACCTTGACAACATTTGACAAAGAGACTGTTTCAAAAGAAAATAATGTGGCCAAGATAAGAGTTGTTGTAAGTATTAACTGAAGATTATCTGTTAAATTTATTTCTTGCATCTGTAACCTCCTATGCTATCATCGTGAAACATTGCTTAAGGATTATGAGAGACTAGTTCTCATGATTTTTACTCCTATCACTAAGAGGTAGCAGCTTGTTTTCTCTAGAATGCGGAGTTTTTGTTAATCAAGGAATTCCCTCTGTTAAATGTGGATAAAGTTACCCTTATAAAGCATTTCATTAGATATGCTTAAAAGTTTGACAATTTGTTTTAAATGGGAGTTGTCAAGCGATTAGTAGAATATGCGGCCCATGATAATTGATTTTGGAGAAAAAAATAGTTGGATGATGCATGTGGTTGGTCTATGGAAATACTGAACAAAATATTTTGGTGTCCTAAGGCAATGTAATGGGAGTAGGATAGTTCTTATGAAGGGTAAATATTTAAAAGTCTATTTGGTTGATTTAAGCTTTGTGCTCATATTGGAGCTTCTTAGACAATAAGTTTAGATGAGAATTGAGGTGATTAAGGCCAATTTTGTTGTTCTTATGAAGATGCCTAAGTGCAACTCATGAATAAAAATATGTTTTAGTGTCCAAATAAGTTATGTTCATATGAGCTGCAAAGTCATATCCGTAGAGCATACATTTTTGTAATTTTCTTTTAAAAATATTTTTAAATATGCATGTCAGTTCCTTAAATTAAAATTGCTATTTGTGGTAAGATATTAGATATTTTAAAGGCGATGTTGCTAATGCCTAGGGTGGAAAGGTAGATGATATAGTTATATTATGGGGTATAATGAAATTCTTATTCATTAACCTCATTGCCCTCAATGATTCATATGCTCATTTGATTATACAATCAAAAGTCTGTAACTGTTTGTAGCCTATGCGTAAGCCTTTTATTACCTTTAATGCGTTGCAAGTTGTAACAAAGAGCCATATTTGTATACCTTCTTAGAATTTGTGCAATTGCAGAGCATGAGGTTTCTATTCTTTTCAGGTGCGCAAAAGACCTTTGAACAAAAAGGAACTTGCTAGAAAAGAAGATGATATAGTTACTGTTTATGACAATTCTTTGACTATTCATGAACCCAAGTTGAAGGTATGTATCTTTCTTTAGATAAAACTTAAGAGTTATGAACCAGATATTTTGCTCTTATATTTTAAAAATGTTATTATAACATCGTTATAACTGTGTATGTTTAACTTTGCCTTCTCATTTGACAGGTGGATTTAACAGCATATTTTGAGAAGCATGAGTTTTGTTTTGATGCAGTTCTCGATGAGTATGTGACAAATGATGAGGTATTACCAATTCCCACTTTTGGGGTTTTTCGCTTTTCTGATTTTTAATTAAGGTGATGCTGATGAACTTATACTCTTAGTTTGTTTTACCACTTTGAGGGTTTTTGTTATGCGTTGCAAATATTTACTTATCTCTAGTATTTTGTCTCATTTCTTCTTCTACCAGGTATACCGTGGTACTGTTGAACCAATTATTCCAACAATTTTTCAACGCACAAAGGCAACATGCTTTGCATATGGTCAAACTGGTATGTTGGGTACTCTTCTTTGTTTAGTTGTTGGCAATGTCCAATTAGGTGTGCTTCATTAGTATATATAGAAATATAGTATCTAGGTTAGGCAGTGATATCTCCTTTTTTGTGAAATGTGCAATCTGCTATTGACTGTTATCTGCCACTCTTCCAGTCATGAGGTTGCTCAGAGAAAAAAAGGCTGGGAGGAAATTTTGTTGTCACAATTTGATGATTTAGATTATATTAAATTGTTCCTTTATTTTTCCAAAAAAAAAAGCTTTTTTAATGCATCTGGTGTATTTTCAGACTTTTATCAAGTGGTGTATTTTGTATGTTTTTGCAATTATTATTATTTTTTAATCAATTACTGTATTTCTTTTTCCAGGTAGTGGAAAGACATTTACCATGAAACCTTTACCTATCAGAGCTGCTGAAGATCTTCTAAGATTGTTGCATCAACCTGTTTATCGCAATCAAAGATTTAAATTGTGGCTCAGTTACTTTGAGATTTATGGCGGAAAATTATTTGATCTCCTTTGTGATAGAAAGTATGGTTCTTGGTTGACAACCCGATTTTTTTCTTGCTTTCGATTTTGAGATAAACAAGTAATTACTTTACGGCTGAGCTTGATTTGCGTACTGGGTCCTGGGGTTTCAATTTTGGAATATTTGCTTCAGTTTTAATCCCACTTTCTGTCAGTGCTTAGAAACTTAGCTTTTTCTCTGGGAGCAATCAGTGTGGTTTGCCCATTGTGTTATTTGCCTCAGCCCATGCTACTTATCTACATTTTTCCGGCAATGCATTATATTATAATATAAATGCGTCATGTTATACTTTGCAGCATGTTCTTTTTAAAAATCATTAAGATTTTTTCTTTTGCGTTCATTAATCGTGTAGTTTCTTTGGCTGTCTACTGTGTATTATCTTGTATCTAAATAATAAGAAATATATTGATGGTATGCTCAAGATTTTTTGTGTGGAGATGGGGTAAAAATTAGTTTAATTGAAGTCGGGTTTACTGCTTTGTGATTACTTTAAGTCTGTAACATGTTGCCCAGACTGAATGAGCAATTCTGCTTATGTTTCTCCAGGAAACTTTGTATGAGGGAAGATGGGCGGCAGCAAGTTTGCATTGTTGGACTGCAGGAATTTGAAGTTTGTGATGTGCAAATTGTTAAAGAGTATATCGAAAAAGGTGATGGAGCTAGAAGCACCGGCTCTACTGGTGCTAATGAGGAATCTTCAAGGTCACATGCTATCCTTCAGCTTGTTGTGAAGAAGCACATTGAAATAAAGGATACAAGACGTAATAATGATGGTAATGAAGCTAAGAATGGAAAGGTTGTTGGAAAAATATCATTCATTGATTTAGCAGGAAGTGAAAGAGGAGCAGACACAACAGATAATGATCGACAAACAAGGTGATTTCTCTACCTAATCTCTTAGATTTTTCCTCTCTCCAGTTCCTTGAAATTGAATCCTGGAAGTACAAGTAATTGGGTAAAATAGATTGGGGGTGCTGTCTTGTGAAGGAGCTGATCTTGCTTCAGTTTTAATTACTCATTCTACATGAAATGTTACCAACAGGTGTTTATTTAACTATTGTTTTTTCGCTTGATCCATTTTTTGGGGTGAATTGAAGGTTCAAATTCTAACCTTTTAAGCACCAAAGGAGGAGAAATCAACTGTAGTACTCATTAGGCTATTAGTTTTCTGTGTACTGTGGAGTGGAGCACACAAAAGAGAGATAAGATGCATTTATCATCCACCAAAGTCGATTTTTCATTGGCAGCTATTTCCATTCAAGTTTCTGCACTTTGCCTTGGTTTTCGACTTGTTCCAAGGAATAGTTTCCATTTTTATATCATACTGGCTTGTTAAGGTTGGTTTTGTAGGATGCATTCAGCCATGTGAAGCAATAGATTTGTGGTTTTTATTTTTTATATTACATTTTGTTTTCGAATTCAATCTAACTTACAATTAGATAATTATGATCATTCATATATCCAGGTATTCATTGGGTCATCGTCAATGAGGCTTATTTCAGTTTGACATTGGGGGTTTGTGAATGGTCAACTTTGTTAACAAAATATCTTTCCATGTGTGCTTCATTACAAAGGCTACAATCATGTACTTCTATACAATCATCTGATTTTGTTGCTTGGGATGTTCCATTATATTGCCTTTTTATCGTTTTTGTTGTTCGAATTATTTCAGGATAGAGGGAGCTGAAATTAATAAAAGCCTTTTAGCTCTTAAAGAGTGCATTCGTGCTCTTGACAATGACCAACTTCATATTCCATTTCGAGGAAGTAAACTCACTGAAGTTCTTCGTGACTCCTTTGTTGGCAACTCTAAGACTGTCATGATATCTTGTGTTTCACCAAATGCTGGCTCATGTGAACATACCCTCAACACTTTGAGATATGCTGATAGGTACTCGAACTTATTTTGGCTTTTTTTTTTTTTGCTTTGTTTCAGAGCACATAACTGTAAAAATACATTTAGAACAGGGTAAAAAGTCTTTCAAAAAGTGGGAATGCAAAAAAGGATTCATTTCCGACTGTAAATAAGGAATCTTTGTCTGTGCCAAGTACACAATTCTTTGCTGATCCAGAGGTTGTTCAGGAGCTTCCAAATGCTAGAGCAGCTGATGTCAGTAGAAAAGCTTCAGAGAAGGAAAAATTTGCTTATAACACTTCATCTGATTTTCCTACTACTTATGGTCATAATGGGAGGAATGTGAATGGAGTTGCTTCTAGATCAGTTGATGGATATAAACTAGAGATGAAAAATACTTACGGTGGCTTTACTAGTCAAAAGAATTCTTCATCTTTTGCACAAAACTCCGCTGATGTAGAAGAAAACATTCAGAAGGTATCCCCTCCTCGCCGAAAAATCTCAAGTAGGGGCGAAAGAACAGAAAAGCTAGGAAACTGGTTTAAGAAAGAGGGAGCTGGGCTTGATCCATCAACGATGAACCACAAAACTCAAAGTACAAGTGCAGTAAATTCAAACAATGCTCCATCCTGGCATTATTATGAACCAGAATCCTTGGGGAATGATGGAAATATTGATGCGATACTGGAGGTTGGTTTTCCTCGTGTGTTATCAGTGCCCTTTCTTGGTGGTTTGTTTTAGGTTTTTGGCTGTCATTTTGTCATTCAGTCTCATATTTAATTTATTCAAGGGATTAAATATAGTGACGTTTTCAAATTTTTGTAGGAGGAAGCAGCATTAATTGCTGCGCATCGGAAAGAAATTGAAGATACGATGGAAATTGTCCGTGAAGTAAGTAACTTTACAACTTGAAATTTCTTTGAGTTTTGATATTAGCGAAGAAATTATATTGATGGCAATAGTTTTCTTATCTCAATGAAGTAGTGTGTTTCGAAAGCTTAACACCCAACCATAGAGCTCTAAAATAGCAATTCTTCAAGATAATTTACCTAAGTGTGAAGACCAACTGTTGTTAACATACATTTCCCTCATGTGAAGGAAAATTTTTGAAGCACTATGCCCAGTATGCCAATATGTCGTATTAGTGTCCTAGCTCCACCTAATGTTCAAGACCTCAATAAGACCATTAATGTTGCTGGTTTTGTTCATTATTATTAATATGAATTGAGAAGTCGATACATCATACATGGGTTCGAAGAAAACATATCAAGCTCTTGGTAAGAAGTCCATAGAAAAGGGTGAAAAGGGATATATAGTGTTTGCAACATTTCAGACATAATCTTTAATATCAGACTCTTTTAAATGAGGTGTCAATGTCTGGATTTCCTAGAATAAATTTTATAAAGCAAAAAAATATCCTAGCAGAAGTTAGAATTATCCCAACTATTAGATCAACTAAGTTACTTATCTTTTTTTTACGAGCCTTAATTATGTGTTGAAGCCTTAATTTTTATTTTTTAATTTCTGGAATTTGAGCCATTTTTATTTTTCAATTTTTGGGTTTTGGGCCGGCCCATATAGATGGTCTCAATATGAGACCGTCTCTCGTAAGTTTTTGTGATGACGAAAATTATTATAGTGGCAAAGTATGTAACAAGCTTTACCAAAATGGTCAATTTGTTGCTTGAATTTATTTTGTGATATAAATAGAAAGATTCTTTATGGGAACAACAAATAGAACACCTCAAAATGGCAAATGGGAACTTCTTTAAATGGAGAGAGTATAAAATAGTTTCTACATGACCCTTTCCATCTTCTCCCTCCACTATGTGAGCCATATGGTTTGGATCAAAGTAGCTCTTGCAAAAAAATTGGTGGGACTTGGCTTCTGCATTTAAGTGACAGCAGCAATTTGGTTTGGTACAGGAAATGAAACTGTTGGCAGAAGTTCAGCAGCCAGGGAGTTTGATCGACAATTATGTAACGCAGCTAAGTTTTGTGCTCTCACGGAAGGCTGCAGGTTTGGTTAGCTTGCAGGCTCAGCTTACTAGATTCCAGCATCGAATTAAAGAGCAGGAAATTCTTAGTCGGAAAAGGGTTCCACACTGATCACACTGTTTCACTGTTCCAATGGTGACACTTCCTGTTGTCTAGTAGCAATATTCTATTTCTCAATGCGCCTTGCTTTGGACATTTGGGAAAAAGCCGTTGATGTTGAATGGATCTTCGTACTCCCTTTGTGGTGTTGGCGCAGTGAAGAAGCGTTCATTTTCTCTACTCTGCCAAACGAACTGTGTGGAAAGATATTCTGTGTAGTGGATTGCATCTAGATGGTGATATGTGGATAAGCTTGTGTCCGGTGATGAGAAAGGTTGAAAAGAGTGGATAAATCCACAAACAATTGTGGTTGTAGTATGGGAATTGAGAAGTGAAAGGAAAATGTCACGAGACATGACTATGTTCTTTGATTGATTCATTGAATTCCAATTTCTTTGTAATTTGCATATAATAATCACAATGATAGGAGAATAATTGTTGAAGCTTCAGGTTTTGGGTATTTTTAATGTTTTGTAAATGCAATTTCCAACTTATAGCCCATAGCATAAATGTTTTGAATAACTATCCTTGATCCAATTTTATATAGCAAATCTTGTATGATCGTCTCACCATGAGATAGTCCATATTATACGCTTATTTCTCTAACTAATCACTTTAAGCTTGTAAGTGATCACCTTAAGATTATAAGTGATTAATAGTAAGGGTCAACTTGTTAGTGATCACCATGATTACCATGAGATCGTCTCATTTGAAAATTTGTGAATGTTATGTGCATGAAGATTGGGTTGTCAGAATATGATGATGATGAGTTGCTTAGTGGTTGAATATTTTCTTTTTCACTTGTAGGAAAGAGGTTTTTCCTCTCATCACCTATAAATCTCCCTCTAGTATATAGAAGAATTTATTTACATGGAAAAATTAAAAATGTCATAATCTAACCCTCCAAAAATGTAATATAATTTAAGAAATGCTTAAAAATAAAAACATTAGTCAAATACTCCCTTCTATTCAGCTTATGTATCCCATTTTCTTTTATGGTCAAGTCATCTTAATTGTCCCATTTCTATTTTTAGTATGGGTTTTTCACTTTTATGCCCTTAGTAGCTTTATCCTATTTTCAATTATACCCTCCATTACCCATACTAATTTTCTTTCCTTACATTAAAAACCCATAATACCACTCTCTTTCCTACCCTTAGGGTCCCACTTTTGACTTTCTTTAAGATCCGTGAAAAGTCAAATGGGACTCCTAAGGTGAATAGGAGGGAGTATTATTTAACTAGCCGTTTACATGTTTGTTGTTAATAAGGACGAACACTTTTATATATCAAATATTATACAATGATTTTGAAGTAAAAATAAGTATATTTCTACATCACGTAATTTTATTGAAAAAGAAACTTAAATAGAAAAAAATTAAAAACAGATTAAGATAGAAAAAGCAAATAGAAATTTTAATAAAACTTGGTCCCTCTCTTTTCCAGCTGAGCACAACCACCATTACAACCACCTCCTCATCAACACCATCAAGACCATTTTAATGATGGTTCACTCCGGTTTAATTCTTAACCATCAATCACAACCATTTTTCCAACAGGTTGCTTAGGTCTTGTCGTATGCAATTGTTAGAGGTGCTCATTTGATTTGGATCATGTATTTCGAATCAGGTCAAAATTGAGTTTTATATCCACGATAACTGTAAATTCATTTTTTTTAAATCGAAATAACAGATAAATAACAAGTCGAATCTATTTTGAACGCCTGTAAGCGTACAGGTAGCAGTTGAAGATTGTTCTTGATGATCATTTCCAAACAAATGTCCTTCCAACTGGTTGATTGCTAATAAATAGGGAAGCACATTCACTATTTCATACAAGATCCAAAACTTTCCACAACAACGCATATGATCTACCAACAACTCCTTAACACCTATCCAATCCATACAATGATGCAAATCACAAAACACCAAACCACCCTCTGCCTCACCATCCCAACTAGGCATAGTGTAATAACTAAGGAAAAAAAAAAGTAACAGGAAAGAAGCAGCTTGTCATCTGGATCTAGCACAACTGCAACTATGATGTCAAAAACTGATTATCCAATTACATTAATATGGCGAGCCTAAAACTTACGTCGCACACTTAACCAAAGAAAGCAACCCCAAACCAAATGAATGGAAGAAGGGAGACGTAGATAAGCAAGAATAGCAGCTACACAATATATACAACCTTATCATTTAAAAGACCGTCTTCCAAAAGCTTAGCGTAGTCTCGATTGAAAAGAAACCTTTTTCAAGTCCACTTCAAGCTGGAACTCTTCAGTACAGCACTTGGAGCAACAGAACTGTAATTGTTATCAATCTGCTCTTAGCTTCAAAATCTCCTTGGCTGTCCTAAGTCGAAAATAAGGCATGTCTACCTACAATAAGAAATCAAAACATTAAAGGAATCAGTACCGAACCAAAATCATTGAAAGTAAACAAATAGTGATGTTATCAAAAGGGTGCATATTAGGCTTAGAAATGTCTATCTCATTATCAACAAAAGCAACTGAGCATGAACAATGAATCAAATGAATTAACAGTGTCCATAATGTAGCATGCAACTTCATATGAACAATGAGGAATTATTGAAACAAAAATATAAGTGACTTTGATATTCTCACTCGTTTCCAGGTAGATGTCAAACCTAAAAGAGCCAAAGATTTTTAGTGCTTATAAAAAAGGCCTACTGTGATCCTTATTCCTCAGTGAGATCAGCTATCCAGCATAGCAACTCATCAGTAGTTCTTAAGACCTAGCATGTCATCTAGCAGCACTCAAAAGAGTTTTACTGGGATATGGTCCTAAATGGTCAACGGCATGGGTAAGTTACTTTGACTCAGAAAACTCGTTTGGACATGGATATGTTTTCCCATATTATTTCTGGGATTTGTTCAATTGATAGAATTCAAAGGGAAAAGGGAAGTTAGGGTTGGTTTTACGTTTGATTCTGCAGGAAAAGGGGAGGGAAGGGGTGGCGGTGGCACAAGGATAGGGGAGGGGAAGGGGTAGGGCGGGGAAAGGGGATGATGGGGGGCAGTGGCAGAAGGGGGAGAAGTACAGTGGGTGGATGGGCAGGTACGTGATGGGGGGAGGGGGTTGTACTGGAAAGGGAGGGTTTTTTTTCTTAATTTTCTAAAAAAAGGTTTACATTTTTATTCGTTATTTACTTTTTATTTTAGGTGAAGAGATCCGGTAAGACTTAAAAAAAGGCATACAAAGGTCGGACCTTTGTAGGATAAATAAAAGGTTGAATCTTTAAAAGATAACCACCAAAAGGTGAACCTTTAGAATTAAATTTTCCTACAAATTTTCATGATATTACCTTTAATTCAAACATTCCCCATCACTAGATAACACATTCTAAAACATAATAAGCGAAAGTTCAAAAGAAAAGAAATCAGCCCATATCTGGGGCAAAACTGAACAAAATTAGTAGACAGCCATAATGGACTACCTGGGAGAATTGGAGCCCCAAGCCTTTGCTATAGAAATCAGCATATTTGATCATAAACACACCACAATCAAACCTGTTCAGAAAGAAAACATATCTGAGACAATAATACATATAATTAACAATAACAAGCAAAAGGAAGTGAAACGAAAGCAACCTCATTCCTTGAAAGAACAAAATGGAATACAACACTAATCAACACAATCTTTACAACATAAAACACGTCAATAACCCCAATGCTGGGTGGCTCTTGCCTAGGCAGCTTTAAGGGTTCCAATGTATGCAACTTAACTCCTGTAATAACAAGGGAATTATTTCCTATTGACCTTGACTATTAAACACCATATGCAACTTCACATAAATAAGCACAAATGATTTAATGAACTATTGTAATAACAATGACAACAACCTACCTCCAACTTAAAGATAAAAAATAATATTATAGCATAAAGGTAACACTTGTTTCCGATTGGACTATTCAAACAAACTCCGTCTATGAGCAAGTGCTTATGCATTCATTGAGAATCCAAAGCCCGAGTGAAGGAACAAAGCTATCGTAGGTTACCAACATATTGCACATCCCAAACTCGAGCGTAATAATAAGTAAACAAGGGTTTCTAGATCATCCCCCAGACAGTGACGCGCCACATTGTCCAAATAAGGTATCATATGAGTAGGAATTCACGTTAAACTTCCCTACCTACTCTCAGGTGTAGTATTAAGTATGCAAGGATTAATAGCCTTGGAAATAATTCCTTTTGGACCAGCCAAAAATCTCATAAACTCATGGAGACACCGCCACCCCCACCCCAACCAGCCAGATAAAAGCAATACACAACTCAAAAAACCATAAACTCCCTCACTTGATAAACTTGCATAAAAGCTACTTGAACTTGTTAGAATTAGATGGAACATTTTGAAGAAGGTAAATCATGCCAAAACAGAATTAATTCAATTCAAATAAGGCAGAACATAAAGAAGAAACTTATATATCACCCACCTTCCTATCATCCACTTTGGTCCACAAAATCAATAGTGCACAATACTAATGTAATTGGAAATACAAAAACAACTCCAGGTTTGTATACAACTAAATATTACAATTTTTCAGACCAGATGGAAAGTTATTCTCAATCAATATAACCCGAATAAGTTCTGAAATCAGTTCTGATTACTAATAATCAGCAACTGTACAGATAAAAGAAATGGAACAGTAAAATTAATTTGAACTAGTACAATAAAAATCAGTTAGAGTCTATCAGCCAAAAATATGTTCTGTTTAGTAAAATCAGGTGTGAATGACTCAGTGCAAAAAATCTTCAGACTGTCAATATCTTATAGTTTTCAACAATTCCATATCCGAAAAAAAAAGCAAGTAATAAAGGCCAAAAAAGCAAAAAAAAAACAAGGGTTCGAGAAGTACAACTTAAGCATGGACTGGCTACAAAGTTGAGCACCCACATAGATACAAATAACACAATCTTCCAGACTTCCACATAGATGTACAGACCAGCACCAACAATATAAAACATGAAATCGAAGCTACTAAAAGAACGAAAAAAGAAAATTTACCCATTCTGTTGTTCAGGAAGGTCTTCTACAAACTCTACATCCCATGACCGAACATCAATTTCCTGCCCGCTCTTGTCCTTTATTTCATCCATAAAATATCTAGACTGCAAAAGAGTATTAACAAGATGTTTTCAATATATATAAGCAATAATAATATTATACTTACACTCATAAAAGCAGCGAATAATAGCAGCATTATTGGGATCATATTTCATCTCTTTATAGTTTCCCCTATAATTTCATTCATAGATTTAGCCAAAGGCATTTTCTAATTGGGTTCATCTATGGATTGAAGTCACTACTCACAAGCACAAAAGAGGAGAAAATCCTATAGACATCAGCATAGTGCATGATAAAGGAGTTTACTATGAGAATTCCAAACAATTAGCACAATACTTAGTACAACTAGAGAAGCACTCTGAAAGCCATCCGGCTCATCCTAAGCACACTCATCGATTCAAAAGTTTGTAATGATAGACATAAGCATAGTGCATGATAAAGAAGTTTACTGTGAGAATTCCAAACAATTAGCACAGTACTTAGTACAACTAGAGAAGCACTCTGAAAGCCATCCAGCTCATCCTAAGCACACTCATGGATTCAAAAGTTTGTAATGATGCAATCCATTTTATGACAATACTGTAGGAATGTTAGAGTAGCTCATTAATAAATAAACTAGGAGAATTGATGACCTAAGAAGCATGGCTGGTCCTCTATGACTCCTTGAGGTATCCCAGATGTCCTTTACTTTACATCCTTCAGATGAGGACAGTATTAGGACATCCCCAGATTTTTGGAACAAAGTAGACTAGACGGCAGCACGTTCCACTGATGAAGCCTACTAAAAAACCAGGTGAATCGAAAACCTCAAACTCCGGTATGGAATTATTTTTTAGATAAAGAAAATATATAATAAAAAAAGAAAGTAACTTAAGGGACAAGATGCCCCGTCCATGAAACTACTTACAAAATAACCCTCAGTTTACTACGATAAAGATCTCCCAGAGAAACATCATTAGAAAATCCAAAAAATTTCATCCATAAAGATGCTAAAAATTAATTTTCTACCATATAATTTCTACGGGAAAAAATTGGTCTCCAAACATATGACAATTTCGTTCTAACCAATTTGAACAAATGGTAGCCGAGAAACATGTATTTCAAAGCTTTTGTAGTATACTGTTAGGCTCGAAGGCATAAAATTTCGAACCCAAGAAATCACAAATATGTTGTGGAGCAATCTAGATTCCTCTTTGATGTGAAAGAGTCTATAATCTATCCCACAATCCTCTTGCATAATCACAGTGAAGAAATAAATAATTATTAAGCTCCCGACTTTTATGGCACATGATACACTGATTAGGGTTGAGAGCCAAATTGGGACAAAGAGTCTGAAGATTTTCCATTGTGTATAGTTTTCCCAGAGCCACAAGCCAAGTCAACGTCCTAATTACTCTACCAATGTACAGGCAGTTACCAATTTATATGCTTGCTTGAAATAACGAATTATAGCAATGTACAACTAGGAAAGAATATTATCGCTTCTTTTCCACATTTACTCTAGGGACAATAGGTGGCTAGAGTTTTAAACTCCAAATTTAAGAGAGCAGGATCTAAAAAAGGGTCCGTTAATTAGGTTGTCATATTTGGGAATCTTAGAGATTCATAAAATATAAAGCTCTCTTAATGTGAAAATGGTATCATTATTACAACTTCTGGACCTAACCAATCATAGAAAAACATACCAGAACTTTCAAAACCTGAAGATCTCTTCCACCCAAAGAGTCTAGATACTGAAATGACTTGTCCTTCTTATTGATGACTGCCAAACACCAATGAACATCTTTGTGGATAGGAACAAATATCTGCCATGTTTGAAAATTCAAGTCAAGATACACAAGCATGAAGAAACAAACAAAGTTGAGAACAAGGTCCAATACTTTGTCGCAATCCATAAGTCCATAGCCAAGCTTTCTCTGAGTGGTCCATCTTTTAACCGCTTTATAATCATAGCCATTTCTTCCACCAACAAGCTGCACCAATAAATAAGAAACATTCTAAGTGCTATGATCACAAAACCAGTAAAAAAAAGGATATCGTGAACCAAGTAACCAACAGCTCTAATCTTCCAGGCACAGAGATATGGCAGATAAAAATCTATAATATGAAGTACCCATGAAAAATAATCCTTCATCAATACCTTATATTTGGACATAACAATAAACTGCAGTTTAGGCAAGTGCATCTCATTATGAGATAGTAAGCATAACCATAATTCAAAGATCTGAGTTGTAATAAATACAACTCCCAGTCTCCCACGATTCAAGTCTCAAAATTCTTGGTCAACATCATGTCTATCTCCACAAACATAAATCATTCATGTAGCATTAATGTAGACAAAAACGGTATTAAAAAAATGTGGACAACAAAGAAATAATCATTAATTATCGCAGCTCGTGGACTATGCAACCGCTCCACTTTTTGAAGATTGAAGTTTGCAAACTTTGAAAGTATTACTTTTACATAAATGCATAAACAAAATTATCATATGCAATCTCTTTAGACTTCCTCTAATGTGTATTTCAATATTACCGATTTTACATTTTTTGCAAACAAGGGCAAGAGAAATCGAAATGTTCAGTACGGAAGCTCACGAGTACAACGTATTAGCTCCTCCCATTCCACACAGAAGAAAACTGGGTATATCCCTTTCTAGAGCCCAAAGGCTTGACACAAAAGACCAATAGAAAAAGAGGGTTTTAGTAGGTGGTTATTTACACCAACAAATTATGTAAAGGGAATTTTATTTAAGCATGGTTTCTCTAGACAAGTTAAATTTTCCTAAAAAACAATTACCTCAATCTTGAGTTTGCCACGGGTGAAATCACTAATCAACTAAATGAAAGAATTATCCGCATCAGCTCCTCACATACGATTTCAGCCCATTGTAAGAGACAAAAAGCATCAAATATACTCCACAAGACTCCTTTATCAGTTTACCCTAAAGGTTAACTCAAGATGGTCACTATAGCGCTCAATTTTGAGAATTTAGAGAGCAGGATATCCTATGATATAACTAAATAAGTGTAATAGATAAGCCAAGACCCGTGATCGAAACCAATAGATGGAGACACTTCGAGTCTGCCCACTAACTCCCAAAAGGATACTTCCATATTATTCAATTAATCCAAAGCTAATGAATTATTAAAAGGGTGGCTCTATATATAGCCTAACCCCCCAAAAGACAATTAAAAGATAACTATTCTAATTACAAAGTACAAACACTAATTAATATGAAATGTCGATAATGCCCTTGGACCCTTTGGCCCGATTATGACTATTTCAGACAAATTATATCTTAGCATCATAATCTCTAACTGCGTCCAAATTCACAAAAAGCCTAATTTCATTTGATAGCAGTGAAAACTGAAAGCCCGTTACATTTTTGGCATGAAAACTTCTCTTCAGTGTTTCAACAATTAATTTTAAATAAAACAGCAACAGAAAAAGAAAAGTTGTGATGCCCTTTTAAAGCCGACACAATTTCATACCCATTCTGATAAAAGGCATCTACCCATGTACTCCATCATTTATGTAGAATTCAAAAGGTAACTGAGTTCAATTTTTATCACTCTTTCATTTGACAACACTTTCTAGAGAAAAACAAAACATTTGTGATAGCAAATTACAAACTCAAATTGTAGTAAGTTGACCATAAACAGTTTCAGGTTATGAAATGTGTAGACATGATAGAGCTACACGGTCCAAAAGAAAGTTGGGTTGGATTCAAATGGAAGTCTACTTTCATTTTATTTGTTCATTGAACCATGAGTCAAGATTCAATAGTTTGGCGAGGTACCTCTTTCAACACATACTCTTGAAAGTAAGAGCTTACAAATGGGATTCACTTTTCAGTAAGCATTAACTACAAACAATGTGGATATACTAAGCTTGTCTAAATTGACCATTTAAGTGTTCTCTTAATTTGTTATTTTAGGTCTCAATTCTGTCTTTCTTACTTTACTTTGAACTAATTAGTTTTTCCCTAACCTTCAAAAGAAGAGGTTTACAAGTTAACTTGATTATCAACAATCAACAAGTAAATAAATGACATTTTAGCAGTTTTAATTGATTTCTTTATCTTGTAATTCTACAATTATTGGGACAGAAATCCAATGCCAACCTCAACAATTTACTTGGCATCCAAGTTTGAGTGGTTCGCAGCAACTAGCAAGTTCAGGTTATTAGACACGAAAGCTTCAAACATAATCGATGCGTACGCAGGCAGTTCAAGTTTATGGTAACACTTATCACAATTTCACCTATAGTTGCACAGTGTTTGGCGGTGCAGAAAGACAAAGTGAACAATAAATCTGCCAAAGCGGATGACTGACTTGTGTTTTCTTCAATTGATACTTAGCCAAGGGTTGAACAAGAATTTAACACAAGAAGTCTGCATGATTGCATTTCATCTAAGGCCTAATCTACATAGAGATTATATTTCTTTACCCAATAACTTTGCTACATTTTCTAATTTTTCTTGTCCTAGTAACTTATAAAGCTAAGCGTCCCAACTCAAGACCACACGTACAACAAATTTGTAACTCTTATTTGCAAGTGTACAATACAGAAAATTTTAAGCCCAAATAAAGCATAGACAAACTGAAAGCATAAGACCGGCACACATAAATGAAATTAAATTAATAAATGACCAACCTTCTTGTAGAAAAATGTATTGAAGAAATGACAATTCAAATACTTCTTGGGCTCTCTTTTTTCCCTCTCTTTCAACAGTTCAAGATAGACATTTATAACCTGCAACCCAGGAAAGGAAGGAGCAATATGTCAGCACAAAAAAGTGGTATCCTTCTATTCCAAAGATAAACATCAAGTAAATGTAACTCACTTCATCATTCAACCATGCACCTGGGCTCAAACACTGCAAAAGTTCACCAGTGATATCAATGTTGGAATTCTCATGACTTACTAAAATCTTTCTCCTGTAAAAGCAAGCAACAATATATAATACTAGTAAAACTAAAATTATGTAATCATACCAAATGATCTATGTTTGAGCTAATACCTATTAGAACGTGATAATGCACGCGAAACCTCTCTCTCCTCCTCCGTCGTGAGTGGGACAAAAGCCTCACGCAACAAATCCTGTAGTTGCATAAGAAAAGATCAGTAACATAAAAATCCCAAAATAAACAGCAAAATATATTCAACAATTTGACAGTAATTTACCTCCTTCAGTTTGTTCAGCCCCTCGGGTTTCTCCTCCTGCTTTGATTTCTTCAAAGATGGCATCAACCGTATTGATTCCAACTTGGCCTCTGTTGACTTTATTTCACCACCCAAAAAACTAAGCCTAGGATAACTTCTGTTCACTTCATTCAGCAGTTTTTTATATGCCTCGAGACTAGGTGGCATAGAAATCAACCCGTTAAACACATTTTGAGCTTTAGCCAAATCTGGCACCATCGAATAACCCTGAATATCACCACTTTCCAAACCCTTGCCATCCAGTTCCTGAATTTCTGACTCTAATCTATCACTCTCTAACGCTCTATGATCATCTGAAACCACTGATCTTACTTCATTTCCATCTTCTACAATTTCCACCTGCCCTGAATTTTTCAAAATCACATCATCACTACGCGGCTCTTCTGCATCAAGATCAATTACCTCCTTATAATTTCCTACACTAATATGCCGCAAACCTTTTAATGCTGTGTGCTTGGTCTTCTGATAAATACCGAGTATATTCCCCATGGATGACTCCTTTTGAATACTACTATCTACACACCTTAACCCGCTGGATGAAAACCCAGACCTAGTGGACTTACAAGGCGCATGAACCTCCCTGCGTAACTTCTGAGGTTCAGGATACCTTCCTAATCTAGAAACAGCATTCTGTTGCACAGCATTCACCTTTCTAGGGCTTTCAGTATAAGAAAATCTGGGTTTTTTTGCTATGTGAGTATCAATTTGATTGCTGTAATCACAGATATAATAAGGTGACTTAAAAGATGGAGATAGAGACCCAGTGTGTAAATTAAAGCATTCATCCACTCGCTTAAGATTATTTGTCAACGCACCCATTAGATGAACCCTAACCCTAATTCATCTACGAGAAACAATTCAAGCCAAAAATCATACCTTCAAATTCAGTACTGAGAATCAGACATTATATTAGTACGAACCGTTTGAGAGAAAATCGAATTTCTGGAGATTTCGAAGTATATTGCAAGCTGAAGTAAACAATTAATAAGAATAAAAATCAGAAGACGACGAACCAATTGTAATTTCAATTGCGAGATTAGGCGCAACCGCGATCGGGAAAACCTAGACAAGAGAAAGTTTTGGAGTGTCCTTTCTGTCTGGGAAATTCTACGTGTAACTCGGCGTTTACTTATTTGTTCCATCTTGATCTTAAATGTTAATTTTAAAGCATGTTCTTGTAAGTTTATTCATACGACTCACCATTTCAAATGGCATTAATTTTAACATTTTTCATAACTCTACCATCTTTGATCCAAATTATATTTTTCCCTTCAAATTCAAAGATGGTAGAGTTAAGGTTTATATTTTGGGGGAAAAAGGTTGAGACTGATGGCATTTAAAATGGTGATACAACAGCCTTAATTTCGAAATTAAAGTTTGCTAATGTTGCAAAAAGGTCATGGTGAAACAATTTGGTAAAGCTCAGGATTACCACGTGAATTTTTTAAAAACTTTGGTTACCACGTGGAAAACCCAAAACCTCAAGGTTACCACGTGAAATTTCTCAATCTGTTTGTTTTGAAGTTCTACACTTATCGTTAGGGTCATAGAATGGGCGGACAGGTGTTGTATGTCCTTGTTTATACTTATACTCATCTAAAACAAATCGATTCGATGGTTTGAAATAGACTTGAATCCCAGCTAAAATTCAGTGGGTCAAAACCCAAAATTTTTCACTTGTAATATGCAAATGACAGACTTGTAAATACCAAAAAAAATTGGGTCAAATACGACCATAATTTAAATTCGACCATATTGAAGCATTTTCAATTACATGTAATCAATTTCAGTTCCTCGTTTATTTTTAGTCGGAACCTACTATATTTCTAGTTAATTTTTATATTTTGAGCCAACTTGTCTTTATTGTAGCCTTAAAATAGGTATATTGATCTTTTTTATAAGAAATTTTTTCTTTAAAAATACAAAAATTGTTATATATATATATATATATATATATATATATATATATATATATATATGGAAATAATTAATGGTAAAATACATATTTTTAAAAAATCCTTAACTCTTAGGGTAGACCTAAAGACGAAAAGATCCGACCCAAAACTAGTTCAATTTGAAAATGATCCAATTCAATAGTAGCCCGATTGAAAGTGATCCGACTCACAATTTGCTCGACTGAAATGCACCTAATTTTTGGGTTTATTCTAGATTTTTTGAATTATTCATATTGATTTTATTAGAATTGAAGTTAGCTAGGTAGGCAGATAAGGTATCGACTTATTGAGAATGTACAAAGTATTCGATTCTACAAGCTCTTAAATTAAGAGACTTCAAGCATTAGAGTACTTTATTACATTACTAATTAGAAAGTGTTCGGGCGATGTACGGTTTTATTAAATTTTTCGACATAAATTATTACAACTATTAATAACACATTTTAAAATTAAATTTACCACAAAAATATGTAAAATTATTTTATAAAAGTTTAAACGAAAAAAATAGTTTTTATCGTGAAAAATATAATTGACTTAAATAAAAATAGTCACAACCTAAATCATATTAGAATTAAGCATCGCATTTAAGTAACCAATTGTATAAATATCCATCTCAAAATATCCAATACACTAAATAATACTCATTTAATAAATTATAAATAATTAAAAAAATAATATATATATATATATATATATATATATATATATATATATATATATATATATATATATCAAATGATGTGAGTAATAAAGTCAAAGATAAAAAAAGTAGTCATAAAAATATGACATTATCATTGAGCGTTGGAGGGAAAACTTTTATTGAGGTGCTGACACGTAAGCAATTTTAAATAGTGATGATGTCATCAGTGTTTTGTTTTAATAATAGTTATATAGAGACTTCAATTATCACTTTATATTATCTTTGCTTAAATTTTTGTTGTAGTTTATTTTACTAGTTTTTGGGGCCAAGCTTTTAGAAAATTTAAAATAAATATAAAAAATTGTCAAATGAAATAGTTTTATGGTGAGATTATCTTTGTAGGATTGACCAAATGTACATTTATAGTTTTAAAGTATTCACTTACAATCTTAAAATGATCGATTATAATCTTAAAATGATCACTTTTATAGCCTGAAAATAATTACTTATAACTTTAAAGTACTCACTTATAATCCTAAACTAATCACTTATAAGTTAAAATAGTCAATTATAAGCTTAATGTAATCAACTATAATTTTTAAATGATCATTTGTTATATTCTTAAAATAATTCCTTATAACTTTAAAGTAATCATTTACAACATTAAAGTGATCAAATAGATATATGAGTTGATTGTATCTTTCTCAGGATGAGACAGTTATATATAAGACTTGCTCATAAATTATAGTGTATTTTTTCTCGGGTTATGCTTTTTGAATATATTGTCTAAAAAACAAACTGGACAACTACTGTAAATTCGAGGGAGTATTTAATTTTTAGCATTTAGTAGTAATGTTTTGTTGAGATATAGTATTTTAGTATTAAGGGCATGTTTGGTTGGCTCTTTTTTAATGGTATGGAATGGTATCACAACCATTCCAATGTTTGGTTAGGCTTTTGTCGAAGCTGTTGACAATCAAGAGAAAGAGACCATTGAACTAGATAAGGGTGGTAGTGATGAAGATGATGAATTTGATGACAAGGAGTCCGTCAACAAATCAAAACAATCAACTCGAAGTGAACCTTCTTCAAAGAAAGCCAAAAAAGAAAAGGCTCCAAATGAACAAGGAAAAGGAAGAAGCCGAAGGTTGTGGACTTAACTTCTTTTAACAATATGTCTTCTAGCTTTTCAAATCATATGAATGAGATGAACAAGCACATATTAACCATTGCAAGTGCCTTCTCTACTACACAACTACATGAGCAAGCTATCATGGCTCGTGAAGAATTTGAGGAAAATCAAAAAAAAAATTTGGTTAGTGAATTGCTTCGCATAGAAGGATTGACAAGATTTGAAGTAATGGAAGCTTCCAAGAGGTTGGCCTCCAATCCAAGTGAACTCTCACTCTTTTACCAATGCCCGGATGATGAGTGGAAGAAAGAGTTTATAATCAACCTCATTCATCCTAACTTGGGCAAGTGATGTAATGAAAATGCTTAACTTATAAATTATCTAGACTTTGTGTTTGGTTGTCAAAAACATATATTGGAATTTTTTTGTGTGGAGATGTATTGACACCATTTTGAGTGAAAATATATTGAACTAGTACTTTTTAATTAGTGGTAATTATCTATTTGCAACATAATATGTGTGTATGTATTTGTGTGTTTAATAAATGTATGTATGTATCTCTATATATATATAAACTGGACAGAGAATCTATTCCATAATTGAACCAAACAGTGTGAATGGATTGAATATTTATTACAGGATTGAACCAAACAGTTTTAGTCTGGTATGGGGTTTCATACCATTCCAATCCTGCTCACTGAACCAAACGGACCCTAAGTTGTTACAACAACCAACCTTTTGCTTGTATAAATAGACATTAGTCAGTTATTGTAAACTACTTTTCTACCTTTTCTCATTCTCTCTTTTTTTTCCTTCTTCTCTTATCTTTAATAAAAGCTCTCCAAAGCAATTAGTAATGGAGTATTCTGTGGGACAAGCTTATTTTGCATCCTCTGTACAATAAATCAATGAAATGAATCTCAATTACTTCTTCTTATTCTGCAGTGATTGCTCGATTCCGCATCTTAACATGCTTTAAACTTCAAATTGAACATTTAAGAGTTTGAAGCCACTAGAAGGGTTTTATCCATTTTTATACTTATGCAATTACTCCATTTTCTCTTAAAAACCTCTATTATTCAGTCTTGTTTTTTAATTAGTTATATTATGCTTCAAATGTGGTAGTTGATTTATCTTCAAGTTGATGTTTTTTATTTTCTTAAACACTCAATTAGTGTTCTTAATCTAAATTGATCAAAACTCTTGTTTAATTAGTCTTAATCTTTCTTATTAGTTTTACTAATCATGTTTAGTCATAATGTGTTTACCTTTAAATTTCATTCATTATGAATAGAGGTGTTCAACAAGGCAGGTCGACCCAATGGGTCAAGGGTCGGGTCACATTTTAACGGGTCATTAGCGGGTCGGGTCAATAATAAATTTTTGTGTAAAGGGTCGGGTTGGATCGGGTCGGATATTTATAGGAATTGGTTGTGAAAAAATATTTTACCACTTCTTTTTATATTTTTATATGATATTATTATATACATAGTTAGAATTGACCCAACGGGCCATAAATTATAATAAAAAAATTATTTTATTAACTTTTAAAAAAGGGTCAAAGTGGATCGTATATAAACGGGTTTTGACCCGCCTCACCTCGTTTAACATTTGACATGACCCGCCTCAATCGAACCCATTTAAATTTTGACCCGACTTCATCTGTTGAACCCCTCTAATTATGAATGAGTAGTTTCATTCTAGAATTAGGGGTTGATTAACCCATTAGTATGTCTAGAAAGTGATTAGTGGTGTTTAAAAATGGGTTAGTGCATCAATGTTTGATGGGGGAGTTTGAGACTCTCTTGGTCATTTCTAAGAAGGATAACCAAGAGAGGATGTTGGCCTATCTATGGAGGGAATGTCTAACATCCTGTTGGAATTAAAGCAAAAAGAAAGTGGAGTTTTTTTATGAAAAAAGTGAATATTGATAATAAATAAAAAGATAAAATAAATTGTACGTTTAGATGAAATTAAAAAAGCATTATAATGTATATATCAAATTAAAAAAATAGAATATGCAAAATAAGTGGAACAAAACAAAATAACAATTAATGCAAAATGAATGGAACGAGAAGAGTACTTTTACTTCACCCATGATTGATTTATTTGGATTATTGCTCTAGAACGTAATAGTAAAAATCTTTCTAAAGAACAAGAAGCCTAAAAGCCAAACTTCATTAATTCCTCTTTATTATAGCCTTAGAAGGCTATAATAATAGATGCTTGTCAATCTTATTATCATATCATGTATCTCGAGATATTAAAACTAAATTGAGATTATGTTTGATCTATATATGGTCAAGAGCCTACAAGCTCAAGATCCTTTACCATTTTTTTTTTTTTTGAATTCACCCTTTACTTTGGTCACCCACTAAGTGGTATCTAAAGTCTAAACATAGAAGTGGATGTAGACATATCATCTTAGCTTGTCATGTCTACTCTACCCATCACTTGTTCATTATTGATCTACAACTAACTAGCTTGTAAATGAGTTGCTCTAAAATCCTAGTTGTCTTGCCCTTGATTTTCTTTATATATTGCAATAATTCTGTATATATTAGATTTGATATTACTGACCTTTTGCAAAAGTTCGTTATTAATTTATAACTAACTAGCTTGAAAATATGTAGGAAGAAGAAGATGGATGGAAGAAGAAAATAAATGAAAATAGAGAAGGTTATTGTATTTTAAGGAAAGACAAGGGTAAAAACAAATATTCACAACTTAACGTATAATCTAACGTTTTTTGAGCAATAATGTTCAGGCGCTTAAATTCCAAAAGTACAATGCTATTTTGTGAAATTGTTTTAGATTCGCTACCATTGACATTTTGCAAAAGTTCGTTGCTACCATGTAGGATATCCCAAAAATTTATATCAAATGCTATATAAATAGTCAATGCAACCATCATCATCAAACCAATATCTCTCTCAAACACACGGTCTGAGTGAGGGAATGTGACATACAAACCCAGAGGATTGTAGTTAATTTTACCCCAAAAAAGTGAAAGCCATACATACAAAGAAATATTAGTGACCTCATTGCCTTTTAAAACTACATGCGAAAAAATAATATTAGCCAAAACTATGGCTAAATCAATATAATAATTCTATATTATTATATGTAAGTGCAAGTGCCAAAACTCTTCATAATGATGTTAACTTTGAACATATATTATTAAACATGCCTTATCATGTACGTTGGAGAAAGATGGTGAGGATGTGTCGAGTTGCGAAGGTTTAAGGTTTGGAACGATCGATGAAGTGCTTAATGTGAGGTGTTTTAAGGCTTTCACTAAGGATGTGGAACCATGCCTTGAACTAGTCAAGGTATGGAAAAGGGTGTTGCTCGAACAAAGCAACACGAGAAAGCAAAACAAAAGGTACAAGGTGCACGTTTGAGCAAGGGATAGTGCTCGTCCAAGCACTTAAGTCAGCAGCAGACAGTAGCTTAGAATCATTGGTGCTCGAGCACATTGTTCATCATCTTGTTTTTCATTTAGATAAGCGATTGTAGTTTTCCAAACCTCATAAACACATTGTGTCCTTTTTCTCATTGTTCCTTTGTGTTCATCATCTTGTTTTTCATTTAGATAAGCTATTGTAGTTTTCCTTTCATTTTTTTTATTAATAAAGATAAATTTAATTTAATAACAAATGTCAAGCAATAATTATGTGTGTTGCTAATAATGTGTGTTAATTAATTCTACTGAAAGCTAATGTTCTACATAACAATTAATTATTACTATTTTTGTAATTTTATACTGTATTATAAATATGAAGTAATATAACAAATGTTAAGCAATTATGTGTGTTGCTTACATGTATTAATTCTCTATTACAAGCTAAATATTCTATGTGACAATTGATTAATACTAGGAGTATTTTTTTAAAATTTTATACAACCATAAAATAATGAGAAATATTTTCTTATTGATGATAATAACACGTAAAAAGAATAACGATAATTTCATTTACAGTCCGTTTTATATAAAATCGTCTCATCATAATTAATTGAAAATTTGAAATAATATACACTTTTTTTAATTTTCAGTAATTGATGTTAAATTGAGTACCCAAATTTTCAAGCACATGATTGTATCCGAGCCTGCTAAATTAACTCGATTTGAACCGAGTGGGATTCCCAGCTGGATAATTGGGCCTATTATGGAAATCATGTGATGATGGCAGCCCACGTGATACGTTTATCATGTCTCGTGTTAAATTGTATCGTACTAAGTTTTATCGGTCTGTGTCGTGTTTGACTATTTAAAAATGAGGTCTAACCACAGAAATCATGTTCTGCTGAGTAGCCCATATATCGTGCGTCACGGAAAACTGTACCGTGCACACTGCACAAGTCGAGCAATGAACAATATAATGTTGTGTCGTGTCGTACATAGGCGGCCCATGTGACAGACCTACACCTCGACCTACTTTCATCTTTAGGATGAGTCAAACACTCATCTTTATTTGTGTGCAAAATCACATCAACTGTCATATTTTGTTATATTAATATTATGCATATTAATAATTTTCAATCAAATGATCTGGACTATAACCTAAATAGGGAACCTCGATTCTCTCTAAACTTAAATATGTAAGAAATATTATCACTAAACATAGGATTATAAAGTTGGTATAAAATAACAACTAACATTAGGAAAGAAAATAAAGCAAATTTTTGAAAGACAGCCTGAACAAAATGACTCATCTTCTTATTTCATAACATTTTCTCACTTATATCCTTAAGATCTAACTATTTATCATTTAAAAAAAAAATCTAACTATTTATTATTTAAAAAAAATCTAACTATTTATACAATATTAAATCTCATTCATTCCCCTTCTTTTTTCTTAAAATTGCCAAATCAAATGAAATACTTCAATTTGATTAGAAATTTAGAATATAATAGAGTATTAAGAAAAAGAAGATAAATATGTAGATGACTATTAAAAAAGTTAGACAAATTCTTAAATGAGTCAATTTCACAGTGCGACTATTTTTATTCGACTAACTTAATATACATTTATCGTCTTAAAATGATCCTTTATAACTTTAAAGTGATCTCTTACAATTTTAAAGTGATTACTTTTTATAGAACTAAATTAATCACTTAAAACCTTAAAATAAACACTTACAATTTGAAAATGAACAATTAAAGAAAGAAAATAATTATATAGGTTTGTCTCATGATATCATATAAGACTTTGTGAAAGGTTATACTTATGAACATGATGAACATTTCTATATCTTGTAAATAAAAGTACAACTCAATTTATATGAGATCGTTTCACCATGAGACGGGCATATATAATTAGTCAATTTATTAATTAATTGATCACTTATAAATTATAAATAATTACTTTAACATATTAAATATACATAAATTAACTACTCCCTCAGTATTCTAATGTTCTTTCCATTTGGAATATTCCACCTTAAGGAGAGAGAAATTGAATTAATGCTTTTGACACATATTTGAAAGATAAATATATTCATGCGGGATCTCGTTAAATACTTCTTAATATATACTTTTTTATTATGTATTTTCTATAACTTTTATTATATGTATTTAAAGATATTGAGATTTAAAATTTGCACCGAAAACTGTGCAAGTAAATGAAAAGAAAAAAAAAGAAATAATTATTAATAATATTCTCACCATAAGGGCGTTTAATTTAAGAATTGGCGATAAAATTATAAAGGAAGTAGAAAGGCGTTTAGAAGTCCCTCGTGGAGCTCATGGACAAGATTAGGATGAGTTCAATAAATATTTTATTTGTGTCATATTCTACAAATTTATTATTGTACTTCGTATATTTTTCAGAATATTTATATTGTCTTTGTGTCTTAAATCAAGATTCCTTCAAATATTTTATGATTGCCACGAATAAAACAATTTAAACCATCCAGTGTACGTATTTCAATTTTTACCATATGCATTCTAATTCATTATTATTATTATTATTATTACTGCAACCAATTTTGTACGAGACAGTTTTTCGGTGAGATCGACTGAAAATAAAAAGCTCATATACTTGTATTTTGCGTTAAGAGACCTTTTTATACAACAATTTGTGTTATTACTGTTATTTAGGAAAATGATACTCCCTCCAATTCATTTGAGTTGTCCCATTTAGTTTTGGCACACTAGCCAATGCAATAATTCAATTCTAAATATCTCTAATTGTGCATAATTAAAAATTATAAAAATTTGATATTAATAAAATTTACATTGAAACAAATCGAACAAAATCCCACATGATTATATTTTGACGTCTAGATTAAAAATAACATACAAATTAAGAGTGATCGATAAATAGTGTCAAAAAACTAAATGAGACAACTCAAATGAATTGGAGGGAGTATTAGATTGTAAAAACAATGAAAAATTGTATAGAAAATAAAATTGATGAGAGGTTTATTGCGTGAAAATGATATACTTAAGTTGTTTCCTTTTGTTTGTCCATTTTAAAATATTATATTGTATAAAAGAGAATTTAAATAAGGCTTTTTAGGAATATTTTAAAAATAAAAAATATTCATGTATGATGTTGTTGGATTTGTTTTAATGAAATTTTTTTATTATCCAATTTAATATTTTTTTATAATGCGTAGTTTCTAGCGATATTAAAATTTAAAATTTACTTTGAAATGTTTGTAAACACTAAATTGGACAAAAAAAGAGGTATACTATAACTAAATTTATTAAAATTAACAATTAAATTCATTCTATTAATATCATTAACCTAACGAGATGTAAGAAATTAAAATAGAAATATCTACCAATATATCTCAATTAATATACAATTTGGTCTCAGAACAATTTTAAATAATATGGTGATAAATTCATAACTTAATGTTATTTTAGATAATAATAATAATGTACGTAATTACTACTTATATATGTAAGGGAAAGAGTATCTCGAATACAATTATATGAATTATTTTCTTATTTCATTTCAACTTATTACTAATCTACCAAAATTAAAATCAAGCTTATATAAACTATTTTCAATTAAAAAATTAATTATTACTAATAAATTATTCGTTAAGAAAATCTAAGTCGTTGACATTAAACACATCACGACACTACAAACAATAAATTGGTCATAACCGTGTTTGTGGGCGGTGTTAGGGGCGCTTTGGATCCAACATTTATCTATATGCAACAATAATTTTTTTATGAGACCGTCATACCGTGAGATAGGTTACATGCAGATCATTTACGAAAAATATTAAAAAGATAATATTTGACGCTCTCATTTCTATTTTATGCAGTTTTATTTATTGTTCTTCTAAAAAATTCTTTCTATTTATATTATTTGGACATATTTAACCTTAGTCATCGTAATTTAAATTCTTTTAATGCTTATAATTTACATATATTTTCTATGAACTTTATTTAACATTTACGCAATATTTATGGTCCATGCATATTTCTCACTAACTTTATTTAACATAGTTTAATGTTTATGATTTTCATATTTTTCCACTAATTTTATTTTATACTCCATATTTTCCTAATGCATCTTCAATTTTTTTATAACTTCATAATTATTTAATAAATTATATTTTCACCATCTAAAAAATATAACTTTTCTTAATTTATTCACATGAACATTTCTTATGAAACTATCAAATAGAAACAAATGAAATATATTACACTATTTATTATTCATAGCATTTCTATTTCTATAAAACTTATACCAAATAATCTGAGGTCGTAACTTTGTCATATTGAACCTAAATGTACTTTTCGTTGGCTCTGGCTGTGGCCAATATCAATCCTAACATTTTATAGTCTTAGGCAAAATGCAAGAAATAGACCATTTCTTTAGAAGATCAATTCAGACTTTAATGAATATTTAAAATAATAAAGTTATAATTTTACGAGTGATGTTCTACGACTTATAAGTGAAGAAGGGCATGGCTCGGGCTCCACGACCCGCACGTTACCCCTAACATGCACTAATGCAAAATCCTGAATGCACAAAACAGCGTGCACCACGAGGTCACATTAAACTATTCAAGTATAAGATTTTGCCGCTTGCCCAATAACACCACTTTACGTCTACTTCCTTCATTTAGTGTTGACTCTTATCAATGGAATATAGTGGGAAATGAGAATCCTCACTAGTAGTAAGACTAATAATTAGTAAACTTGTTTATACACTTTCCCATTTCATTTCATTATTTATCTATCAATTTCATGTTCCAAGTAAGATCATTAAACTTCCCTTTTAATTTCTACTTTTCATGCATATTTTATGATGCACTAATAAATTTTTTTGGTTTTTTGTAGGAATTTTATGATGGGTAAGCTTTTAGGAAGTGATTTTATGTATGTTTTGGCTAAATGGTTGTATAATTTCAAGATTTCTTCAGATTCTGATTGGGTTACAACTCTTAAATGTTCTTCAAATGATCATATTATTGAGCCTTCTGATAATTTCATGCAAGTTTTTCAATGGGTTAGATTCATATTCCTATCTCCTTGTCCTCAAAGACTTGTTTTTTCCTCCATTAATCTCTTTTTTCTATTTATCCTTACCTTGTTTCTTCTTCATAGGCTTATTTCCAAGTTCTTTTACTCTAGAAGTAATACTACCTCTTCTTCAATCAATAAACCTCTTTTGGAAAATCAAACTGATAAAATTCTACATGTTAAGATCAGTTTATGGTTTAGATTTACCTTGATTTCATCTGTTTTACTTTCTGTTTTGTATCTGGTATTGGGTATATTACTATTTATGGAAAGCAAATCAGGAATCCCAACTTCATGGAAACAAACAGAATTTGTGTTTAGGATTGCACAAGCTGTAACCCAAATGGCAATTTTAGTCCTTGTTGTTCATGAACAAAGATTTAATGCTATTTCTCATCCTATGTCTCTTAGAGTTTATTGGGTTGCCCAATTTCTGCTAGTTTTTTGTTTTAGTATTTCATCTATAACCCGATTCGTTTCGGTTCATAAGGAAATGGATTCATATTTAAGAATGGATGATGTGTTCACTTTGATTAGTTTTCCCATCTCATTTTTTCTCCTCTTAGTTGCATCTCAACAATCTTCTGGGATAATTGTGATTAGAGAGACTGAACATGGGTTAGATTCAAGAACAGATGAATCTATTGTGAATGATCCTAATATTAGTGATTATGGAAAGGCAAACTTGTTTTCTAAGATTACTTGGCTTTGGATGAACCCTGTTATAAATAAAGGATATAAGAACCCACTTAAGTTTGATGATGTACCTTCACTTCCTCTTGATCATTCCGCCCAAAGGATGTCGGAGTTGTTCGAGTCACATTGGCCTAAACCCGGTGAGCATACGAAACACCCGGTAGCCGTAACCTTGTTCAAATGTTTTTGGAAGAGTATTGCCTTTACTGGGTTACTGGCAGTGATAAAACTTGGGGTGATGTATGTTGGTCCAGTACTAATCCAAAGCTTTGTTAGTTTTACTTCTGGAATGGGGAGTTCCCCTTATGAAGGGTATTATCTAGTTTTCACCCTTTTATTAGCTAAAACAATAGAAGTCTTAAGTACCCATCAGTTCAATTTCCATACTCAAAGAATTGGGATACAGATCAGGTCTACCCTTATAACTGCACTCTATAGAAAAGGATTGAAACTATCGTGCACGTCGAGGCAGAATCATGGAGTAGGTCAAATTGTGAACTATATGGCAGTTGATGCTCAGCAGTTAGGTGATCTAATGAATCAGTTGCATTCCATTTGGCTTATGCCTTTGCAGCTTTTTGCTGCACTAGCCTTGCTCTACTTTTACATGGGTGTAGCAACATTCGCAGCCTTTGCGGGAGTTATTGCTATCTTAGGTTTCGTGCTATATCGTACTAAGAAGTGCAATGTCTTTCAGTATCAAGTCATGAGGAATCGAGACTCGAGGCTTAAAGCGATGAATGAAATGATAAATAATATGAGGGTCATTAAATTTCAAGCATGGGAAGACTATTTTTCGACTAGAATCCAATCGTGTCGAAGACTTGAGTATAAGTGGTTGTCTAAGTTTGCGTATACTGTTTCGGCTAATATGAGTCTTCTTTTTAGCACTCCTATGATTCTGTCTGTGATCGTGTTTGGATTCGCTATTTGGATGGGCAGTGTTCTTGATGCAGCCACTGTATTCACAGTTACTACTGTGATGAAAATTCTGCAGGAGC
This sequence comes from Amaranthus tricolor, assembly GCF_026212465.1. Classification (NCBI taxonomy): domain Eukaryota; kingdom Viridiplantae; phylum Streptophyta; class Magnoliopsida; order Caryophyllales; family Amaranthaceae; genus Amaranthus; species Amaranthus tricolor. The sequence continues at coordinate 39,159,958 of NC_080047.1, forward strand.
CAGTCAGGAGTTTTCCTCAGTCTTTGATACAGATTTCTCAGGCAATGATTTCACTTGGAAGATTGGATAGTTATATGATGAGCCCGGAATTGGATGAAGGGGCTGTCGAAAGATCAGAAGTGTGTCACGATGAAATTGCGGTGGAAGTGAAACATGGGAGATTTTCTTGGGAGGATGAGGCAAAAGAAGAAACATTGAAAGGATTAAATCTTCGAGTCAAGAAAGGAGAATTGGCTGCCATTGTCGGGACTGTTGGGTCTGGGAAATCCTCGTTATTAGCCGCTATCTTGGGTGAAATGCACAAAATATCTGGATCGGTAAGACTAATTCTATGCTTATATGTTCTTCCACTTCATTGTCTTATCCTGTTCAACTTACGGTTTATATTCGCATTGTGGATTCAGTCAATGTTGTCGCTGTCAAAGAACAGACCCAACCAAAAGTTTAAGCAGATGTTTGAGGCGTCAATATATGTTATAATAGTATATTCTATCACGCCCGCTCACATGAGAGCCATTTGGGCTAGAAATATGGATGCTTAACAAGTGTCCCTCATAATTCCACCTAAAAGGAGGGGTGAATGAGATTCAAACTCATGACCTGAGCTTCTAAAACCTTGTTGAAAAACCAACTCAATCAAGCTTAAATATATAGACGTTATGATTGAGGCTCCAATATATGTTATATACTCTTTCAATGATAGAGCATATAACATATATTGGGAACTTGCTATCACCTTAAGTTTTTGGTTGTAATCTATGATATTTTATATACTGTATTAGCCGCATTGTTTTGTCAGTAAAAAGTAGTCTCTTTTTATGTAGTTGGTTCAAGCCTTTGGCGTTGTTGTTTATCGCTCTAATCTTTGATTATTTGACAAGGTTATTGGTTCATTTATGACATAAAAGTAGAATTTTCTTTCCCTTTGTCAATTTGCAGGTTAGAGTGTGTGGTTCAACAGCATATGTGGCACAAACATCATGGATACAAAATGCAACAATTCAAGAAAATATTCTATTTGGCAAGCCTATGAATAAAGAGAAATACAAGGAAGTTCTTAGAGTTTGTAGCTTAGAAAAAGACTTGGAAATCATGGAATTCGGAGACCAAACTGAGATAGGAGAGCGCGGTATCAACCTGAGTGGCGGCCAGAAGCAAAGAGTCCAGCTTGCCAGAGCTATTTATCAGGATTCTGATGTATATCTTCTCGATGATATTTTCAGTGCTGTTGATGCGCATACTGGCTCAGAAATATTCAAGGTCTGTCTATATTATGGACTTTTAGATGAAACTATTATGATTGGCTTTTTTGAAAGATGAATTTTCCAATTATTCTACTACTGAATTTATTCATAATTACAGGAGTGTGTAAGGGGAGCCATCAAAGATAAAACTATTCTTCTTGTAACCCATCAAGTTGACTTCTTACACAATGCTGATCATATATTTGTAAGTGTTAATTATGATTTCCAATGTTCAATTCTATTGTTATGTTATTCCCATAAGACATACATTTCACACATACACATATTCCATTTCCCTAGCCATGACATGGGTCCCACGAATGTGGGGGTCAAAAGTACGCAACCTTACCCTTGTTAGTGATAACAAAGAGGTTGTTTTCGATTGACCCTTGGTAGCAAACATCATCTTAATCTATACATAAATAAGAATTGCACATGATTTAATAAGTCGTTTTAATACGATTTATTATTCCTAGAAGACGGGAGTATTATATTGTTTTCATAAGTTGTATGCAATATTTAGGTGATGCGAGATGGAATGGTAGTGCAATCTGGAAAATACAATGAGCTTCTAGAAGAAGGCTTAGATTTTGCTGCTCTTGTGGCAGCATACGAAAGTTCCATGGACCTTGTAGAAATGAGTTCTCACCCAACTGAGGAGAACTCGGAAGAAACATCCAAGTCTCCGCTAAGTGAAACCAAATCTCTTGAAAGAGTCAAGTCCGAGAAGAAAGAACACGACAAATCCAACTCTGAAAAGGGTAAATCCAATCTCATTGAAGAAGAGGAGCGGGAAACTGGTCGTGTTAGCCTAGACGTGTACAAGAAATACTCTACCGAAGCTTATGGATGGTGGGGAGTAGCTGCAGTAGTGCTAGTATCTCTATCCTGGGTTGCTTCATTAATGGGTAGTGATTATTGGCTTGCATATGAGACTTCTGAAGAACACACTTTCACTCCTGTCTTGTTGATTTCTGTCTATGCAATTGTTGGATCAATAGCCTGTCTTTTTGTGACCGCACGAGCCTTGCTTATAACATTTCTGGGACTTAAAACTGCGCAGAGTTTCTTCAACCAGATTCTTGACAGTATCCTACATGCTCCCATGTCGTTTTTCGATACTACTCCTTCCGGAAGAATTTTGAATCGGGTAGGAATCTGACTTCCCATTGTTGTTCTTGATATGCATAAATGTATTTTGGTGCATGCTTCAAATTTGATGTGGACGGAGAATATTTGTTATCTGCCTAGCTTGCTTAGGCTTTGGTTATTCTTGAGCCGAGGTTCTCACTGGTCGCAAGCTTCTTATCTCTTTTGATAAGGGTATGGTATGCCGTCATCTAACCCTCACAGACTCTGATTATAGCTTCTATGAGCGGGATATACTGGTTATGACGATGATGATTTTCTTAGCTTTCTATTCCTGATGTATCGTTATCTTAACCTTCCACGACTAATTCTGATCTATACTTTGCAGGCATCAACAGATCAAACCAATGTTGATCTCTCAATTCCATTATTCTTAGGCATGACGATTGTAATGTATTTCAATCTAGTGAGTGTTGTTGTCGTTACATGCGTATACGCCTGGCCTACATTTTTGCTCATAGTTCCCTTAGTGTGGGTGAATCTTTGGTATCGGGTATGTCTTCATCTTACATTCGAATGATTTCCCTTTTTTCAAAAGATTTCATTGATTCAGCTCTATGAGAATGTTTTTCTGCAGGCATACTACCTAGCTAACTCACGAGAGCTAACCCGTTTAGGTTCCATCACAAAATCACCTGTCATCCATCACTTTTCAGAAACCGTTTCTGGTGTAATGACAATTCGATCATTCAGGAGGCAAACCAAATTCTGCAAACAGAACATTGACAAGGTTAACACGAACCTTAAGATGGATTTCTACACTTACGGAGCAAACGAGTGGTTAGGTTTCCGTTTAGAGTTCATTGGAAGTGTAGTCCTTTGTTTTGCCGCATTGTTCATGATTATTTTGCCGAGCAGTATTATCAAGCCAGGTCAGATAACTCAAAATCTTAATTATACTAATTAGAGAAATGTGAATTTTGAGTCCTGATTTTCATGATCTTGTGGAATTTGCAGAGTATGTGGGTCTGTCTCTTTCCTATGGGCTTACACTCAATGTTGTGATGTTTTGGACTGTATATATGACTTGCTTTGTTGAGAATAAGATGGTCTCGGTTGAAAGGATTAAACAGTTTATTAGAATCCCATCTGAAGCACCATGGAAGATCAAAGAGTGTACCCCTTTACCAAACTGGCCAATTCATGGAAACATTGAAATAAAGGATTTGCAAGTAAGTTCCGACTTTTCATGACATATCTCTTTTAATCAGTTGTGGATGCAGGATAACAATATAGGGTAGACCGAACATTCATCTCTGTATGTGTGCTGAAGTAATTTAATGTAAAGGAACTAACTCAACCAAAAGTTTAAGTTTATGGTTGAGACCCCAATATATGCTATATACTCTATCACTGGTGCCCCTTCACACAAGAGCCCTTAGGCTAGGAATGTGAATGTAGCACGAGTCTCCCTCATGTTAGAGTATATAACATATTTTGGGGCCTCAGTTGGTTCCTTGTCACGGTATCAGAAGTCAATGTGACAAGAGGTCATGGGTTCGAATCTCAACCACTTCCTCATTTAAAGTGGAATATTCAGCGCCTATGCACATCCAGACTTCTAGCCCAATGGGCTCTAGTGTGAGGGGCATGTTAGAGTATATAATATATTCTGGGGCCTGAACCAAAAGTTTAAGCTTTTAGTTGAATTAGTTCATTGGCACCTCATACTTGGCGCTAATAATTTCACTTGATAAGAGGGGTGGATGAGAATCAAACCCGTGACACTGACTTGGGCTTTTAATACCATGTAAAGTAATCCAAAAGCTTAAACTTATAATCAAGACCCTGATATATGTTATAGTCTATCAATTGAGTGTCATTCATTTGTGTTATATGTGACACAATTGATTACTCATAGGGTTCTTTATCAAATAATTTGAGCCACGGCCTACACAGGCTCGTGCTTAGATCCCTCCTACTCACAACAAAGACTCCCTCACTATTGTCTTGATAAGAAGCTCTTGTTTAATTTTGATATATGAAAGCTACATGCAAGTATTTTTCCATTCTAGATTTTCATTTTAAATCCTTTTTAAACCAAACAACGGAAAATGAGGAAAACAATAATCTGAGACAACGTTCTGATGAGCAGGTGAGGTACCGGTCAAACACGCCACTCGTCCTAAAAGGCCTCTCACTTAGCATACGAGGAGGTGAGAAAATTGGGGTTGTTGGTCGCACTGGTAGTGGGAAGTCTACCCTTATTCAAGTATTCTTCAGGCTTGTAGAGCCTTGTGGAGGGAAGATTATAATTGATGGTGTTGATATTTGCAAAATGGGACTTCATGATCTGAGGTCTCGCTTCGGGATCATTCCACAAGAGCCAGTACTTTTTCAAGGAACCGTGAGAACCAATGTGGATCCTCTCGGTCTTTATTCCGAGGAGGAGATATGGAAGGTATTTACTCTCTCTTCTGATGTTTCACGTCAATAGACTTATTTTCTATTGAATTTACTACATTTCTTTCCGAAAGCTCTTAAATGAGATCGAAAGGAGTAGATTTATCAGACAGTTATCTTATACCTCTATGGTTTCCATGTTGAATGTGTTTAGATCGATAACTTGAATACTTCATTTTTGATGATAACTACGAATTTTTGTAGTCGTTAATTGATCAGTAGCTGTGTGTTTATAGAGTCTGGAACGTTGCCAGCTGAAGGAAGTTGTTGTTGCAAAGCCCGAAAAGCTCGATGCACCAGGTTTGTTACCGTAAACTCTTCCCTTAAAAAAATCCGATCATACATGCTAGTGCGGATACCAGACCTATTCATCGATTCTGGTTCCTGGATCAATTGTGTCATGGCATTTGCTGTAAGCTAGATATGGTAAGATGTATGAACGACTTATAAGAACTTTTTACTGTGTAGTGGTGGACGGAGGAGAAAATTGGAGCGTTGGTCAGAGACAACTGATGTGCTTAGGGAGAGTGATGCTAAAGAAAAGCCGAATCTTGTTCATGGATGAAGCAACAGCTTCTGTTGATTCGCAAACAGATGCTACGATTCAGAAGATCATACGAGAGGACTTTAAAAGCTGTACTATTATCACCATCGCTCACAGAATACCGACTGTTATGGACTGTGACAGAGTGTTAGTTATTGACGCAGGTAACTTATTTTAATTCGTTTCAATGTTCTTAGCCTATCGGAAGTAAACTTGCGCACGCGCGCGCACACACACACACAGTACAAACTCGTGCACAAATTTTAGTCATTGACACAGGTAACTTTTGATCCGTGTCAATCTTCTTAGCCATTCGGCTCTAAACTTAAACACGCATGCACCCACACACGCATACAAACTCGTGCACAAATTATAATCATTGACGCGGGTATCTTCTTTTTATTCCGTATCAATCTTCTAGCCAATCGGCTCTAAACTTGCCCACACACGCAAGCACCCACAATCACATAACAATTTTGTACGCAAACTGTAGTCATTGACACTGGTAGCTTCTTTTGATTCCGTATCAATCTTCATAGCCAATCGGCTCTACACACATGCATACTCGTGCACTAATTGTGGTCATTGACAAGGTATCTTCTTTTAATTATGTATCAATCTTATTAGCCGATCGGCTCCAAACTTACACACGCAAGCACGCACCCACACACATATACAAACTCGTCAACAAATGTGCATGAAAATTTCACTCTTGATCATTTAAGTATGTGTAAAACAAAAAAAAAACGATTCTGATTGTTTGTCGATGGACAGGATGGGCAAAGGAGTTCGATAAACCATCTCGACTCCTAGAGAGAAACTCCCTTTTTGGAGCATTGGTTCAAGAATACTCGAATAGATCGTCTGAACTATAAATAAGCAGTTTTTGCCAGAAAAAGGATTGCACGTATCTCGACACATCCGATGATCTTCCTAGATTCTACTTATTGCGTTAGAGTAGCAAATTTTGGTTAGTTATGCATTAGAAGATGAAAGCAGATTGACTTGATGGAAGATTGAGTTTATGGAGGTTGAGTTTCGATTTTATGGATGGTGAATTTGTTTGCATTTTATATACTCTCTAGTCTTTCAACTCTTTATTCCAAAATCCAAATATTGAATATAGTAAAATAATTGGAAAATTGACAATACTTCCAAACTATGATCATTCTACCCACAAGAAAATGTATGGAGAAGGTGCCTCCCAAAAGATGAGATCACTTGGAGTTGAGCAAAAGATGGGAGTGAATTGAGTAGAATGTAATAGTTTGTGAATTGTGATGGATATTTATGTGTTTGAATTTAGAATATTTCTAGTTATTTTCGAAGTTTAAGAATGTATATAAAGAGCGTTTGCACCGACAATGGGGTGTTTGGTAGTTGACTTTTGTATTGTCGTTTTGGTTAGCTTTTGGCTTTTAGGTTTATGGTTGATCAAAAAGTCAAAAAAAGAGGTTTGGTAAATGACTTTATGTCAAAACAAAAGAGATGCTCTTGTTGACATTTTTTCATTGGGGTTTCTTTTGCTTTTTGGCCCCATTTTTCTAATAAAAACAAACAATTAATACCTAATTTTACCATACATCTTTCTAAACAGTCGATTTATCCAACTAGATTAAAAACCAACAAGCAAATTAATAAATTCTAACCTATTAAATAAACCAACTAATAATCATTTGTCGAACACCCATGACCCATGTGTGCTCAGTTATACTTTTGCTTCTTTATAAGGAGTGGATGCATCACAATATCAATAGCAACCACTCTATATAGTAGAATGTTTTGAGTGATTAAAGGTGTTGTATCTTAAGGATATATTAAGAATATATGTAAATTTTTTAAGTTAGGAAGTCATTATTGTAATTATTATGTGATGTATATTTTAATATTGCTTTTATTATATTTAGGTTATAGTCTTCCTAATTTAGGATGATAATAGTTTATTTATACAATAGGTTGTAATTATTATTGTAATTATTAGTATTTATGATTATCATATATTTTAATAAAAATTTCTAATCAATCATCGCGATTTGTAAATCACCATAAAAAGACAGAACAAATAATAATAAAGTAAATAAAAAAAATTAATTAATTAAAATTTAAAAATCCCACCCTATTAAATTCTTTCACATAAGGGTGATTTACAAATATTACAAAACACTGTTATTTCAATGATTCAATCTATGAAGATGTTCCCTAAAATATTTTTTATTTTTCTGTGTTTCTCAAAACCTTCACTTAAATTTTGTATTCTTCTCTACTAAAATGGAATAAAAAATGAAAAGGAGTATTTTTTAGATTATCGTGCATTTTAAAGTTTTGTGTTATTCTCTTCAAAATAAACTGTGATGTAAAAGATATTACCTTGTTTTTTTGAGTTTGCTACTAAAAATAACATGTTGTGAAAAAAATAACACTTTAATTTTTAATTTGGTTTAAAAAGGATTTAAAATGAAAAGCTAGAATTTTTGTGTTATTTTCTCTAAAACTAAACCATAATGTAATCCATACTTAATCCCATTGACTTTGTCTAAACATAAAAATCAAATTAAGTATTTACGGCTTGTTTGGTAGGTAGTAATAAACGGTGTTAATAGGAATGAAAAATTAGTGTAATTTTAGTTGAAAATATCTTGGCTACCTTGATGACCATGCTTGTCCAATTCTAATGATCTCATTTTCTTCATAAAATTCATTCCAATGCATTACCATATGGAAATGTGGTATTATGTGGTAATGGAAATTATAAACAAAAAAACTTTTTTGTGATTAAAGTTTCATTACCATGGAAATCATATGAAACTTTTAATGAAATTTTACACTATAAATTATTCTCATTACCATCATTTAATACCACTGACCAAATAGATACTTAATATACGAAAAGCAAAATCGAACAATAAATACATTCGTCCGCTTAAATATCACTTTAATAAAAGCTACTGTGTTTAGGTATCTTATCAAATTTTTAAGACCAAAAAAATAAATAAATTAAACATTGTACATACATGTAGCAAATTCATAGATTCAAATTATACTACTCCCCCTATTTTATTATATTTGCTGTTTTCACTTTTATGCAATCAATGCGTAATTTTAATTATTTATATCTTAAACCATCCTTAACTAAAAAATCATTAAAATTTAATGTCATGAAAGTATTCAATTAGACGATTCAAATAAATCTCACTTGACTATATTTTTTTTTACACATGTTGAAAGATAAATAATAACGCTCAATCTTATATAACCAGATGAAATACTATAATAAAATTAAATTTTATCTCATTAGAACAAGTATCATCTTTTCCGTTCAAGATCGTAGATTCGAATCATACCTCACTTATCATTATCAAGAAAAAATACATACAATTAGAGGTGTCCAACGGGTTGGGGCGGGTCAAAGCCTGTTTAAATACGATCCACTTTGACCTGTTTTTAAAACGTTCATAAAATGTTTTTTATTATATTTTGTGAACCATTGGATCAATTCAACTATATATATAATAATATTATATAAAAAAAGTGATAAAATATTTTTTTGCAGCCAATTCCTATAGAAGGAGGACTGAATTTAGGGATTTAAAATTTGAAATCGTGCATAGGAAACAGAGTATAGAGGTCAAAGTTCAAATATACTGTTTCCACTTTCCACTACTACTACTGCTTTCCTTTTTCAACCATTTTTCACTCTATTCTCTCAATTTGAACTCTCTTTCTTCTCAGATTCTCACATAATTCGAGTTTCAGCCATGGAAATGCCTTCAACTTCCATTGAAAATGCTCCTCCTGTTGAGTCCGCCATTGATTACATCCCTTCCGAAGATCTCACGCCATTATCTGACCCCGATACTCAGATTCAGGTTTCTTCTGTTCTATTCTCTTTGATTTGGTGAATAAGAAGGAAAATACCTAGTAGATCTGATATTAGAAGTTGAACATCCATATTTTCATCATCTTAATTGATTTGCCTTTTGAACTTGTAGGGTTTGCTGGAGAGTTTGAATTCAAAGGATTGGATTAAGGTTTGTGAATCACTGAATCATACCAGGAGATTGGCTCTTTATCATCCTACTCTTTTGATTCCATTTCTGTAAGTTTTACTTTACGTTTAAAATCTGATGATTCTAGTTCGAAATTAGATAGAAGTACAATTCTAATCTACTGTAATGTTTTGTGTTTTAATCAGAGAACCGGTTATGGTGGTATTGGTTAAGGCTATGAAGAACCCTAGAAGTGCTTTGTGTAAAACTTCTATAATGGCTGCTGCTGATGTCTTTGTTGCGTACCGTGATAAGATGCTTGAAGATACCTTAACTGCTGCTTTTGATAGTTTGGTAATATCTTGTATTCTTGTTATTGTTTTTGCTTGCTTGGGTTTTGAACGGCACATTTCTTGTTTTAACATGCTATGCAATCCACTATTTTCACCCTTACGATTATAGTTTTGTGTGATTAAAAATTTTAAAAAGTTCCTACATTGTGAAAATATGTATTGAGATGAATCAAGTAAGGTAGTATAAATTGCATTGTACATAACGAACAAGAGGTACTAGCATAAAAAGTTGAAATGATGACAATATGCTTGATGAATAGTGGCTACTATACTAGTGTAACAACTATAGAGTATTTGTACTGTTGTTAAAATTATGGCTCATTTTGCATGTTCTTTAACTCTTTTTTCATTTTGGAAATATGATTTCACGACATTTCCTTTTTGGAGATGGTTTTATGTTTAAGCTTTAGAAATGTGAAATGAAATACTCCTTTAACAACCTGCCCAAAGAAGGAAAAATGTGATTAACTAGCGTTTGTAAAACCTAAATATTTCTCTTGTGGACTAGATAGTTCTAGTGTAAAATAAGCAAAGTGGAAACAAAAGTACTTAATCAACGTGAGCGGAAAATTGTAGATCCATGGGAGAACGAGAAGATGGTCATGTAGAAGTACACGTTAGTCCTAGTTCTAGGCAAGTAAGGAAGTAATATCCATGGTACACAATAAAGGTATCAATTTTAAGATTAGCATATGATCATAATAATAGAGAGTTAGACTCTTAAGTCTATAAGGTCAACACATTTCAACCAAACATCATCATTCATCCACTTTGTCAATCTTTTTCATACATTTGAATCAGTATCTCCTCATACAAACCAGTGGTTCAACGTCCAAGTTCCAAAACGTGTGACATATATGGAACATGAATGTGGAAGACATCATTCACCATCTCCAAGAAATTTGACAAAGTTGATACACAATTTATAATCCGCTCCGACACATCTTTGACTTAACTTGGTGCAAAACACACCACTCCCTTTATAGGTGATGCTCGCGAAAGAATCTTTGCACCAACGACAAACTATTAGGCCTTTGCTTCAAATCAACATAGGACTTTTACCTACATGAGCTGCCTTTATATTTTCACAAATCATTTTGACTTGCTGAGTCTTCTTATAATGCATATCAATTCCCAAAATTGTTGAATTAGTGAACTCCTCTTCAATTAACGCCCTAAAAAGATTCATTTGAATACTAGCTTTGTAACTATTATTGTAGGAAAATTCCACCAAATCCAAATGATCATCCAAAGATCCTTGCAACTCTACTAGCTCACAATATATACATTAAAATCTGATTCATCCTCTCAGCCTAACCACAAAATAAAGTACTTCTAAGAAGATCGGTGCCTAACGTTGTAATGACTTATGGAAATAGGACAAATACCTAGTATCTTTGTAAGTAGTTTCTGTGGTGCTCTATGAAGTTGAACAAAATGCTTAATATAGGCTTTAGCAAGGTGGTATATCTCTCATCCATTATAGCTTCAAAATGAAATTGTTAAAATATTGTCCCATTTCCATTCATGTATCTTCAAAGGCTGGAATAATCTTGTGGGTCTGTGGTGTCACTCCACGTTTTGAAAATAATGTGTTCTTAGGGTTTCTAATCTTAGGTTTTCGACTCTAGTCCTAGAAACAAAGGAATATGATCATTGTTACTCAAACCGCAATATGATTCGGGATGAGCGATGGGAATGGGGGACGCCACTTAAAGTGACTCGAGAACGACAAATAATTATTGGAGTTGTTAGAAAAAAATAAAACACAAGAAAGTAAGGAAGAAAAAGGAAAAGAAAAGTAAAATAAAAAAAGAAAAACGAAAAAAATAATTTCACAACTATCATAGATTAACAAAAGAACATCACGTGAGAAGCTTTACTTTAACATTTATTTTAAATCAAAGGAAAAGAAATGGGTCAAGCCCAATATTTTAACCTACTCATTTACTTGTATAAGCGAAAAAAAAACCTAAATAAATCTTCCGAAGTTAACTAGAGAGGTGGAATGGATGTCTGACAACAAATGGTGGCTTCCATCTTCACTGTGGAACAAGTTAAGTTTTCTCCTCTTTTTCTCTTCATTTTCTTATTTTCTCTATTACTCTTTGTTAGCTTATAAATTTCTCTTCTCCCATATCTTTTTATCTGGTCATTTTCTCTCATGATTGTTATTGTCAAGGTTAGAATTTGTTAGGGTTACCTTGTTTATCATGGACCTTTTGAAATTGGATGAACGTTATTCTTTTCCATTGCCATAGCCTTAATCCCAACAGATTGGGGTCGGCTTTATGAACCAATATATCATTTCCAACGGTTGTCCACATGAATTATTCTTCATTCTTTTCAATCTCTTTTATGTAAGTTTAGATTTTTCATATCAATTTCTACCTTTGCCCTTTAAGTCATCATCGATTTTCCTCGCTTTTTTTTAAGTTCTTCGAACTTCAACTTTCTATTCCTTGCCAGTTCGTTAATACCTTGTCTTTGCACTTGCCCCAATCATCTGAATCAATTATCTTTCATCTTGTTCCTCAATATTTGCAACACTTAACTCTTTCTTATATCTTTCGAATTCTATCCCTCAAGGTATGCCTACTCATTCGTCAAAGCATTCACATTTCTACTACTCCAATCTTCCAACCATAATCCTTTCCATAAGTCAAACATTTGGATCCATATAGTCGGGATGGTCTAATGATCGTTCGATAAAACTCACTCTTAGCTTTAAGAACACATCTTGATCACATAATATCCCAGTAGCCTCTCTCCATTTTTGCCACTCACATTAATTCTATGAGTCACATTCTTGTTGGATGTCCACACTATGGAATATAAACCCAAAATATTTGAAGCATTCATTTGGAGTGATATCTTTCTCTTATAGCTTTGTAGTGCCTCTTATTATCTCATTTGTGCTAAAGTTACACTTTGGGTACTTTGTCTTACGTCAACATAATTTGAATCTTCGTGACTCCAACTTTTATTTTCTTCGGTCTTATCTACCAAAATAATATTATTAGAAAACAACATGCACCAAGGTATGTCTCCTTGTATCGAACAAGTTATCTTATCTAGGGACTAGTATCACTACATAGTGAAAGGAACTTAGAGTTGAGTCTTGATAAAGGCCAATTGTGATCGAGAAATACTCTTTTGCCCTTCTACATGTCCTAATACTTGTCTTTACTTCTCGATACATACATTACACTATACTAATGTATTTCTTGGGAATATCCTTCTTTGTCAATGCCCACCAAAGTACTACTCTTGGTACCTTATCGTATGTTTTTTCCAAATCAATAAAAACTATGTGCAAGTCTCTTTTTCTTGCCCTATAGTACTTCATCATTTTTTACAAAATGATTTTCTTATATTGTCGATTTCCCTAATGTAAATCCAAATTGGTTCTTTGAAACGATAGGTACATCTCCTTATACGTATTTGACTCACTCTTTCTCGTTACTTTAGTATGACTCATGAGTTTTATTGTTCAATAACTGGAGCAATCTTAGACAACACCTTTGTTCTTGTAGTCACGCACTATAGTACTTCTTCAGTTATTCAGCATCTTGCTTGTCCTCTAAATCTTGTTGAAAAGATCAGTTAAGTTACTCTAATCATCCCTCGGTATCACCATATCTTAATAAGTATACCATTTAGCCTAACCGCTTTCTTTAGCTTCATCCTCTTGAAAGCCCCTTCCACTTTTAATTTTTGTATTCTTCACTTAAATTTTCCATTATCTTTCAAGGAAGTGATTGTTGTGTCCGCATTCAGACTGATGACGCTATTGAAAATACATTATTTTTCAATGTTCTTTTTTTAAAATTTTCATAATATTATATGCGCTTGGAATCTATGTTATGACTTAGTTGACAACACTGTATTTTTTGCATGAGAATTCATAGTGACAATCAACTGATCTATGGTCATTGACTTCGATTTTCAGTAATAACCCACAAGGTATGGTAATTGACTCCATTTCCACCACCACCACACCCCCCCCCCCTCTTCCCCGCGCCTGATTTTACCTGGAAATGTAGTCACATATTGTAAAGGTAAGCCATCATGCTTGACACTTTTAGCTTTTTTTAAAGGTAGTGTTTGAATTCATGGATTTCATTACAAATCCTAAATTAATTGTATATTTTTGAAATTGAATTCATTTGTTTGGCAATAACAAGTGGTAAATAATGGTGGTGAGAAGATAGGAGAGAGAATGAATAATGTTGGTAGATTCCTTTAAAAGAGCTGCAGCTATGGGGATGGAGCAATGTAGTTTTTGGAAGTGAATAGAGAAAGATAATTTTAGAAGGGGATGACGATGAGGTATGCGATTGTTGATGAGAAAGATGGAGGGCATGGGAATTACAAATGACATCCCATTGGATGTCATTTTGGATTTCTCAAATGAAGGCCTTTCATTGTTAGCTTAGAAATTGAGCCAAATTTAGAATTGAAAATTCTAGATTACCTTGCTCAAATTCAAAATTACAAATGAATTCCAAACATCCAAATAGGCCATCATAAATGTTCATTTTTCTTTATGTGCTCTCCCAGTTGTTTATTCCGAGTTTTCAGTCATTTATACCAGCTATGCTTGATCAAACAAAGCTTTGTTTGTTGTGTGCTTAACTGCTTACTGTTCGAGTGCTGCGTGCAGCTGCTGCAATTATTGCTGAAAGCATCACAAGACAAGAAGTTTGTGTGTGAAGAAGCAGACAAGACCTTGCATTCTATGGTTCAGTCTCTTTCTCCTCTTCCTTTGCTTCAATCTCTTCAGAAATATGCTCGTCATAACAATCCAAGGATCAGGGCTAAAGCTGCCGTTTCCATCTCCAATTGCGTCTCCAGAATGGTAACTTAAATATCCCTTTCCTGTATGGTGTCGTACTATCTTTTTACGGTAATATTGACTGAAGCAGCAAATATGGTTTTTGGTTACAGAACTTCAAAGATTTACAGGAATTCGGATTGGTTCCACTTATTCAAGTGGCTGCTAATTTGCTGAACGACAGGCTCCCAGAAGCCAGAGAAGCTGCTCGAAGTATTACCTGGTCCGTATACAAGTCCTTCACCGAAAATGAAGAAGATAAAACGCAAGAGTCGTGGCTAAACTTTTGCGAGTCTAATCTGCCAGCACTTCATGGTCAATCGATAATCAAAATCACAACAACAAATTAAACAATAGCTGCAGCTGCAGCTGCTGCCATGTACATACAGAAGTAAGTTTGATCTTCTCTCGAGAGTCTAGACGCCTTGTGAATTTAGATCTCATCACGTCCTTGAATCGACATATGAGCAAATCATGTTTGCTTCCTTTGTTTTCATTATCAATGGTATCTGCTTATCGGGTTTCAAGCCAACATAATCTTGAGTTTGTTGTCATTTTAGGCGGTGGTTTATACTCCCATCTTATGTTCTGATTCTTATATACTTTTTTATTTTTAAAAAAAATGATTTTATATTTTTTTAAAATATTATTCTCTCGGTCTCTTCTATTATTAAATTTCTCATTAGTTTTGCACACTTATATATATACTGGTTCAATTCTTAATCTCTAATGGATTTGATTAAAAATTTAAAAAAATTAATGCTAATAAAAATTAAAACCTTATCAAATAGAGTCAATTCATAATATTTTCTATCAGAAAATTACAAAAATCCAATTATTCAGATTAGGTCGGATCTGATGTAGCACTCTCCTAGGCAACGACTTACAGGGTCCTCACACTATGGTCGGTCTTTTCTAAGTGAATAGAAAACGGAAGAAACTTTTACACCTACTTGGAATTGATTAGGGGTAGGATCTAAGATTGTAAAATTCTACGACTAAGTTAAATATGCTAAAATATTGAATTTCTAGTTATATTTATTCATTTTAAATTTCAATGATTGTCTATTAGCGGACCTTGATCATATATTTGTTGGGATGAGTTATCCCACATCGATAAATTGAAAATGGTGTGCACGCTTTATAAGCTATTAGAGACCTTCTTTCCATTGCCATATGTTTTTGGGATGGTATATATCTCCTTGGCTTATGAAGTGTGTGCACTTGTGTCCCCCGTTAATATGCTGACATTCACAATAAGTCCAGCCTAATTTAACATATTTTTTAGACTTGTTGGATTCAAATTGGATTTAAATTAGAAAATGATATGAATCTAAGTCTCATAAAAGTATCTAGATTTATGAATCTATATGACCCGATTGTTATAAAAATTCCATAATTTTCTATCTTTCTGTTTCCTAATTGCAATTTGGTCGACAATACTCAAACGCAACACGATTGTACTTCATAATTTTAGCTTCCTTTTACATAACTTCCTATCTCCTGTATAATATAATTTAAAAAATTGTATAATATTATTATCATTAATTATCGTTTTTGAATTTGGGTTCGATCTAGATTCGTGAAATCTATAGTTACTAGTTACGGATTTTAGTCTAAACAATTGGATCTGCATATTCGAATTTGAATTTGGTATCTCTCAAAAAACGGATATAAAACCGAGTCCACTTGAATCTGCGAATTTAAGTTTGAATTTTAGAGTTTATTTTTGTTTTTCAAAAACAATTTATCCACTGCACAGTCGGAAGAGATAGTAATTGTAAGTTTGACTGAAATCAAAAATGCATTGATCAATAATAATTTGATATGTTGATATTTCCTTTTCTCTTCTTATTTAGGTGAAACTCATTTTGAACTCTTTTCATAGGCAAGATCCACTGTGTCACTAACACAACAAATATTATGCTAATTAATATACTATTCATTAATCAATTTATATTTTTTTTTTGAATATTTAAAGAAAAATATAATAAAGAGGAATCTTATTTAATTCATCTTAGTTACTAAAAATAGATAAAATAACGTATAAATGCATTGAGAAGAACAATTGTTATTCCTATGAATAGTACCAAAATAGTGTATGAATAGTGTTGCTATTTATAGTATAAATAAGCAATACTCTTGTTATGCAAGG
This sequence comes from Amaranthus tricolor, assembly GCF_026212465.1. Lineage (NCBI taxonomy): Eukaryota > Viridiplantae > Streptophyta > Magnoliopsida > Caryophyllales > Amaranthaceae > Amaranthus > Amaranthus tricolor. Next base: position 39,176,629 of record NC_080047.1, read on the forward strand.
GCACGCAGATACACCGATATACTAATTCGATATAAATTTCTTATACTAATTTTCTCCTTATATTCTCCTTACTCCTTAACATTAATATATATTTTCATTTTATTTTTTATTATCCACATTTTATTGAATGTTAAAATACCATGTAGAATAGTTTAAAAATTGAAAGTCTAAGTGTGTGTTTGAATGTTTTCCCCTCCCATGTACCTAATATGTAGAATAACCATATAATATTATTTTTTCTAGGATTTAACCTTAACTACAATGTGTTAAAAGAAATTATTCACACAAATTTGAATTCAATTCCAAAAAATATTGATTAATTATAAACAAAGCATATTCTAACTATCAAAAAAAGTACAAAATCTTTTTTAAAAGGAGTAACTAATATACAAAAGATCAAAACAAAATTTTCATTGCATATAAAATTTTCATTACCCTGATGTTTTCGACTGACTCCCTATATTGAAAGGATTCAGGAGTTGAATATATACACAAACATTACGTTCATAATAACAAAACTTAACTAAACACAAAAGAAAATACTTTTCTATACACATATATTACTAAAAAAGTAAAATAAAAGATTATAGAAGACAAATCTTAATTGTAACAATTAAAAGATAACCAACCCATAAAACACAAGGTTTAACAATTGATGAAGCAATTTGATTAACCTTTTGGAATTTAACATAACATGCAATAATAGCCAAAAAATTAATAAACCAAAAAGCCAAGCCAATATGAGCCATACCCATGACAAGAATAAATGGGTACCAAGTAACATTTAAGGATATTTGACAAAGATAAATGGGTAAAGTACCCGAATTAATATGGAACCCTCCATCAGCCCAAATAAGCCAAGCTGAAAGGCCCATTAAGAATGATGAACATAATGTTCCTCCATGGATAACCCATAAGGGTAGGAACCATATTGGTTTTTGTAAAATATGGTATCTCAAACCCGACCCGAATAAGAGAATTATGGTTACTGGTAATGAGATATTAACAATAAGAACAATAATCAATGATCTTAATGCACGTTTTGCCATTGCCATTTTTTGTTTTTGTCTTTTCATCATGGCATCATTGTTATTGAATTTGTCTTTCATTGATAGGGATTGTGATTCCATTAAGAATTAGGTTTTTGTTTAGGAAAAATAATAATATATAATAATTAAAGAGTTTGAATGTGTTGGGAGATATAGTATATGAAAGAATGGTACATTAATAATTAGAGGATTTTAATGAGGAAATCAAGGGAAATCACATGAAATATGGATGATATTTTGTTGATAGGTTATTTCTAATGTCCAATAAGTTTGTTCCATGTCATCAAATATTAATTTGTTTAGCAAATTAAAAAATTAAATTTAAAAAAAATCTCCTTTTGGGTCATCATCATCATCGTATCCAATATTCCTTTTGAAAGTAGGGTTTGGGTGGGGAAAGTTAACGGACAATCCATATCCATACTCTCTTTACAGGGAGGACTAGAGGAAAGCGGTCGAAGTTTACCCCCAAACATGTAGGAGCCCTGCATAAAAGGATATAGGTAACGACAATTTCACAAAGGAACAGCTAAAAAAAGAAAAAAGAAAAAAAAGAAGCAACAAGAGGACAACTCAAGAAACTATCAATAATCTAAAATATGGATTTGACGTCTCCAACTAGTCTTATCCCTAGTCAGGTCCACGGAGAGGCGCAGCTCACTTAGGTCGCTCTTTATTTGCTCAACCCACATTTTCTTAGGTCTTCCTCGACTTTTTTTAGCCTCCACTATGATGCTTTCTATCCTTCTAACGGGGCAGCCGATAGTCTTTCTTTGCACATGTTCAAACCATCTTAACCTATTTTCACGCATTTTAGCAGATAATATGGCAACGCCTAACTTCTCTCTAAACTCCTGTGTAACACCCCGAGATTTTTAATGATGTTATTATTTAATATTTTAATAACTTTTGGAGATTTTATAATTGTATTAAATTATATTTGAATTAGTTTTAATAAATTTCTTTCATATGCGAATTTTAATGTTAACATATATTTATATTAAAAATATAGTTACGATTTCTAAAATAAAGAGGTTCGAATCAAAATTGTTATTTTATTAAAATGTGTGAGCACACAAAGGTGAGTTTCTTAGTTGGGCCTCGCAAGAAGATGAATCTAGGGAAATAAATAAATAAGTAAAAAAATAAAATAATATGGATGGGTTAGGGTTCAAGTGAGTATTACTCCTTGTTCCATTCAAAAACATCATGCCTCCTCCTCCCCTCTTCTCTCTTCTCTCTTCTCTCCCCTCTCCCTCACTGCTAAGCCACGAAACCACCAACCAGCAGCCCAGCCGCGGCAGCAACCGGTCTCTCACAACACCACCAGTCTTCCCTCTGTCCTCCCTGTGACGCAACTGCTTCTGTCCCCTCCAAACAGCCACGGCAGCAGCAGCCCAGGGTGTTGCAGTTGCTGCGCATGCCGCCAGCCACGATGGCCGGTTTTGGGGTCCTCTCTCCAACCGATTTGGTCCCGTGCCACCACTACCACAACCTTCACTTACCTTTTTCTCCTTTTTTCTAGTTTTAACTTTATAAGTCATCTCCTCTTCTTCCATTTGATTCTTCTTGTTTTGAATTAAAAGTTTTATAAAATTTATGAGTGTGATGTTGATTTTTGTGTTATTTTCATTGAATCTTTTTTAGGGTAAGAATTTGATTTATGAATTGAACATATTTATGATTCAGGGTTTGAAGTGTGATTAGAAATTATGGGTTGTGTGTTGATTATGTATTAATTTGGTTTAATCTTATCATCGGTAATAGAAATGGTGTTATCTTTGAACATGAAATAATTAGAGTTTGATTTAGAAATGCAATTACTAGTAGTGTGTGTGTTGTATGCTACTATGGTGGTGTGGTGATTAATTGAATAACCTTATAAGTTGTTTTAAGACTTGGTTGATTATGGTTGTGATAGTTAGTAATGATTTTGATTGTAGTTGACTATAGTTATGATTTTGGTTGTTAATTAGGAGTAATAGTTGCTAATTGTTGTGACTTGATTGTTGTGAATTGCAAGTACTCTTAGTAGGTCGTCATTGAAGTTATACATGCATAATTTTAGTAAAGCCAAGAGCATAATGTCAACTTATCGTCGAGGATTGCCAAAGTTCCTCGTCATGTTGTTTTGATTATAGTTCTCTCTAGCTTGGAGAATGTAACAAATGATATCGCGATTCGATCACTCTAAGATTTGCCTTATCGTTATATTAGTGTTATATTAAAAATTGTAAGGCTTAGTTGTGATTAGTTATTTTTGGGTAACGCGAACCGATATACTCAAAATTAGTTTATGAAAAAGAACGATTCACATATACTTTTACTTTTAAATTGATGAAAAGACTTATGTTGTGTTGAATTAATGATTTTGACTTGTATTGAATGAGTTGTGTACGTGCTAGAGTAATCGAAAACTCATGTTGAATGGTTGATAGTGGTTACTTTAGTTTTTAGTTGGTATGACAAAGTAGTTAAGGGGATTTATTAGTTCTATTCCTAACTTGTATAGGTTTTCAGTTCATTAGAGGAAAGTAGAATCTTAGTTGGGTGACTTTTGTAATTTTTGGTTGTGCAGTGTCGCTTACAGGTACGTATACGCAGTAACTAACCCTTATATGCAATTTTCCTTTAAGACATTATTGTTTATTGTGATAATATGCATTGTATCAAAACTATGAGGTACTAGTGAGTAAACTTTATATGAGGAGCTATCGATTATGAAATCCTTGAGCTTAGAATAGTTTAGAGAATAAGAGTGTTAGTAGAAGGCGGGGACCATCCCCTTATCTATTTAAGAATTGGATTATGCCTTACTTGGAGTTAGAATGATTCCTTTATAGGTGGATTTCGTACTTCGTACTTTGTTTGAGTTGTTCAGTGGGTTTGGCATTCTGCTATCCCAGGGCACTCATTAATAGTAGAAAGCGGGAGTTATTCCCATTTGATTAAGCATTAGATTACAATTAGTTGGCGTGACTCAACTGGATTATATCCGATTGATTTAGTAGTCCCCTAGGTGAGATTCGACGGGATCACCATATGGGGGTATGAGCATACTTTTGTCATTGGGCTTCGGGTGGCCGATACCGCCCCTTGACCGAGGTGTTACCGTGCGGGCTTTGCAAACCCCAATATGGTGGCCTCTTCATTGGATTGGTACTCCAGTGTGTCTTTTTCCTGAAGGTAGGATCCAAGAGGGTCAGTTGGAGGGGGTATGAACTCATACTTTGCCATGAGCGTCGTGTGGCAGATAACGCCCTTGGCCGTGTCACTATGCCATGAAGTAGAGAAAAGATTCGTTGATAGAAAGTTATTCAATCATAGAAAGTTTATTCATTGATCGAAATTTATTTAATGATAGAAAGCTTATTCACTGATGGAAAGCTTACACATTGATAGAACGTTTACTCCTTGATTTTACTCATTGATAGAATAGTTTATGCTAGCGAGAAGTGCGCCTAAGTTAAGTTACCTCAAGGGAGTTACCAATCCCAAAGATAGACTATGATCACACTTACTTTAGGATGGACAAGGTCTATAAGGTCAGATGTTAGGTAGTCTGTTTATGCCTTGGTTAAGTTGATACTACGTGTGTTTTACAAGAGTTTATGTTTTGAGAAGAGTAGTATGAAGACTTGCATTCTACCCAATAACACATGGTTCAGGTTGGAAAGAACGTAATGAGATTAAGAAGTATAGGTGGACGATAAACGGTTACTATTTGTGCTTGTGCCTTATGAAATCATCTTATGTTGTTGTATAACATAGTGTTATCTTGTAGTTTGGCCTTATTATATTTGATGTTAGTTACCAACGTGTACGTGTTTGTGTTTGTGTTTATGTTTGATTGTTTGATGACTTTCTATGATTGTTACGCTATGACACATTGGCCTTTGGTCTGATGTTGAGCAGCATGAGGATCATTGGGACAACCCCTATTTTAGCGGCTTAATTAATAGTAATTAGTTAAGTTAATTTGGGAAATTTTGAGTATGTTAATTAAGTTAATTGGGATTCGAGATTAAGTTAATCCGAGAAATGTTATTATTATTATTACTATTATTATTATTATTATTATTATTATTATTATTTGTTATGAAATTTATCTGGATTTGTTTTTAAAAGTTTTTAAAAGTAATATTTAATCAATGTAAAAGTGTAGGACTATTTTATTTTACCTACAATATTTATTTTAGTCAAACTTATTTTGTAATATAGGACAAAAGTTACAATTACGAATTTTAAGTGGTATTGTTATTTATTGAGAGGTATTAAATTGATTTGTGGTTAAAGACACATAATAATATATGAGTAATCAAGATAGGGGTTTTGATGACACATATGATGTTATGTGTCATTTAGAAAATGAAGGGTAATGACTAAGGGATATAAGAAAAACAAATAGAAAAAAATGGGGCTTCACGTAGAAAAAACAAAATAAAAGTTTTTGAAAACCTTCTTCATCTACTTGCTTTGATAAATAATTCATGCAAGCTACATTCTAAGATCATTGAGTTAACCTCATGCCCATTTGTATTTCATTTTGTGTTCTCTATTTTATTCAAAGAAAGGTAAATAACAAAGTTCATTCATTTAACTAGTTTATGTCCCCTCTGTAATCTTCCATTTTCGAGCATTTTCTAGTCGTTTTCATGTTCTATTATTTTATAAGAATTGTAGAGCTCCGAGTCGTAGTTGCGTGGGCACTTAAATCGCCCCAAAATATATTCGTATGAGAGAGTTATGTACAAAATACTAACAGTCTGTCATGAAAATCGATAATAATCAATTATGAGATTAATTGTTCAAATTGGAATTTGAATTAGGTTCCTTTAACCAAGTATTTAGGTTTATTTTATGTTTTTTTATTGGGTAATTATGGATGGTGATGCAAAAAGGGAGTTTGGATTGTTATCTTTTAGAGTTAGAAGTTAATGCACACAAGGTATTTATTCAAATGCATCAATGAAGTTTTTTGGTTTTCTAATATGATTTTTGGTTGAAGAATTTGCTCATTAAAAATAACCTACAAACATCTAACATCTTTTAAAGCTAATTTAAGTATTTATATGTTCAATTGATGATGGGAAAAATATTTGTTTGATTGCTTTGTTTATGTAATAATATTATTAGTATTGTAAAATGATTATAATAAAAATTGATCATGTTATGAAAATTATATTTGATTAAAAGTATGTCAATATTGTATTTATTTAAAGAGATTACAAAAGAATGTTTTGTATGTTATTGACTTATAAAATACAAGTCTTGAAATATTGTATTATAAAAATGAAGTATGATTGTTGATTTCAAAGAAATCCAAGTGAGTTATTGTTTTGTTTTATATTAAAATATTTGACATTGAAAAATGTCCGTTTTTGGGAATTGGCAACAGATATTTATATTCGGATGATTGTCAAATCCTATAGCTTGAAAATAGGTAATGGTTATTCGTTTCGGTCTCGAGCCCCAGATTCTTGTAAGAACCGTATTTTCGGTGATGACGATCACCCGTGTTCTCAGGATTTAGATCAAGCCTACTTCCTGACGGTCCATATATTCCCACGTTTTTAAAGTGCTATTATATTATTGTTTTAATATGAGGTTTGAATAAATATGTTTGACATATAAAGTTTTGTTTGTTTCGCAAATGAAATCATGTGTTTCATTTGCCGTATTGTTTCGCTATTGACTTGTAAAGTAATAGCCGCATTTTGATTTTTGCTATTAACTTGTAAGGTTCTTAGTCGTATTTATGTCGATACCAAACGGTCTTTTAAAAGAGTTTGGGTTTTGATAAATTAATGTTTCATCAGGAAATACCAAATGAGCAAAAGATTTAATTGGAGATGTTTGTTAATGACTTGTATATAAAAGTAATAGGCTGTTGGATTACTCAACAACTCAACTGTTGACAGTCTTTGATGGGGCCTATTCCTTGCGGGGGGATAGATCCATTTTCAGGTTAGCTCTGCTGTGGAGACGATGCCTACTTATATTATGTGTTATGTGCAAGGCGAAGACTTCTTTTTGAAATTCGTAATGTTCATTAGATATTTGTAAATTAAATTGTAATAATTTTATAATATTTTGTATATTCACTTATTTAATGTAAAAAGTTTTAAATACTCGGATATTGGTTTGCTGTGGCTATCGAGCCACCAGTCGGATTCAGCCTTAACTTCAATAAGTCTTCCGCTGTGCTTTGTAGGCAGTATTATTATACTGTTTAGTTGGTTTGGGTTGTTTCAATCATAGACAGGCGTAGCAGTTATTGGAGGTTCTTCTGCATTGCATTGCATTTGGGGAGAGTGATGAGGGCGAAGCATAACCTGTGTTATACCGTTCGATTTTGTAGCTCTTGTTTATCTTTTGTAAACTTTGGTTGTACACGTTTTGTTATGAGGCCTTGTGTCCTCCTTTATATGTTTGTATTTCCGCTGCGTAGTTTATAACTTTGTATGGTTTTGAAAAATTGAGTCATTTTAAAATGCAAGCGTTGACACTGGAACCACGATCCATGCTTGGCATGTTGATTTGAGAAGCCAACGATGAATTACTCCGCCGTGGTGTGAGATTTTAAAGGCAATAATGACATAGATTAGTTTAATGTTTTATTGTGCTAATTGCTCTACCACATGTTCGATTTTTAGCAGAGCTGTTGCCGAAATTTCTACTTATAATTTATAGAGTTCATTATTATTTTATTTGTTTTATTTTAATGTAACACACGAATTTCCTCCCGTCCTTTACGGTTTTGGTTTCGTTTAAAGGGTCGAAAATTCAGGGGTGTTACATCCTGGTTCTTGATTTTGTCCATTATGGTGTTACCGCACATCCACCTCAGCATTTTCATCTATGCCATTTCCATCTTTTGTTCATGGATCTTCTTAACGGACCAACACTCTATCCCGTACAATAAAGCTGGCCTAATAGCAACTCTGTAGAACTTACCTTTCAGTCTAATCGGAAACTTCTTATCACATAACACTCCAGTAGCCGATCGCCACTTAAGCCAACCCGCTTGTATACAATGCGTAACATCTCCATCTATCTCTCCATCATTTTGGATAATAGACCCTAGATACTTGAACTTAGTCCTACTTGCAACTACATCTTCTTCAATTGTCACGTCTGGGCCATCATGTTGCTCATCGCCACTAAAATTGCATCTCAAATAATCTATCTTTGTACGGCTTATACGTAACCCGTGGCTTTCTAAAACCGCCCTCCATTCTTCTAATTTAGTATTAGCCTCTTCGCTAGTTTCTGCAACCAAAACTATATCGTCTGCAAATAGCATGCACCATAGCACAGTATCCCAGATAGACTTGGAGAGCTCATCTATGATTACTGCAAAAAGGAAAGGGCTTAGTGGCGATCCCTGATGCAAGCCTACTCTAATTGGGAAAGATTTCGTAATCCCAACGAGTATCTGTATGTTAGTTGATGCTCCATCATACATGTCTCGTATAGCTTCAATATGACTTCGCGAGACTCCTTTAGCATCCAGACTCTCCCAGATGATACGTCGTAGTATGTTATCATAAGCCTTCTCCAAATCTATAAACACCATACGCAAATCCTTTTTCCTCTCCCTGTATTTTTTCATCAGTCTTCTTAATACATGTATGCCCTCAGTGGTAGATCTCCCTGCCATAAAATCAAATTGGTGTTCCCTAATCACCGCCTCTTGTCTGATCCTCTTCTCTATCACTCTTTTTGGGTGATTTAGATAAAAAAAAAATTGACTAATTATTATTTAAATATCTAAATTTATATCTATTCAAAAAATAATAAATATATTTGTCATCTATGAATTATTTATTTGAATTTATAATTTGTAAATGGAATTTATTTGATTAATGTGGTAAAGTGTAAACTATGATCAATAATTTACATCTTAACAAATGTCATACAATTATAGTTAGAAAATATTACCTATAATTATCCAATCTTTTATTGATTTTCTTACAACAATTCCAACTTTTGATTTATCATGAACAATCTCAATTTTATGATCACTTCCTAAATAACATTGTTGCCTAGATGGTAATCGATTTTTACAGGTTTATTGCTAAAAAGGAGGAAAAAAAGTCAGTGATATTTAAAATTAAAAGTTAAAATCAAAAAATAAACTTACTTAATTTCTTTTTTATTTTTAAAATTTTAAAATTTTTTATAATTTAATTTAATTTTGTATTTTTTTTTTTTGCAAAATAATTTGTTGTATAGGTAAGAGTTTACCTTAGTAGCTGGTGCATTCTAAACAAGCACCCCTTATAATTGAGATTATTCATTTTTAATCAAAAGTTGTTAGATTATTCTATCTTGTTGAAGTAATATATTTCTTTCAATCACAAAATAAACCACAAAACAACAAAAATAATACTCTTTCAATCATCATCATCACATGCCAATGCAGTCTTTTGGTCAAGTATTTGGAGTCTTTTTAAAATCATTTGGACTCGTTTTAAAATCGGGTCTTGTGAGTTGCGTCTATATTAATTATTACATAATTATTAGTCTATTTTTATGTCCGTTCAAATCAGATTTAATTATAGGGTCAGGTAAATATCGTATTTTTTCGTCTGCTTAAAACACCTCTAGTCCAAGCCCACTGGTCATTTCTTTTTTTTTTTTCTTTGTATTCTTATTTGAGATCCTAAATTCAAGAAATTCTATTTTCTTTATGTGCTAACCCTCCTCAAAATTCTATATTGTCTTTTTCTATCTCATTGTAAGGAAAAATTCAAAATAATAATCTAAATTTTTAAATCAACCAAGCACCTAACTTATTTGTAATGAAAAATTCAAATATAAGAGTATTGTTAAACATGAGGTTACAGAGATAACGTTTAAAGGAGGAAATAATGTAAACGTCGAATTTTTCTAATTTTATAAACAAAAATTGACATATTTAAAAGCTAACCAATAAAAGAAAAGATTTTTTAAAAGTAAATTTTTTTAAAATAATTGTTTGTTGGATTTGGATTACGGTGAAAAACGAAAAACAATTCAAGGATGTACATATCTTATGATTGAATATATATATATATATATATATATATATATATATATATATATATATATATATATATATTATAAGTATTTGCAATATTTACGAAAAATTCATGACAACACGCAAGAGTGAATATATACAGTTATACACCGTGAGGACTAAGAGTGATAATGTACACATATTTTTAATTTTCACCCTTTTAACCGTTTTCACATTATTCTATTTCGAAAAATAAAATAAAGTGAACTTTTTTAAAAAAAATTCAAAATAAGCTTCTAGAAATTGTAATTTTTAAAATAAGCGTCTCTATGTCCGAACCTAAGGTCGTGATTTATTCACTGTCACTAACAGTGAACAAGAGAAATTATATTTACCACGACCTTTTTCGTTGTTATCAACAGCGAACAAGACATTGTCATAACGCTTGAAGGGACAAAAAATCGAATAGTATATTGTTCTCTGTTATCAACAACGAACATTGTTTTTTCTTTTCTTACATTATGACATTGTCTTTCTTTTATTTACTAATAAAGAACAAAGACATGGTACTTTTTTTCACTTGTTCACTCCTATTGGTAGCGAACAAACCTGATGTTAAACTCGGACTTGAAGATGCTCGAAATTAAAATTTCTAACGTTTTTTTTGAGAATTTTTCTTTTAAAAAGTTCATTTCATTAAATTTTCTCCTATTATACCTTACCCCGTTTTTAACTTTGAACAAATAAAAACAGGAGGACAAAATTGTCATTTACGTGTCCATTACTTCCCTCTCTAGCAAAAGAAAAGAGACATTCTTTAGGCAATAACTTTCAATTTTCAGTTTTCAAATTTCCAAGGAATTTCTTCAGCAAAATTAGCTATGGTAACTTACTCTACTCTTTCTTTCTTTGATTTCTTCATTCATGTACTCTTTGTATTCTATATCACTAGTCGACCTGATCTTGATAATCTCTTATGTTTCATCATCCGATCTATAGTAATATACATTTTTAGATTTTGTTTATGTATTTTTTTCTTAATTTTTTTTTTCATTTTCTAATAGCATTCCTTTTTTTTCTTAATTATCGGAAATTAACAGAAATTTTACAGTTTTGACATATTATTTGGTAAAAAATTGAATCAAATCATGATTCCTTTTCCTAGAATTTCAACATTTTCTTTTTTCTTTTCTCCCTAAGGCTGAATCTGGGTTTTAAATTTTAGGGTTACGTTTTTTAAAATTTTTATATTCTGATTTTCGCTTGGGGACAAATTCGAGAAGAAATTGTGGGTTGAGCTTGCTTTAACATTTGGAAACTGAAGAATCTTAAATCTTTAATTGTTATGTTATTGTACTAGTTTGTACACAGTTTTCTTTTTATCTAATCAATTTTATGAACAAACTGACTTTTTTATGAAATTACTTCTATCATTTACCCGTGAAGCTGAAGTTCATTCGTGGTAAGTGACTTGTGACAAAAGGTTATTTTGTTGTTAAGGAGGTAGATTATACATTAAAGTAAATTGGACAAAAGTAAAATGTCACTTCTTATGTGATGTTGCACATGACCGCTACTAAAGGTTGTAAACAAGATCTTTGTTAGTTTTATCATTAAAAATAGTAAGTTTGCTTACATTTGATCCTTTCAAAATCCACTGCCACTTGGGTAATGAAATATTATTGTGTTATTGGTGATAATGGAAATGAGATTTAATGATCATTTTAATGAGATGTGTTATCTCATTCTGATTGTAATGAATTAAACGTGAGTTTTTCTTTAAGATGATGATTAAATAAATTTTTATAAGGAAAAAATGATTAGAATAGGACAAGCATATCATAAACCTTGCAAAATAGTTTTTATTCCTAATTACGTGAAATTTTCATCACCATTTCAAACATTTAATGCTAATAACCAAACATGTCACATTGGTTGAATGTTCGTGGAATACTAACATTATCAAGTTTTTGCATTGTCCTCCTATATTTCAACAATCTAGAAAGAGATGCAATGCAGAATATGATTAATTATTTTAATTTAGCTTTAGCTAATTAAGCTAAATTGTTACCTTTTTTGTTTATTGACAATAGTTATTTGTGTGGATTCTTGTGGTCGAAGAGCTATTTGATTTGTACTTGATGCCAAATAATTGGACGTTAGTGATGGGTGATCTGATATCCAATTGGCCAAGCCCAATTCTAGAGTTTTTGAAGTTGAAAATTTGTAAGTTTGACTTACATAAAACCCACCTGCGTTTAGAAATGATACTCAACTCAAGTTTAGCTTTTTATTACTCGTGAAAATTTTGAGCTGAGTAAAATGGCTTGCAAGTATTGTAGGCTCTCTATCGTCCCCTAATAGGGACTCATTCTATTCGTGTGAATCCAGAGGAAAATAATTTTGTTGCAAATGAAAGATAAATTGTTTTTCCAATAGGCAAAATGGTAACTATTTTAGGACTAGGAGTTGTGGTGGGTCATCTGTGTTCTGCTGGTTTGCTGCAAGTGTTTAGAGTATTTATTTTCCTATTAGATGTTCTCTTAATAACAAGTTTGGGATATCTTTAGCCTAGTGTATTTCGAAATAGAAAATTTGTCTGTTAGTAACTCTTTCAACCTGGAAGTGGATGAATTCAAACCTTGTGGGTTTGGGAAGTTATTTTTTTTTTCATAGTAACTCTTTGAGGCTATTGACTTATGCTAAGTCTTTTAGATACCTTGTATTCATGTTTTCTATGTGATCAGTAATTTAAGATGATAATAACCAACATTGGTGTGTAATTGTTTTTTTGCCTTAAATATGTGATGGCTTTTTGTGCGTTTTGTTATATTGACATTGATTATGAAATATTTCCTCTCCCTCAACCATTTTTATCTTTTTTCTTATTTGCCCGCCTTCATAATTTAGATGTGGATTATTGATTTCTTTATTTCAGGACGGGCATGATGGCGATGATGCTAAGCAAAGCCCAGCTGACATGACAGTCTTTGTGAGTCTCATAATTTAAACTAATTTTATTTGTAGCCTTTTTTCTGCAAGTGGTCAGCGGTATTTATGATGCTGAAGTTTTGCTGTTATGTCAGATGCCTTCTTTATACTATGTTTAGCATGATATAATTATAGATAACTTCAGTATCTTACAATGTGGAGTGTATTCAATATGCTTTTGCTTATCGGCAATCTGCCTATAGGGCTCTCAATTGTTTTCTGTTATTCTATGCATACACATTGAAAATGAGCGTGTGAATTTACCTCGAAAAGGTTTTAATTTATAAGCATCAGGAACTGGAGTAAAAGTGTAAAATATTTAGTGTTAGACAAGAAACAGTCGTTTTTGTAAGTCTAATCTTTGAAGTTGTTGGAGTTTGAACTATATTCTTTTTTTTTGTTTATGTATGTTTGTTGGAGTTGAGGGTGTTTCTGTTATTGATATTTCCAGCACAAGATGTAAAATTTCTTCCTTATTGCAAAACCCCTGTTGCATGGAGTATGTCTTAGGTGTAATCCATTCAAAAGATGAGTTGTATCGAAGAAGGATTTCATGTCTAACCTGATCTGTGGAAATAAATTGCTTACTGGGTATCTCCAATCATTGGCATCTCAAAATAGTTTAAACCATGTGCTGTAAACTTAAATGAGCGGCCTTCACCTTATTATTAGAAATTGATACCAAGGTTTTTAGCCGTGGAAACTGTAATACAAATTTTCTGTTTAGTTATAAATCATAAAAAATAATCATCCCAAGGAAAGAGGCCATAAGCTGAAACACCTCCCGATCGGTCTTTAACTAGTTGTAAGTATTCATACACCTTCTTTTAAACTAGAAATGATTCAACTGGCAAACTATGTACTACGCTGGAATTTTGTATGCTAGGCTGCTCTGATTTAGAATGTGGTTACAAAATCTTCTTTTTCTTCTTTTGTTTAACAAAATACATTATTCCCACCATCTAAAATCATTTGAAATGTTTACTTTTCTGCTTCAGGTGCAAAATTTGCTTCAGCAAATGGTAAGTTCAATGACTTCAGCTTAAATTAAGTCTCAGCCACTCCCCTGTGGTCGCTTTTGTCCTATTTTCTAGTTTATGATTGTGTTGCTTTGATTTTTTACGTGCAGCAAACCAGGTTCCAGGCTATGTCTGAGTCGATAATCACAAAGGATATCCTTTATTGTCAACCTATGTTATGCCTTTCTTAAGTATGGCATTCATAACCATGTTTTTAGTTAATCGTCATCCAAAAACTTACATTAAAATTTAGTTGTAGTTTAGAAATAATTATTCATGATTTCAGTGCTTTAGTTATTCTAAAAAAAGGAGTATTTATTTTGGGTAATGAGTACGTTTAAGAAAAGAAGTGGTAATTTTAACAATTTTTCGTTTTTGTCCAATATCTTTCTGGGATAGAACCAATTAGTTTATGCTACTCACACCATTTGTCAGGAAAGTTGGTTTGTTTTCCCCATGACTTATGATGATAAATTATTTTGATAGTAGTGCAATAATCTACTTCCTATGTTTAGCCATGGTGTGCATTATCCCAACCCCGTCTTTTATGATTAAAACAGTTTAACCGTAAACCCCTCTGTTACGATCAACACAACAATACTTAGATCACTCAATCCCGAATATTTCAGTGAAAATCATTTCTACTTTAGTAAAAGGTTTGGTTATTGTTTACTTTTCCCCACAATTGTCAAAGTGGTAGCAAGTTTTGCATGCTACATTGTTGCGGCTGCTGCTTCTTTTATATCCGCTATGTGCAAGTTTAGATTTTGCTCAGCTATACAACATTTTGCTTGTATATAATGACTCAAAAATTTCAGGGGAGCCGGGGCCCTTCAAGCCCGAATAAAGGTCCGCCCCTGACTATTGAATATAGTTGAATTTGTCATTGTGTTTTGGTGTCGTGCATTGTGCTTGAATTTGGCATGGCAGAGACCGTTTTGTTGCCTTAACTAGAGCTTACTTGACGAAATGGGCAGTCGAATTGCGGAACTAGAGCAGGGCATTAATGAACTGAAAGCCGAAATGGGAGAAGGTTCGCCTTCTCCTTCCCCTAACATCACTCCCAGAGTAAATTCAGATGCGAGTAAGGCTGAGGACGATGCTGCAGACGATTCTAAGTGAGCTCGTTATCGACTTCATGGATCATGACCTTTTGGACAATGAACTATCTTAGTGAATGTGGATTTGGGGCTACTCATAGTCACAACCTGGTGCTACACCCCCTTTTTTTACTTTATTTTTTCTTTTTTGGGGTTTTTTATTATAATTTTTAAAAAACTAGTTTGAATATGAAATTTTATTGGTGTCATATGATAGTCCATTTGTTCCTTAATGACGTGCTTATTTGCCATTTTGAGTTGTTTTATATGTTGTTCATCTAAAAAATATTTTTATTTATATCACAAGTTTTTCATATAATTAACCTTGTCCATCTTAATTTCGATACTTTATTAATGTTTATGATCTTCATATGTTTTCCATTTATTTTATTTTAATATTTTTATATTGCTTATGGTCAACATATGTTTTTCACTAATTTTATTTAAATACTTTTTAATAATTTTGATTTTTTATTTTTCCATCGATATTATTTTTATATTTTTTAAATACATATAGTCTTCACTTTTCTTCATAGAGAACAGAAGTATTAGTTAGAATTACTATTTGGTCTCACCGCATTTGCATGCTTATTATTATTACATACAGTTAAAAGAGAATTTAAATGTGCAGACAAAATAAAAAAAAAATGTTCGGGCACAAAGCAAAGAGGTAAAATGAGTTTGATAATTCAAAATAAGATTATGAAGCAAATTGGAGAAGGATAGAGAGAGTATTTAAGAATGAGGGTAAATGTCTTATATAAATTTAGTCTATATAAAAAAAATATTATGCTTTTTTATTTTTAATGAGTAGAATTAAGTGATTTAAGCAGAAAATTGAGGAATTACTAAGAAAAGGACATAAAATTTTAGCGTGAATTTAGTCTATACCAATATTTATTCAAATGAGGATGGAGTCAAATGTCGATAATAAATATAAGTAATATTTAAAAATTTGAAATGAATAAGATAAATTATCAACAAAATGAACGAAATAAGATAAGTTTCAACTTATTTCCAAAAGTAAGCGTGCAATTCCCAAAGTAACTGTGAACAGCTACTTTACTTTTTTTGACCTGTGCGTATTTGTGGAGCATGCTTTTAACAATTAGTAACTGCGAACAGGTCAAAAAAAAGTCAAAGCTGTTTCTAGTTACTAACTGGGAACAGCTATTTTTTTTTTACCTGTTCGCAATTACTAACTGCGAACAGCCCCAAACCACAAATTTGAAAATTGCACGCTTACTTTTAGAAATAAGTTGAAACTTATTTTATTTCGTTCATTTTGTTGTTAATATGTCTTAATCGTTTCAAAATTTTCTAATATATAGTCTTCGAGTCCTTTTAATATTTTGTCTTTCCATTTAAATTTCATAGGTTATGCAAATTAAGGTGAATTTTCTTTTTTTTTTTTAATGTAGGAATGTCAATAGGACATAAAGATCAATTACCTTGAGTTTGGATATATGCAATCTTATCCTTATTACTGATAATTAAGATGTTATTTTAGATTGACGTTGGTAATATACTAATAAAATAAGCAAAATACAAAAACATAAATTACAATTATTTCAAAAATGTCACGTTATTATATCCCTCCACATAAAGATGATTTGCCAAGTTGACAAATAACAATTATTAACCTAGTGTTGTTGTTCCTAAAATCATTTTAGTGGCACAAAAAATGTAAGATTTATTTAAAAATTAATGTTAATTTCATAAAGAGTTCAACCAAGGTGGAAGTTGGTGGAAGGATGATGAAGTGGTGATAATATAATTAGTATGAATGAGACCTACTTTTTGACAACAAAAACAATTGTAGGCTTGCCATGTATACTCTCTAATACTATTTGTCAATTTAATAGATTATCATACTTTTCTTTGTAATTTGTTTCTTATATTTTCTTATAATTTTATTTTTTATAGAAATATTCTCATGTTTTTTAGTCTCACTCATATATTTAACTATTTTTAAAAAATTATTCACTCAATTTAAATTATTTTATCATTTTTTATTTTTATGCAATATACAACTGTGATAATTTCTTATTTCTTATGAGTTAAGGAGTAATGATTAGGAACTAACGCGTATTTAGAGAGAACTCTAGACTAAGCAATTATCATTATAATTATGATTATGGTGCCACTTATCAACGCATGGCCTTCTCATGAAAAAAGATTGATTGAATACCACTTATAATAATAACAATTTGCTTTTCTTTTTCATAATCTTCATTCACTTTTGCTTATGGAAAAAACTTGTTTTGATATATTTGTTTGGTAGAGTTATTAATTGATTTGACCAATTAAAATATGGATAAATTTATTAGTTTTTAAATTCAAGTTAATTGTTATAAAAATATTTAATTAAAAAGTCAAATATTAATGAAAAACTACGTATAGTAATTTATAATTTTGGTTTAAAAACAAATTTTCAACTGGCTTAATTTTAAAGCGTTAATGAAATTATATGGTATAAAATAACACTTGTTTTATTGCTAGTATGAAATGAGTTTAGCTCAAATGAGATAATTTTTTTTCAAATGAGATAATTGAAACAAATTAATACTAATGACTTTTTATGGAAATTTATGAAAAAAAAATTGACTATGGAATAAAATTTTCTTACAAAAACGCTCGTAAAGAATAATTTAGCCTTTTTTATCGCCTAAACTTTAGACTTTAGTATCTTCACTTTCTTAAATACTTCAATTTATTTTATTTTCTAAATATTTTTATTTTAAAATGTTTTTCTTATTATTTTTTGTAATTAAGTCAAGATCATGTATTCATGTTATTGCATGTCTAAGCGCATTGAATTTAATATTATATCAAAATCAAATGCATTATTTTATTGCAGAAGAAAATCAAATTATTTGAAAAAAAACATACTGAGATTGAGCACATAGTAATTTTTTTTTATCGAAATAAGGCCGAAAAATCTCTTATATTTAAGGAGAATTAATTCTCTCAGTAATATTTAAATACAAGTACAATTAATAATATAGGAACGAATATTAATACATTAGTAAAATCAAAAGTGACACACATTTACAACATACTTACAAATTACTAGTGACTACACAACAATTTTGATTAAATAGTATTCTAATTTAATAATAATAATAATAATAATAATAATAATAATAATAATAATAATATATTAAATTATTAATAAGTGATAATATTAAAATGGACTGTCATCAAACCACACCTCATGAGCGCCTGCAACGGGCAATGCGACTACAACCACGATGATAGGGGTTGGCGGAAGCGCCAGGGCGACAATTATAATAGGAAGCGCCACGTCGAGAGCAAGGAACATAGTTCCTCCTAAGTGCACCATAGCTTATATACCTTCTTGAAGCTAACATACGCCTGTATGACTCCGAGTCAACTTGAAATTCATCTTCAAAACATTCACCAATAATCTCATCATCTTGGCAGTTGATCATTGAGGAATCTGATGAAACCATCCATTGGTCAAGATCATATCCTCCTATAGATGAATCAACGGTTGAGATTAATAACATCAAGGCAATAATTAAGATGATTATGAATTTGAAATTTGATAATAAAAATGGGAATTTAAATGCCATCATAAAATAAATTATGATGATTTCACTAGATTGAAATTTGAATGTGTTTGGCCTATGTTTTGGTGTTATTCATATTGTTATTAAATGTGGTTCACACAATTATATGTAAAGAAAGTGAACCTAGGCTTATTCTTGAAGCCAAGGATTACTACTCATTTTGAATACTCTATTTATCTTATTTTTATTTTAGTATGTTCTTTTTATTTTATTTTAAGTTTTTTTTCATACATGCTCTTATTTTATCTTATTTTTTATTTTATCTGCCTAATTTTAATATACTCATCACTTTTTTTAATACTTGCGATGTTGTGTGTTGTGGCAGTATCATGAGAGAGTAATATACTTTTTTCGTTCCATTATACTTGTTACATTTGACTTTTTACGCAATTCAATGTGTTATTTTGATTATTTATATAATATATATTAAACTATACTCATCTAAAAATTATAAGAATTTAATTTTATGAAAGTATGCGATTAGACGATTCGAATAAGATTCAACTTGATTATATTTTTTCTTACACATTAGCCGCAATTTATAAAATAAGGTCGAATGATGAATGGTACTCCCTCTGTTCCTATTTGTTCTTCCTATTTGGGTATTTCACAAAGATTAAGAAAAAGAGAATCTTTGGTAGTAGTGGGTATTATTTTAATTATATAATAGTGGGAAGTAATGATTGTATTGGAAGTATGAGGTTGTAGTGGGTATTATTTTAATTAAATAGTAGTGTGAAGTAATGATTGTATTGGAAGTATGAGAGAGAAAATAATTATAAATAAAAGAAAATGGGTACATTAAAAAAAGGGGGGATTTTAAGGGGTAAAAGTGAGATAAAAACCTTCTAAAAATAGAAAGTATTCTAAAGTGAAAGAACTTTTAAAACTACCCGTTATAAAAATGTGGAAGATCAAAAAGGAACGGAGGGAGTATAAATTATAGGGACAAAAACACTAGGGCTCAAATTTAGTTTGACTTTAAAAAGGGAAGTGGAGTATATCACATGGGTAACGCGGTATTGACAAATGCAGGTGAATTAGTTTAGGTTGGTGTGGCTTATGATTTATACATGCTTCAACTATCATTTCTTGCCATACATTTTCTCACTTTTCTATCCAATCACTTTATTTGCTCTTCATGCTTAGCTGTATTTTATGGTGGTCTATTTCTAATTAAATTTGTTAAAGAACTTAATATTTACTAAAAAATATTTTTATTAAAAATTAAAACAAAGCTTGGTGTTGAGATATTTACATATATGAGTTTCTCTTTAATTCTATTTAAAAAGACAATAATAGTATACAATCACGAAGATTTATCTCAAATCCCTTGGGTATGAACATCATATGCCAAAAAGAAAACACTAGTACTCCCTCCGTTTCTTTTTGTTTTTCCACCTTACTAAAACGGGTAGTTTCATAAGTTTTTCCACTTTAGAATACTTTTCATTTTTGGAAAGTTTTTTCCCATTTGTACCCCTCAAATACCCTCTTTGACCCTAAATAAATCTGTTTTAACCCTTTGGATTCTTTTACTCCCCTTGGGAGCAGCGTGTGTCATTTAATTTACTGAATATTCTGCTTCCTCTCCCAAAAGAAGTCGTTGATTTCTCTCTCTTATTTGAGTTTCTTCCATGGCTTTCTTAGCTTTTATCCCCTGTTCATTCCTCATTTTTACTCCATTTTTACTACATTAAAATGTAGATCGGAATTTTGTCTTCATTTTTATGTTCGTTTTGTGAATTTTGGTTGAGTTTGATTTTTTCAAGCCCTCTGTTTTGCTTTCTTCTTCGACTTCCATTGTTACTGTTTGAAGCTTTTGTTTGTCCATGAAAACCGTCGAATCTAAGAGTGATTCGACCATACCATCATACCTTTGTGACGGTTTGTGTGACCGTGGAGAATTTTGTTCTTGTTCCATTAATGGGAGGTCACACTCTTATTCAAATGAAATTCTTAAATGGACTAAAAAAGATCTTGAGGCATATCAAAAGGCCATGGAGGATGATGCTATATCTAGGTTTCGTGATTCCACCCCTTCTCCTAATGTTGAAGAAGAATTACCACAAAGTATTCTTGAGTATTATTTGGAGTCTCCATCTCATGTTAATCCTTCAACTCCATCTAAGATTCATGAAGACCAAGTTAATTTGGTTGTCCCTGACACTTCTGAGGAAGTTATTGCTTCAAGGGGTAAAAAAAACCCTAAAAAACGCACGTGAATTATGTAAGGTTTTCTTGAATTTCCTTTTGATTGTACACTCATGATAAGTGCTGGTGATGTTTGCTGTTGGATTTGTTTGATTTTGTGATGTTTGATGTTGGATTTGTTCTGAACCTTTTTGATTTCGTCTTATTTTTTTTGGAAGTCTGTTCTTGAAATTTTTTTTAAACCCCTGTGATGTGTTTATGCAATTACTTGACTTAAAATCTGAAAAATTATCTATAATTACTTGGTTGAGTAGCAATTGTGTACAATCGACACATCATATGATATTTTTTTTCATGTACCGTAATTTGCGTCATTTCTTGTTCAAATTTTAAAAAGCTGAGAGGTTCAAAGACCTCAATGATGAATCAGGGGGCAAAAAAACTAAAATGATAATTATATAATGATGTAAATACATATGCATGACCTTAAATTTCCATTTTGATGTTGATTTCATAATTAGTTGCTCCTAAGTTTTATAGAAACAATTTTGATGATGATAAAAAATAAACTGAGGGGCTGTAATTTATAATCATCTTTGAGATTCTTCCACTGCTTCATCATATGCTTCAAGTATTTGTTGATTATGTTGTGCAGCATCTTCATTTTCTGTTTGTGTGCCTTGCTGATTTGTGCTTGGGTTAAGGAAACGTACACATTCCCTAACCAATTGTGATGGTACTCGCACTTGTATTCGTAACCTTCCATTGTCTTCTTGAACTTTCTTCCCTAGGTGTGGCTGAACATAGTCATTAGACCCTTTAACCTTTAGGATTTCATTTAAGTGGTGTTGTAATGAAATCCAAACATTGGTTAAAGTCTTTGGATGTAACTCTTCGAATGCATCTTCCACTGCTTTTATTAACTCATTCATGTTCTTTGGCATTTTCTTATGCATAAGTGATTGTATGCTCCTAAAAAAACCCAAATCTAGAATATTACAATCGGGACTATTTGGTGGTTGTTGAGTTAGAATGAATCTAAAGCCCCCTTGCCTGTTGTTTTGTTGCCAAATTGGATCATCATTTGTTATGTGAACCCTTGCATTATCTTGTTGGATGAAATTATCGATGGACCATCACTTGGGCATTTTCTAAGAATTGCTGGAATTAATTGTTCTATGAGCATGCTCCTATAAACTTCCTGAGTAACCGACTCAGTTGGTTTAATTTCTATAGACCCCTTTGGACGGTTAATTGAATTTCTTTGTGCTGCAACTCTACTTACGAAAGGGAAATTTCCGATTTTCCCATCAAATGTGCATTGGCCATATTGATTCCATCTAGGCCTTGCAACCGCCCCTAAAAACATGGCTTTTGGAATGAATTTTGATGACTTTGCCGCCCTATATGGAATTTTTTCTTTGTGTGCTAGATAAACTCTTTGTGTCTTCTTGGTTAAGTAAAACCATTTTTCATCAATATGTATGAAGTCATACATACCTTTATACATTGGATGATGATGAATTGTATCTTCTTGAATGAGACTTAAAATCCACTCAACCCTTCTTGCCTTGTTTGCATCCGTTAAAGAAGGGTCTAATGGATTTGAATGTGCCTTAATCTCCCCCCTTCGTATCAATCGCCAAACCGTTGTTGGTGCCAAGTCTAAACATGTTGCAACATCTCTTATGCATGTACGTTCACCCATTGGTTTTGATTCAAGTACGTTTGGTGGCACTTGAACTCTTTTTCTTCCACAATTCTTGTACTTTGAATCGACAACATAAGGCTTGTTTTCTTCTTTGGTTTCAATTGCACGTTTCCATAAGTTTCGAATTGATCTTGGTGTGTAACCGTATTTGTTTGCTATTCGTACGAATGTACCATGTGGGAGTGAGTCACTTACTTTAAGTGACAACATTTCATGTAAAATGAGATGCCTCAACTCGTTTGTAAGCCTTGATTTACGTTGATCTTGCTGTTCTATTTGTTGTGCATCAATTTCTTGTGGTTCCTCCTCATAATTGGAGCTAGACTGTGAATCGTATGCATTTGATCCAAAATACCAAGCCCCCTGTAGCTCATCGTCATTATTTGAAGCCATTACAAGGTTAATGATGCAAATGAGGTTGCTGGACAGTTGTTTTTGGTACTGTGAGGCTGCTGTTTGGGTTAATATCGTGGCTGGACAGTGTTATTTTGGTTCTTTGAAGCTGCTGTTCTGTTACTGTTTTGAATTTGATACTTGAAGCCTTAAATCAGCAGCTTAAATAAGATGATTAGGAATTTGTAAGGTAATTTTTTTGGAGATTGTACTTGTAATTATTCATTTTAGTAATCCATGTATTTCTAATTTGGCCAATGCAAGGCCAAATTTTGCTGTTTTGGATGGCTGTTATTATGTACTTGGTCCATGTAATTGTAATTATTCCCTCCTTTTTTTTAGAACCAAAAATGTAAACTTTCCCAATTCGGAAAGTGGTCACTTTCCCTCCATGTAATTTCTCTCTCTATAATAAAATCAGATTTTTTTTTGATTATTTAATTATATCTACAATTATTTGCTCTCTCATTATTCCAATACAATCATTACTTCCCACTATTATATGATTAAAATAATACCCACTACCACCAAAGATTCTCTTTTTCTTAATCTTTGTGAAATACCCAAATAGGAAGATCAAATAGGAACGGAGGGAGTAATATTAACACATAATCACCAGCGGCTTATTGACGGTAATGAGTCAAACTCAAATTGAATTACACACTTTGACTTTTTTTTAACTTTAAGACTACCACACTTAGTTAGAAATACTCACCAGAAGTGCATAAACAATTATAATTTGTCTTACATTCTTCCAATTTTAATTTCGATGGACTGAATAGATTTTTCACCATAGAATAAACTTTGGTGCAACAAGCTTTGGAATTTAGAGTATAGAAGAAAGGTCTACAAAGGTGTTAATCTATTTTTAAGACCAAAAAAAAATAGATACAAGGGGAGCAAAAATTAACATCTAGCTATAACGAGTAAAACATAGATTTGTCGATTTGATGCAAAATCTGTCTAAACAGGACAAAAGTAGCATCGAGTATCACCATAAACTCATAGGGGTAAATCTAATGTCATACAAAATACAATCTCTAATTTTCGTCAAACTTGCACAACCTCCACAAGAAAGGAAGGAACACGTAGTGTATAACATGTTATATACAAAATCATCAAAATTAGAGTCTCCACTCCCTTCTTTTTCATCAAAATTTTTTTTTTTGCCTTTTGGCGTTTTTAATTACCAAATAGTGAAGATGCTTAAGCGAGAACCTCCATATGAGCTATTAGTGCCAAATGCACAAAGCTACCTTCAACCGTTGTAGTTCCAAAAACAATAGGGACATTGGCCTCATGTCTATCTCAAGTATCATGGTGTCAAATTAAAATGTGTTTCGAGCAATGAATGGACTTCTGCAAGAGAAGAGGCCTTAAAATTTGGTTTGTGATCAACTTACGCAATCTCAAGAGAGTCGTACCTCTTAGTTTCATCAAGTAAGCATGTGTGTGCACCTGCTCTTTTCCCACATGCTACCTGATATGAAAAGAGAATAATAGGAATATGACTCACATTCACACAGGGGTAAAAGGTTTATTTTGTTCACCAGATTTTATGCATATCAAGTCTTTCTGTTTGTTAAAACAGCGCTTGTCGTTTGGATTTATCAATGTAACCTTCAAGTCAATGTTCGATTCTAAAAGGCATATATATTTGACATTGAACAATGCAACATAATGGTTTTAGCATAGGAGTAAGGGAAAAACGTGTAAAATTTTCTTAGCATAGGAGCTATAAGGGCCAACCAAGTCATCTTTTCAATCAAGAATTGAGTCTTATCTCAATTGGAGCAAGTACCACATTTTCCAGAGGTTTTAAGTCAGATGGGGTATGATTACCTAATTCCCACCCGTCCTACTACCATAGATGATGATACGTTGCACACTCCTTCTACTAGAGGTTCTGGTCACAGAGGTAGTTCTTCACGAGGTTCTTCTAGAGGATCTAGATGTTCATCTACCCGAGATCGATCTACGGGATCTCCATCATCATCTATGGATGATATGTCGCCATTTGTTCCCTTAGGGCATGTGTTCCCTCCTCCAAATCCATCGCCTCCTCACCCGATCTTGACATATCAGCATGCTAGCAGCGACAAGCACCTGCACTTGATGTCATCATAGAAGCTGACGAGTCCGCATGGACCTCTTTCACCGATGCACGCAACAAATGGGGTCGGGGAGTATAAATTACTTGACTTGGGATGACCATTGTACATATTGAATTTATGTATCATTTTGGATGGTCGTTTTATAGTATACTTCATATGCGTTATTTTCATAGTTAATGTTTATATTCTTCTTTTTTTTTCATTTGAAACAATGGTGGATGAGGTGAATTGAGTATTAGAGTTGGTTGTTGGTTGATTTGTTATAGAATACGAAGTACTGTTAAATTATTTTAATGTAGGTTGTGAGGAGTTTAATGCACAATTGCTTGTTTTAAACAAAAAAATCATGCAGCTAATACGCCATCTAAGGTGACGGTTTATGTTTTACAAAAACAAAATCTTAGGCAAAAACGCCATCTTAGGTGGTGGTTTACTATTTACAAAAAGTAAAAAAAAAATTGTAAAACGCTACTTCAGATGATGTTTTTATATATGTGGAACTGCTTTCTCAGAAAGCGATTTTGATTGACTGACATAAAAAAATTGGTTGCCCTACGTAGATGGTACCATGGGAATTAACTTTTCCATGGACGTAAAATGGGTAACACTTTTTAATTAACAATATATAGGGAAAAAATTCAATATTATTCACTATTTGTAAAGTTTTTAATTTAAATTTTTTGGGAAATTTCACGTGGTGATTTTGAATTTTTGACTTTTACACAAATGTTTTTTAAATTCGCATGGTGCCCTTGAGCTTCCAACTTTTCTATTTGTTAGTCAAAATATTAAGTTTTTGGTTAAATTAAGTATCTATTTCAGTTGAATTTCGAAATATGTGGTCAATTAGAGTGATCACGACATTTGTTTTTTGAAAAAAAATGTGATTACGTTGGATAAAAATAGCGCAAAGTTAACAAAAAAATATGGAAAAAATACTTAGAATAATCCAACCTTTTCATTATTTTCCTACAATAATCCTACCTATTGATTAACCATGAATAATCCCAACTTTAGTAGGAATTTGCCTAGAGTAAACTTGGGTAACACAATGACCTACTATAGTAGATAATTCACCAAAATAGTAAACTAAAAATTAATTTAAAATTTAAGAAAAATTTTTAAAATTTACATAAAAAATTCTGAATAATAAAAAAATCATAAAATTTTTTAAAACATTTTTCTAAAATTTTTGTCGACATTTTATTTTAATTGATCTTTCTTTTTAAACAAATAAAACTTGTTGTATCAAATCATCCGGTTACCGAGTTTACTCTAAGAAAAAACCCTTAAAGTTGATATTATTTATGGTTAATCAATAGGTGAGATTATTATAGAAAAATTTGAATTATTCTAGGTAATTTTTCCAAAAAAATATTCCTTTTTGCCTATCACTTGAAAAAACAGAAAATTCGGAATTAGTACGCCAAATTTCAAAAAAAATTTTAAAAGTTCCATAACCTAAGGCCCAAAGAGGACCAAACCCAGCAAAGAAGCCGCCACATCATTTTCTTGACGTACAGACTTCCTTAGCCCAGCACCAGCAGCCCCTTCAACCTCCACGTCCAAGGGACGCGACCACCGGAGAAACATTCACAAGAACTCCGCCGCTCACTTCCGGGGCCGAGAACAACCTCACGGCGGCCACCTCGTCTATCATCCATCCGGCGTCTACTTAATAAGTACTATTGATCATTGCATTGGTTCCACCTCTAAAATTGTACGAGGTAGCAAACTCATTTCCATGGGGAAGCAAAGCAGACAAAAGATTATTACGGAAGAGCTTGATAACCTTCCTTGGAATTCTTCTCTCCCTAATGAAGATCCTTTTGCTATCCTTTCTGGCTCCGACAACCTTCAAGGAGGTTTAGTTCTTACTCCCAATTTAATTACTTACTACTCCTATTACTATTTATTGATTAAACTTGGTGTTGGGTATGTATTTGTACTGTTAAAACTTTCTATTATAAAGTTTTTATTGTTACTTTTGTTGGGTAATAGTTAATATTGCAAGAAACTTACTCACATTTCTTGTATTTTAGGTTTTGGCTTTTGAATTTATTCTCTAATTTTGTTGCTTTAGGTTTGGTTACTATTTTGAATTGAAAGTTTGAAATTGTAAATGGTGTTTAGGTTTTTTGTCGCTGGAAGAGATTGATGAATCAGAGTATAATTTGACAATGCCGGGTTCTGAAAAGGATAATTTGAAGGAAAAGTCAGGGGCACCTCAGAAAACAAAGAAAAGGAAACGAGTGAATAGTGTTGGTGTTGAAGAGGATGGTGCTAAAATTGAGGCTAGAAATGAGATGGAAGAAGGTAATGTGGAGCATAAGAAAAAGAAGAAGAAGAAAAAGAAGAAGAAAGTAGTGAAAACTGTAAAGACACAAGGTGAGTTTCGAGTTCCGACATGCTATATCAAAGTTTTGACATTTCACAAAGTACCTTTAGATGATTTTAGTAATCTAAATTTTAGGATTTTAGTCTACTTGAAGGAAACTTATGAAAATGTAGCTAGAGTATTTTGTTGCTGGTTTTTATTTGATCTACTTTGTGTTTTAAAGATTTTTTTATTAGAATTGATGGAACAATTAATCACTTTTTAATAGTTATTGAAATTAAACAAATACACAAATACAATTTTGTAATACATGTAGTTTAATTTTTCTAGAGTTTTTATTGGTTTTAGAATTCTAAAATATATATTTCTATATAAGGTTGTTCTGTTTCACTTGACAACATTGCAAGCCATGTGAGCTATTGGCACCTTAGTTATGATACATAAAGATGTAATATGTCTTAAAATGAGCAGATCTCTTAACTTTGGCATTGTCCGTCTATGATAAAAAGCTAATGGAGTACTGTCTTTTGATTTTTGATTATGACAGTCATTCGAAATGGTTCTAACTTAAGGCCTGTGGAGATTATCTATATTTCATTTTATCACAATTCAGCTGTTCATTTAGCTCATCACTTTTAGTCTTGCTTTTCACCATTTATTATTTTTTTTACCATTCCGGCAGATGCGTTCACTTTAGTTCATTTACCTCTTTTGTGGACTTTTCTTCATTGTTAGTAGGATCAACGGTTAATTTGAATCTTTCTTATTGTGGACTTAGAGTATATATGTAGCTACCCAGTCTTTGGAAAATAGAATATAAAAATTTTATAATGTAATTGATTTATTGTTTATCTATTTTAGATCCTTTTTAAGATGTGTTATCCATTTTTCCTTACTCAAACTTCCTTCATTTATCTCAATTTATCTAAAGCAATTAGTATATTATAAATAGCGACCCTTGAGATTATCTTACTTTTACTTATTTTGGACCAAATATGCCTAAAACAAATGAGCGAGGCAAGGAAAACAAGAACTTTAGTTCATTTTGAATTCTCTTACGTTTTCCTAGCTTGACGACAACGCTATTTTTGGAAAAGGTTAATTGCAAGCTTGTTTATGTTGCTTTCTTCAAAAGATTATTGAACTTATAGCGAAATATCCTTAGATAGTAAGACAGAGTGCAATGTGGATGTGACGAAGTAGAATTTATCAAATCTGTAGAACTTCATGAGCTGTAATGAGTTATGGAAGAGTCATCTCAGTGCTGGGAAACTAAGATAGTAAGATGTCTTATAGTTCATCTGTGTCATATGACGAGAGTTGAGAAATGAGTCATTTCTTGCTCATCTCCATCAGAATAAAAAGAAAAAATGCTAGAGATCTTTTTCTAATGACCTCTTTTGTTCGTAGATATTGAAAACAATATTGAAAATGATGAAGAATTGATGGATGACGATGAATTTAATGCATGGCATGAACTGAGGCTTCATCCACTCCTTATGAATGCAATATACAAGTTAGGATTTAAGCAGCCAACACCCATCCAAAAGGCTTGTATCCCTGCTGCTGTTCATCAGGGAAAGGTTTGTGATGTGTGTCTTTTGTATATTTATAAAACCTGTTTGTTACTTGTGAGGTCCTAAAGAATTGCTGCGAATTCTGATTGTGCATTGTAGGACGTCATTGGTGCTGCAGAGACTGGTTCTGGTAAAACACTGGCTTTTGGCTTGCCAATCTTGCAACGACTTCTTGATGAGCAAGAAAAGGTAGAAAGATTGATGCTGGTAGATTCAGATGCTGCTGAGCATATTGCACCTAGAGGCTTGCTACGGGCTTTGATAATTACCCCTACAAGGGAACTTGCCATTCAGGTACGTAATTAATACTTCTATTAGATTATTGCCATCATTCTTTTGTCATTTCTTGAATTCTCCTTCTGTCTACATGCTTTTGGACTATCAGAGGTAGTTTGATCAAAGATATTGAGATCCTTAATTTGGAGGAGTCGGATGTAGCATTTTAATATAGTCCATTATAATCTAAAACCAAAGAGTTATAAATATTTGGCTCTATCGAAATAAGCGATTAAAATTAAAAGCTGAATTCACGCCTTTTCTTATTTGTTTGTATAATTTGGTGATGAAATCTTGTTGATGTAATAACATCATCAACACAATTAGTCATGGTCCCGTCATTTTCTAAGTCACGGAATTCCTTCTGTCTAAGTATGAAGACCCTGATAGTTTGACTGCCTCACTTATTAGTTGTTTTGTGAATAGATCTTTATTTATGGGTCTAGAGCATACTGTCCTCTACTCCCTCTGTCCTCTTTGATTTGCATCAAAGAGAAAGAGGGTAGTTTTTAAAAATGTGGTAATAAATGAAGAGAGAATGAGTTGTGTGGATGAAATTAAAAGAGTTAAAATGTATGGATGAGATTAAAAGAAAATGGTGGGCCATCACCCAAAAAGGGAAATGATGCAAATTAAGTGACCAAAATGGAAAATGCTGCAAATTCAATGGGACGAAGGGAGTATATATTATGGGTACACTTCTGTTAGAAGTTTGCTATTAAAAAACGGAGGATAGTTTTAAAGATGTGGGCATTGTGAGTCATGATGTTACACTTTCCTATTTGAATGTTCCTCATAGTGTTAAAGCCTCACGTTGATGGAGACGGTTCCTAAAATGGCTTTTGGTGTAGTTTTGACATTAGAGTTGGATAACCGGTGATTTTTCAACTTTTTTAGTTTCCTCTACCATCATGTCTTTTCAAGTAATGAATCTGCACTAGTTAAACTTGTACATTATGAAGAATAAAGCCAATGTATTTGTAAGTTGTAACTCACTAAAAAACTTATTTAACAACGTCTTTTGGAAGGTGTATATTCTCCCAGAGAAACAATCAAATAATACATGCATTCTTTTCTTGGCTTGTGAAGCTCTCTTTTAAAAAATTACTACTTTATTTAGATTTTTGTGACTGGCATTTTCAGGTTACTGATCATCTTAAAGCAGCAGCAAGATCTACCAAATTCCGGGTGGTTTCTATAGTTGGAGGCATGTCCACTGAAAAGCAAGAGAGGCTTTTAAAAGCAAGGCCTGAAATTATTGTTGGAACACCTGGGAGGCTGTGGGAGCTTATGTCAGGAGGAGAAAAGCACCTTGTTGAGGTATCTATAAATGTGTAAACCTTAGTGTTTTTATCTGCATCCGATGGAACTTAAACTGCTGTATATTAAGTATAATGGAACTTAAACTTAAACTTAGTGTTTTTACCAAGTTCTCATGGAAAATGTTTTTTCATGATTGGCTATTGAAATATTTGAAATGCACTATCTGCTACTAAAGGTTAATTGGAAACAACTTTTTTTTTAGTGTTTTCAATAACAAGGGTGAGGTTGTGTATATCCGACCCTCCAAACCCCACCCTAGTTGGGAGCCACTTTATGGCATTTGGGTAATATAATTTATGTATGTACTTTTTGGGGAGAAACAAGATAATAGCAGAAAACATAAACATGTTAACCAGAATTTTAACTATGAAGATTTACTAGAATGTCAAAATAAAGATCATCGTTGCAGGTCGTTTTTTTCTGTTCTCCCAATAGAAGTCAAATGACTGAAGTTGTATAACCTTGATCTCTATCATCTTTGGGAATTTATCTTAATTTGTTTTCTTGGTTTGACATTTTTGGTTTGCTTGCTTTTAGTACATATGCTTGTTATATTGGTCATGTATTTAATTTTGGTGTTGTCTGTTTGCAAACACATTGCCCTACTTATATAGCTTATTATACCCCAAGTCTTATGATCCAACTTTGTTGAGATGATTTGAAAAATTAAACTCAATTGGGGCAAGGAAGTAGACCCTCTGAATTATGATTGCCAGAGCAAAGAACATTGATGAGTTGTGTTGATTGTAAAAGTCATTTGATATGTAACAAACCTTTGATGTTTGAAAAAAGTTTGATGGAGACTAAGATTTTACGTCAAGAGATGGTAAAGAGGTTTCTGTGTAAAGTTGAACTATGTGTGGATAATATTTTGATGTGGTAATTAGACTAGAAGAGTACTAAAAGTTACTTCTTCCTTCACTAAATGCTTTTCCCATTGGGGTTGGCATGAATATTAAGAATAACTCTTAATTGTAGATTAGGAATAGTGGAAAGAAGTAACTGAAAGTGTTCATATGGAAAGACAAAAAGGGTTGATGTGATATAGAGATATTAGTGGCTTTAAACTCAACTCAAAACAATATGTGGAGTACTTTTTGGACCACCTTAATAGGAAGCGTGAAAGACATTAATGGGAGGTTTTGTAGAGAAAGACAATTTGGATAGTGGAAGGTGGGAGAACATTTGGTAGGATGAAAGCATTTTTCATTTACTGATACTAATTTACCCTCATTTGAATTTTTTTTTTTTGGTGAAGAGTAGAAAAGGGAACTTGATGAAGGGCATGATGATAGTGCAAGTTCCGAGTGCCGAGTATAAAGTCCCAACCCCATGTTCTATCTCCCTAAGGACATGAAAATAGTGTGACTTGGACAAGGTGAGACATCAAGTCTCGTTCTCATTCTCTTACATCAAATATGGTAGTTTCAAATCCCTCCTTTTAAGCCCTTTAACATGAACAACCACAAAGGGTTAGAGAAAGCTTAGCCTTTCAAGTGTGAGAGAGACCTGGAGGGATCATACAATGAGTGAGCCAAGGTGCCGGGAGGTTGCGTGCTCTTTTAGCTATAGACAAGGTACACATTTAGTTTTAGTTGTAAAATTTCTGCTAATTATTACCCCTAGAATTAAGTTGATTGTCTTCCGTTTCGCTAGAGCTACCAAACACTCATAGAGGAGGAGGTTTTTGCAAACAGAGGAAACTGGGGCTTCTTTACCCGACTTCTGTTCAATTTCAGTAAGTTCATATTTGAGAATAGTTATGGCCCTTCTTTATCTTTTTGTCTCAACTTTCTTTCTATCATGCATCTACCGTAAAAGCAGCAATGGTTCCTGGCCTTGCACTTTCCTCGAGGCTGCTTTTGGCCTCTTACAGAGTTACATCTGCCCAGGGTAGTACGCTGCGCCCAGCAGTCATGAAGTATTTTTTACTTTATATCATGCATCTACCATAAAAGATGCAAAGGTTTTGGACCTTTAACTTACCTCAGGGCTGCTTTGTTCCCCAGGGTAGTTCGCTGTACCCAGCAGTCACGAATTATGTTTTTGCTTGCCTCTCGTGGTTCCATGCCGCTTTTGTAATCAAGGGAGTATTCTGCTTTGTTAAAGCCTTCCTATAAAAACAAACTAAATGAAACAATTAGTGTAAAGTCAACAAAAAGATCTTTTGAGAGTGAAAAATGTTTTCTGTGTATACTAGGGTAACTAGATGGAAATTATTGGTCTTTTTACTGTGGAATTGTGGAAATAGCTGACTAGTGTGTATACTTCATACCAGGGTAACTTGATAAAACTCTTGTCCTAAATTGTACTGTTAGAATTCAGAAACACATAAATTGATGAGAAAATAGGAATGGTCGCATCGTTAAGGATCATAAAAGATATTTATAGAGTTCTTTCCATGGTAGTGTGAGGTGGCATCTCTAATCTGCACCACCTGTTTTTATACCTTCTCTTTGATCATTAAGAATGTTGGCTGGTGATCATAGAGCTCCTATTCGTGGTCATTTCTCGCTTATGTTCAGTACTAAAGGCTTTGGCATTGTTGTTATTGTAATTCGTGTCGATACTAAAGGTTCAACGTGATTTTCTCTTGCAATGATACGATATCCATTTTCTGTTGGGAATCTAAATAGATTTTTTTCCTGTTTGTGCAGTTACATTCATTATCTTTCTTTGTGCTGGATGAGGCGGATCGAATGATTGAGAATGGACATTTTCATGAGTTACAGTCCATAATTGATTTGCTTCCTGCAGCTACTGGAGCTATTGAAAAGCATTCTGAGGATACTCAGAATTGTGAAACTGTCTCTAGCTTTCAGAGGAAAAAACGTCAAACCTTTGTATTTTCTGCAACAATCGCGTTATCTCGCGACTTTCGCAAAAAACTTAAGCGCGGGACTCTCAAAATGAAACAGTCAGCAGCGGATGGGCTATCATCTTTAGAAGTATTATCTGAAAGAGCAGGAATGAGACCTGATGCGGCAATTGTGGATTTGACCAATGAATCAATAATGGCCAGGAATCTTGTGGAGTCATTTCTCGAGTATGTTTTCTTTCTATTGTGCTTGAGTAAATATTAAATACGAATTGACAGATATGTCCATTTTTGCACTAGTCTATTTCATATGCATGAAGATCGTTTCATATATCTACTTCCATGCCCAATTAGTATTTTTAAAGAAATTTTACACCGGAATTTCCATTATACTAGTACATTTTAGCTGCAATGACTAATGAGTTATTCTATATAGGAAAAGAAAACTAAAACATCAGTAAAATTCAATATCAATCTGTAAAATTCAGTCTTAATGATTTTTCAATCAATAAAAACCTGTTTTCAACCTGTAGAAGTAGATTTAAATTAACCAGGTGAAGAGAAACTGGACTAAATTGTATTTTGTGAACATATCAACAAATTACACATGAAAAGGCTATTATTACGGACTTCAATGCTTTGTGTGCTGTAACTCTTTGGACACTTGGACTACTACATCGCTAATTGTGGTTTCTCAAGTGGTATTGTATGAATATTGTACAAGATAGAGTTTCCCATATGGTTGTCATCTGAAGAAACTCGAATTTATGTCATGTAAACACTTACATTACTTGTGGATGTTTTGGTTTCTCACCTTTATCACTGAGCCTACCAAAATGAGGAGCTACTAGTGTGCTAAAATTTCCCAGGGTGTGGTCTAATGAAGGATTAACTTATGATCTTAAATTTAGTATATCAAGTTATATAAAGGATTTAAATTTTTATAAATTTGGATACCCAATAGATACAGATATTTCAACTTATAGAAATCTTTATACAACCCAAAATTAGTTTTGAGGCTTCTGCATACTGCGTCCATTTACTTTTGGTTGGATGGATGTTCAATAGCTCTAGACTTCCTTGAGTATAAATTCTCACTTTGCAGAAGAATTAATGTGTGAATCTGTACTTTGTTTTCTTATGTGAGCACCTGATTTTCCCAAACTTTTTGCATTGGTTTTTCAAACATGGAATCCTGCTTGTGAATTCATTGTAATATTTATATCAAGCATTTTTCTTGCTCCATGTTTTGAGATGATGCGAATAAGGTTTTTAATTTCAGGTGTAGCGAAGAAGACAAGGACGCCTACTTGTATTACATCTTGTGTGTTCATGGACAAGGTCAATCTATTGTTTTCTGCTCGTCAATCACTGCATTACGCCATATTACCGCTCTTCTGCGGACGCTTCAGATTAGTGTCTCTGTCCTTCATGGAGAAATGCAGCAGCGAGCTCGTTTAAAGGTCGGTCTCATATTCTTAATTACATGGCTGCTACTATTTTGTTACTTGGGGATTGAGTTTCTAATTCATGAGGCTTGATGTCTCAGTGATTCCCTTTCTATCCTTTTACCTCTTTTAGGTTCCAGGTTTGTGTGTTACTTGGATTTTTTTCCTTTTAGTAACCTCAGTTTTTAACTTGTTATCTGTCTTGCCTCCTGATAAGTTTTAGTTTACATTTTTTTCATGATATGGGTTAATGCTCCTCAAATAATAAGGCAAGCAACAATAAGTATATTGATGTGTGAAGCTCCTTATTAATTATCACCCTGTTTGGCTATTTGATATTTGATAATACGTTGTGGGAGCTGATAAATTATTATCTTAACTGATTTAGCCGACTGATTCTAATTATTGATATTTTGACTCAATCAGCATATAGAAAAAGTGGTGTTGCACAACCCTTTAGATTATGGAATAGTTAACTAAAAAAGTCGTTTCAATCCTTCGTTGTGATACACACCCTAAAGTTGGTCTTCCAAATCATCAAATGCTTTCAGTTATTCAGTAAGCCTTTTCACTGTCTTTCATTTGCCAAAAATGAGCTACACAGCTACACTCCTAATGTTGCTATTGATTGAAATTATTCGAGTTTGATAGTGATCAGAGCGTATTATAATTTTGCAGTGTTGTGGTAGACTATTTTACATTGTATTCTTGAGAGATATGTCCTGTGTACTTGCAGTTCAGATTGATCACTTTTTCCTACATACCCTTCTTCACACAGCACCACCCAGGTTAATGTGGTCTGACTCCGCAGCAACTAAACGGACACATATTTATCTGACATGTATTATGTGAATACGCCTATGGTGTTATGGATGGCATGGGTCCAGACTCCACAGAGATGATGAATGAGGAAGTTTCAGAAGTAGACTGTAGGATTTGGAGTTTGCCAATGTTTGTGCTTTCACGGTTGCACCGCTGACTTGTTTTTGCCCACTTTGAAGGCATCAAACAAATAGTGTACATTGTATTTGCTACTGAGCTCTTTAATCGTAAACTGATAGCTTATTCTTGAGTTAATACGTATATTTGTCGCATTTGGAGTTTTACACATTGCTGATGCTTTTTAGCTGTAATGGAATTGTTATATCAAAATAGTCTCTTGATTTCTTTTGTATTAGGCACTCGATCGTTTCCGCGAGAATAAGAATGGAATACTTGTAGCTAGTGATGGTGCTGCTAGAGGACTGGACATACCAGGAGTTCGTACTGTCATCCACTATCAACTTCCGCATTCAGCAGAGGTAAATCAAATATTGTTCTCTTGCTTTGCTCATAAACCTTTTTCTTATATGAACTTTGTATACCAAAATCAGGTCATTTACCCTCTCAGGTTTATGTACATAGAAGTGGACGAACTGCAAGAGCGTCTACTGATGGGTGCAGTGTTTTATTAGTCTCAGCAAATGAGAGATCAAAATTTGCCTCATTGTGCAAGTCTTTTGGCAAGGTCTGGCTCTTTAAGCCTTTCTTCTCATGCTGCTTGTCATTTTGTCATTTGATCTTTATACTGGACCATGCTGTACTAAACATTTGACTCAGTTTTCTAAAAATTGTATGCCTCATTGTTGCTTGTTTTGTGGCTCAATATATAACTCTTATTCTTTGACATTTATTTCTGTTTCCAATAGTGGATTTTGAGAAGTACAACTTGATCTCTTTCTGCATTGAAGTTTAAGGTGAAGAGGAAGTAAATTTTTATAGCGTTTCTCACATAATGTTAGGGAAATGTTGCTTTCAGATTTTTGTCACTTGGTTTGGTGTTAGAATGTTCAATATGAATTCTAAGCTCGGTATATTCAGCTTTGGTTCAATTATGGGCAGTATATGTCGTATAATTTTATTTGTATCATTTTGTTGTTATCCTATTGGTGCTAGATTGGTCCACTTGGAAGCATTTGCACAAGGGTTTGTATGTTGCTCAGTGCATTTACTTGGCATGCAAGGATACCTTTTACAATTTTTTTTCAGTAATTTTTCTTTCTTGATTTGTACATCTCTGTATGCCTTGAATTTTTTTGATACAATTTTTATCCTAAAAGATTGGAGTTGGCTGCATGAACCAATGTATAAGTACCAATGGTCGTCCATTCATTTAATATTTTTACCGTTCTAATCTACAAGTCTAAAATATTTAAACCCCATTTCAATCCTGTCATCAAGGTCATTTTCGGTTTTTCTCGCCCTCTTTTGAAGTCTATTGAATTCCAACTTTCTATCTTCCGTACCAGTTCATTAATATCTTGTCTTTGTACATGCTCAAACCATCTTAGATGATTCTCTTTCATCATTTCCTCAATATTTGCAACTCCTAAACCCTTTTTATACTTCATTTCAAATTCTATCCCTCAAGATAATGCCCACTTTGTCGAACCATTTGCTAATCCACTACTCCCATCTTCCTACTATGATCCTTTTTAATTGCTTTACATTTCCAATCCATATATTGGCGCTGGTCTAATGATCTTTCGATAAAATTTTCCCTTTGAGTTTAGGGGCACACCTCTATCACATAATATTCAAGTAGTTGCTCTCTATCTTTGTCACCCATACTTCATTCTATGAGTCACATCTTGAATTTCCCACTATTCTAAAATATGAACTCAAGGTATTGAAGCAGCCATTTAGAGTAATTTCTTTCTCTTCTAGCTTTATAGTGTCTCTTGTTCTCATTTGTGCTAAATTTATAGGTTATGTACTCCATAATCCATTGTACTCCAGCTTAATGTAAACCCTTGTTACTCCAGCTTTTTTCTCCTTCATTCTAACTTAGTATTTACCCTTTTCTAGTCTGTTCTACCAAAACAATGTTGTCAATAAACAACATGAACTAAGGCACGTATCCTTGTATCGATCGAGTTATTTCATCAAGGACCACTTCAAAAAGATAGGGACTAAGGGCTGAACCTAAATGAAGACCAGTTGTTAAATGCTGAATTGAATTGTTGTCAATATAATGTGAGTTTCATTCTGTAACATTGCACTATGATGTTTTCATGTGACATTTTGGTGGCGTTTATTTGCTTGGAGGTGATTTCACCACATACGTTTAGCCATGGTTTCACCACATGACAACTTGCAAATGTTAAGGTTGAATAGGACAAATAGGAAAACAAAAATGTTTAACAGAATACTATATCAATTCAGTGAATGAAACTTTATGGGACTAGTATGTGTGGACTCTACGTCTGTATCTTGTTGTAGCTGAGCCCAAATTTTGTATGACTAGATCCCCCAATATCTCACATTGGTTGTAGACCTCTTCAAAGGTATTGAACTAAAGAATATAGCTTGAGAAGAGTTGAATATACAAATAGATGAAAATACAGGATTTAATTGTAACTTACCAAACAAATTTGTGCGAGACTTATGGGCTAGACTTTAAATTTGGACGTGCATTATGGATTGCTCGGAAAAAATAGATGAATTTCTTGATACCTTCTATCCTGGTCTAGGACTATAGGGTGTAAGGGAGACCTTAAGTCTTTATGGAGGTGTGGAAGTTTTGCAATCTCATGGTCGTTTGGGTAGAAACAAACAGTAGGACTTTTTGTGATTGATTTCTACTGTTGGATATCATTTGGATCAAGGCGAAATTCATAGCCACTTTATGGGTTAAGGCTAATGGTCTTTTTGAACATTATTTACGCATAAGTGATTGGAATGTCTTGTAGTGGCTTTTTTTGTTTTTTTTTGGGATCCTTCATCCCTATTGTTGTGCCTTTTTTTTTGCTCTATTAATATAAATTTTCTTATCAAAAAAGGTTGCAACTTACAAGCCTAATTTGTGCCATGAATGAAATGTGTATCAAACTAGTGCATAGATAAAGTATAGTTGGCTTTCCATCTTTGAGTGATCCATATAGCAAATTTCTGAATTGTTACTTATATTTAGTTGTTTTTTATGAGTGGTGATACATGAATTTCTTTCATAAGATGGGTCATATTTACATCAGTTTGCTAATTCATTTATTTCGTAATTGCAGGATACTCTTCAGCGATTTCCTATTGAAAGCTCATACATGCCAGAGGTTCAAAAGCGATTATCTCTTGCACGTCAAATAGATAAGATTTCTAGGAGAGATTCAAAGGTAAAATGATTTGTTGCTTTTTAGTGTTATATGCTCACTTACGATTGTTTTTTTCGGATGATCAATTGTTTTGAAAATAAAATTAATTCGTAGACAAAGGTTTTACGACGTATATATCGGAATCAACAATAAGCAAGTACTTCTACTTAATGGTTAAGATCTAATATGATTGTAAATTAATAAAACCATGATTGTTGTAGAATTGATTTTTTTCCAAACCCTCTCCCACACCGTATAGAATAAAGAATAAAGATAAAATAGAATCAACGATATATGATTTTCATATGAAATAATGATCCGATACAATTATTTGTAGATCTTCCTTGACACCGTCAATAAATTTAGTTTTATGATAAAATAAAAATCATAGTCCCAAACTCTCATAAGGAGAAATAAAAATTCAATAAATTGATAGAAA
Organism: Amaranthus tricolor; assembly: GCF_026212465.1. Classification (NCBI taxonomy): domain Eukaryota; kingdom Viridiplantae; phylum Streptophyta; class Magnoliopsida; order Caryophyllales; family Amaranthaceae; genus Amaranthus; species Amaranthus tricolor. Next base: position 39,216,106 of record NC_080047.1, read on the forward strand.
TAGCCCAATAAATGGGTATAATAACACTCTTATAGAGAGTAAAATTTTATTCTAAAGATAAAAAAATTAAACTAGAAAAAAGAAATCAGGATGCTTACTATTAACCTGGTGGGTGGTAGCCCCAAAATTAACAAATGAAATTAGGGTTTAAGAGATGGATGGGAAAGAGGGGAGAGATAAGAGATGGATGGGTAAACAAAGAGGATGATATGTAATATATTTGCATTTCATAGTCGTCTGAATTCATCAAATGAGGCCGCGTCTATTCTCTTAATCTACTTATCGTTTTGTAATTTTAATGATAAATTTTTGTTGAACAACAAAATTAGATTTTTTAATGTGCAAGATTCTGTTTTCAATAGGTTATGTCTTTTGTTTGGTGAACGGATGTTTCATTTTTGTGAGTTCTTACATATGCAATAAATTTGTTTGAAGACGAGATTGTAGTGGCTTGGATGTCAAGGAGTTTCCTGTAAGTAGGTGTTTGAAGGGCCTAGTTTTGATTTTTCAAAGGAATGGAGGTATGACTCACAAGACTAAGGTTGAGTATCTCAAATGGAGCATATGGTGATTACTAGCCTGACACTCTTATGTAATTTGAGTGTTTGGTCTTTCAGAAGGATTGTATATGGAAGATAGATGCACAACAAAGTATTGGAACTTTTCCTGAGATGGAAATTGAAATAAAGTATTTAGCAGAAGGTTGTATTTGTGGAAATTGAGGATAACGGAGGATTGGCATGTGCAATGCCAACCCAAAGATGCAGTTGTAAGGAAATGGAGGATTGGGAATGGGAGAATTTCAAAAGGAGTTGAGTAAACAACAAATGCGTTAAAGATGGGCTTGCTTGTTTGAGTAAGTTGATCTTTTGTGACTACATGCTACATTACTCGGAGATGGGCACTTTTAATTGACATGTGTACATGTCCAAGTTTTAGAGTCGACTTACTTATATTAGACACGTGTACATGTCTAAGTGTTAGGCTCAGTTATTTTACGGATAAAATTCCATACTCTTGGTGTAAAATAAAATGTCCAAGTGTCCTACCAATGTCCGATGTATGAATGTCGAGGAACTGAAATGGGTACTTGAGCTAATATAAGGAGTCCAAGTAACATAAACTGCATAAAAAAGATTCATGACACTGGAGAGTAGTTTGGGGTGGGAGGTTTATGTATGTGACTATGTGAGAACCATCATGTTGATTCAATATCATTTATTTAGGACTCTAATTATAATGTTACTTCTGTGTTGAAGCTATGTTTCCTCTTTTTTGCTTATTAGTTTCTGTTTGTGTTTTTGATTTGAAGATTATAATTGCTGTTTTGACAATGCTTCTGCTTTATCATCAGATATACTCTCTAATCTCTTGTGTCATACCTAAATACCAATGCACGTGAGTGTTGAACAAAATCCTAGTATATACTATACAGTTCCTCAAGTACCATAGGGTCTATTAGTTTAGTCTTTCACATATTTGAAACCTCATTTTCCGATAATATCTATTGTAGGAAAAGGTAAAAGAGAGCTGGATCAAACGCAATGCTGAGGCAATAGGGCTCGATGTGGAGGATAATGACAGTGAAGAAGAAAGAGTTGGTAAATGCAGACAGCAAAAAGCTACGACCATGCAGTTGAAGAAACTTCAGCAGGTAATACTGGTTACTATTATTTATTATTAAAAATGTGGTAGTTTAAAAGGAGTATTGGTGTGAGCCTCAATACTGTGAGATTACAGTGAATGTTCATGCTTCACAATATGAATGCTCTTTGTAATTGCAGGAGCTCAATACGTTGCTTTCACGTCCACTGCAGCCGAAGTCCTTTTCACATCGCTTCTTGGCAGGGGTAATAATCTATGATGTTATATTTAGTGTCTTTTGGACATTTCTCTTCTTGATCTTATTATTTTGCTTCCGATGGGAATACTTTTGAATATCACTGTTCATGGACCAATCCTGCATGCTATTCTCGCTTTTTTTTCTTAGCAATTCTGCTCTTTAAGTAATGGTTTGTATCGTTAGCTGATTGTCACAAATGTTTATAATACTTTTACCTTGCATGGTTTACAATATCAAGCACCTCTATGTTCAAGTTAATTGTCCAAGGAAAAACAGTAAAGTCTATGTAATAGCGTGAGGTCAGTACCTATATGCTGCGGCAGTGAAATCAATTAGTTTTAGTGCATGGTCCACTTCTTGCTTAATATAAGTAGTACACTTTTTCTTACTAACATTTAGAGTGGAAGCTGTGTTATATCTGTGAGTTTGAGCATACTTGGTGCTCGCTTGTTCGCAACACAAACAGAAATAGAAGGGGGGGGGAGCTGACTTTTATAGGTGCGTCAGGTTTGTGTCGAGCAATAATATGAAGGATGTGTGCTGCGTTAAAACTAGAACCTGGTAAATTGAACTCTCACTGATTCGAGTGCTAATTACAATTATATATGTTTCCAATCATCAAGGTCTATCAGAGAGGCTTAGGCCTTGCTCCCTTCACTTTAAAAGTGATAGTCTGTACAAATGAGGAATCAGTATACGTTTAGCTCATTATATGTAAATTTAATTTTGAGCAAAAATAAGTTCAACTCGGTCGAACAAAAAATGTGATGATAATGAAGCCTTGGTCGGTTAAATTTCACTTGGCAAACTTTGTTATGGGTCACCATGCAGATTTTACAAGCCCTTGTTTAAAAGACGTTGGAAGCATTGCACCATATGAAGGACTTATGAATGATTTATATTAAGGGGTTAAGTATTAAAAGTCAGATAAGGCTGTTTTTTAGGTACTTTTTTGTTCAAATATGTATTTGCTATTTTCCAGGCTGGTGTTTCCCCACTGCTGCAGAATCAACTTGAAGAGCTAGCTAAGCAGAAACATAACGAAGGCCTTGGGCTGAGCAAAAAGAACCTGGTTGTTATTGGCCAAGATTGTGTAGAGCCACTTCAGGCACTTCGTAGGGCTGGTCCGGAGGTAATTCATCAGTTTTAAATGTCAGAATCGTAAACATCTTGCATTTGCATGACCATTGGATATCATGTTTCTTTCGACTATTTACAAGTACTATTTGGGGGAGAGAGGGGTGAGTGAAGGGCAATATATCGACCGATTTACCCTATCGCAACTGCATTGTAAAGGTTTTTAAGGTTATTGCGACTACGTTCTAGGATGCGATGCATCAAAACCATCCTAATAAACGACATGAATGATTTTGCGCCCAACCGCGACGATATCTGTAATTTTGCTGCACGGTGGGGGTAATATATGGCAAATATGCTACTTAAACATCTCTCACGTCAAACTCTCCTTGTGTAGGCGCACATGAACTTCAAAGAGCTTGCGGAGAAGCAACGAGACATGGATAAGTTGAGGAGAAAAAGAAAAGAAGCTAAAAAACGTATACTCTCAATTCTCCTCTGTCTTAACGATGCTTTCATCACTCTTTATAGTTACCTCATCGTCAATGCTTGTTGAATGAAATCGGAAATGTAAATTATGTTGCTCTGCTTTACACTCGCAGGCCAGAAGGAACAAAAGAGAAACGAGAAGAGAAAGAAAAAAGAAGCCAACCAATAGTTGAGAAAATCGGGAAGCAATTGACAATAGCAAATTTTTCGACAGCTACTAGTGAATGATCAAACAATTGGCAATTTTGACATCAAGGTTCTCTTGTGCACTTAGATTGGTAGAGGGCAAGAGGCTATAGCAAGTTACATCTTTTTCCCTAATGTGTATAAAAATAGATAGAGGTCGAGATCATAGAACGAAAAGTCGCAACTAGGGGCGAAACTATGTTCGACCATGGTTCTTGGTGCATACCCTAAATGAGTGAAAATTTGTATCAATGGAGTATCTGATTTATAAATTATTATGACTTTATTTTCTGAGTTTTAATTAGTGTTATTAAAGATGAAAATTTTCATATTTGATTGATGTTATTCATGATTGTGTTAATAATCATTATTAATTTTATATATTTGATAATATAATTAAAAAAATGAAAAATTTTTAAAAAATGGACCAAGATAAACAATAAATATAAATCAAATACTATTAAATATGAAAAAATTGTTAAAAAAAAATCAGAATATATAGATTAGAGTGTATGTGTGGTAAAGTTATTAAATTTATTTGGGTATTTGAGATGTTTATTACATAAAATAAAATACATCAGGTACTTAAATGTAAGTTAATTTACTCTAGATTAGATTGGAAGTATAATAATGTCCTTAAATCATATTGGCTATTAAAATGGAAATATTTTAAATGGAAAAATCTTAGTAAAATTTTCATATGAAAAATACGAGAAGAATAAAAGAGAACAGAAGGAGTTATTAAATTGTCTTACTTTTTAAAAAAAAATTTATTTACAAACTTATACTCTCTATCTATCTTCAGCACTTATTTTTATCATTTATTCCCTCTGGTTTTGTATGTTTTTCTTATTCACTTTTTTCGCAGATCCTAATGCAAGCTTAAAAATCAAATAATTTTTATCGTGAGTTTCTAAAAATTTTAAATAGTTGATATTTACAAAGTATATATTGAGATGAATCTGATAAGATCCCACATAAATATGTTTTTTCTTATAAATCAAAATTTGACACTAAAATTTATAAATTTTATTTGAGACAAACATATGAAAACAGAAAAAAATACTTATTTCTTTTGTTTTATTATCTAATTTAATTTTCCTTTCAACTAAAATTCATCTATTTTACAACTTGTACACCATAAGAGGGACAATTATGTTATCAAGGAAGTCAAACGGGTTTAAAGTTGTTATGTAATTGCTAATTTTTATCTCTAATATAGATGTCGCATGACTCTTTATTATTATAAGTATTATTAAAAAAAAACACAAATTCTTGTGATAGATGTTCTCTTTGAGAAACTAACTCTAATTGGGCCAACCCGTTATATAATTTTTAAAATATTGTAAGTATACATTAAGAATAATGTAAGTAGACATTAAGAATAATGTAAGTAGACATTTAAGATATTGAAAATAGACATTAAAGATATATAAGTAAGATAATATAAATAGATATTAAAAATATAAAAAATAGGCATTAATTTTTTAATGGGCTGAACTTAAATACGTCTCTTCAAAGAATAGCCGAAAAATAGTCAAACGGGTAGGGTTGTATCAGGGGCGGGCATGAGGAAAAGCAACTACATCATCCATCACTACTACTACTACTAGTTCCCTATTTTCATGTCTGCAGCCGGTTTAGCTTACAAATTTGCAAACGCTATTACGTTGACTCGCCCTTTCCGCATTCTCTCCTCCTCCTTCTCTCTCCTATCGCCGTCCTCTTCTTCCAGGTATACTACTCATCTTCAATCCTTTCATATTCCAATTCTTCATCCTTACTAATCTTTAACTTGTTCGTTTCCAGCCGCCTTTTTAATCGCACTATAACATCATCATTTTCCATGGCGGGTGAAGGAAATTCCAAGCCCAAATCTGGTGATTTTTGTGCTTTCGTATGATTAATTGCTTTCTTTTTTGGTTTCATGGCGTAAACATGTAATGTAGTTGGTTGTTATTTGAAATTATGATTGAATTTTAAGGTGGTAAGAAGAAGGAGGTTAAGAAAGAGACTGGGTTAGGGTTAACTCATAAAAAGGATGACAATTTTGGGGAATGGTACTCTGAGGTATCCGATTATTTTGGTTCTTTATTTGTTTAATTTTGCTTTTTTTTTTTTATATAAGTTTTAGTTTTGGTGTTGAAATGTTGGTTGTGGTTTATTTAGGTTGTTGTTAATGCTGAGATGATAGAGTATTATGACATTTCTGGATGTTACATTTTGAGGCCGTGGACTATGGCTATTTGGGAGGCTATGCAAGTATGTACCCTTTTCCCTTTTTTCATTGTGATGCTGAATTATTTGGTCGATTTTTGGTTTTTTGCTTGTACGTCGGTCATACAACCAAAAATTAGTTACTTGTCTTCTTTTTTTATCTTCCGTATGGAATTTGAGAAGGAACCTAGGCAAATAATAACCACGTAGCAGATACAATTAGTGTTGAACAAAAATGTAAAAAAATTTAGATTCTTCGGAATAATGCGTAAGTGTAATTATGCCATTAAATTATACTCCATTAGGTATATGAAAATTTATTATATAAAACATAAGTAAAATAAATTGTGTACTAAAATGTATTCTATAGCAGTGATAGGATGTCGTATGGCAAGTTCTGCGGTTTATGATATTTGCGCCAAGGATGTGTTGGGATTTCGAGACATTGGCATTTTGGTGGCAAGATGGGATTTTTTGTGACGAGAATTTGAGGTAGACTATTTATGAAAAAAGTCGTGAGTGGGTGGAAAATAATTCGCAAAGATTGTAAATTAATTCCACCTTGCGTTACTTTTGGGTTAGGTAACTCAGTTCTTGGTGATTTTAAGTTCCAAGATAGAAGCTTCCTAGTTCGAGTTTTTAATGGTTGGCTTTTGTGTGACAAAATCGGGGCGGGTGGGAAAAGAATTGCAAACGTTGAAGGTTATTTGAATGCTTCAATTTTGCTTTTCAATGGAGGTTCGATGGCTTTTTAGTAGGGAAGATGTAGATTCTTTGTTCTGAAAATTTAGGAGATGGATTCTTTTAATATTTAGCACAATATTATTTTAATCTCTATTTCCCCAATAAAATTCTCCTCCTTCTCCCATTCACAAAGCCAAAGTATAGCTTAGAGTTTGCATCCCCCTTTCTTTGCCCATTGTAATTTTAGCCTTTGTTGTCTCTTTTTCTCCTCTATCATCTTTATATGTTCTAATTTATTTCTCCAACTTTTCCTTTATAATATCTCATCCTAGCGCAAAGTGTTTTTCATCTCTCGATTATCCATTTTGTCCACTTTCTCCAACTTATTTACCTATTGACATTGTTCAAGGCGGATTCTTTTGGGAATATGTTAAAAGCACTTCAGATTTAGTGTTTCTTTCATATGCAAAGTGCTTTTCTACTATAGGCCAATTTCTTCCCCCTTCCCTCTAAATGACATGATCCTTGTCTATATGATACAAGTTTTGATGAGTAGAAGGTAATTTGCGGCAAAAACTATCACCTATTTCCCTATCTGAGTTTCTAATCTATCATATCCTATATCAGGAACCTTGGACAAACTTGGATGTTATAATTTCTTCTCTCAACGACCTGTCCTGGTCGCATCATGATTATTTGCTGTTCAAATTGCAAAGTAGAATTAGCTTATTCATTGACAAAGGTGAAAAGTACGAATCTGGTCATATACTCTTTTCTTTTGTTCTATGATGCCAATCTCCTTGTACTCCCTTCGTTATTCTTGTATGTAAACCTATGTCATCTTAATACGCGATGCAAATGATAATGAAGCAATGAATTGATTTTGGGGGTGCATTATTCCAATATTGTGATCCGACTATCAAGTCCTTTTAGGTTCATGGATCTTGATATATGACATTAAAGTTCATACATGAATATTACATTTGGATATTTTATAGTGTTTGGCTGCCACTTTCTGGAAGAAGAAAGGGGCAAATAAAAGATTGCAAAGCTATGTGTAACAAATCAATGTTCTGGGAGAACAAGGGCTTTAGATTTCAGGAGCTGAAAGATGATTAGTCTTACTGGTCTTATTTTCCAATAGCTTGTTTTCTCACCTTTTCATTCTTTAGCATGAATGTGATGTGTTGCTATATGCGCTTACCTTAATTTTATAGTTATATTACTTTTTTTAAAAATCAGGAATTTTTTGATGCTGAAATCAAGAAAATGAAGATAAAGAACTGCTACTTCCCTCTGTTTGTATCACCCGGTGTGCTGCAGAAGGAAAAAGACCACATTGAGGGTTTTGCCCCAGAGGTAAATTATATGAGAATGCTATTGTCTTATCATTCCATAGTATTAAATATCATTATTTGGGAAGAGGGATAGGCTTCCCTAAAGAAAGTGTGGGATCTTTTTTATGTTCAGTCTGTAGACTGTAGGGAGTTTTCTTGTTTATTGCTGTCAACCTTTGAGTTTGTTGCTTTGTCTCATGATTTGGATTGGGAATCTTTTTTTAAGGTTGCGTGGGTGACCAAGTCTGGACAATCTGAGTTAGAAGTGCCAATTGCTATCCGTCCCACAAGTGAGACTGTTATGTATCCATACTATTCAAAGTGGATCAGGGGACATCGTGATTTGCCCTTACGACTGAATCAGTGGTGCAATGTTGTCCGTTGGGAATTCAGCAATCCTACTCCTTTCATCCGGTAAGCGTATGACATGCTTTTATAAAATTGACTCTAACAATTCGTTGCTTATGTTGTGCACCTTTTTCTTTCTCTATACTATTTAGAATGGTATTTGTGTTTATCATAGTACATTAATAACTAAAGTTTCATGCATATCAAAATATGTTAAAACATAAAGAATACCCATTTAATTTTGCAAAATGTGTCGAATATGAATTATAGTTTTTTATTCTTATTTTGGTCTAAGAAATAAATACCAATTATATTATCTTCTACTTTTTGGATTTTTAAGATAAAGACACATAAGCATACTTATTTACTTATGATAGCAATACTTCTCTAGTCAAGATTACTATAACTATCATTGAAACCCCAAACTCAGAACACAGATGTGGACCCTGACCTTGATTGCTTGCCTCAGATTGCGGAACAGACGCAACCAGACAGTTCAGAGTTACGTTCTGTTTTGTTAACATTACCCAGACGAAATTGCGCAAAGAACGATGATTAAAGTTTTTGAAAGAAAATCAAGAAAAGAAGATATATAAAATCTTAAAAAGAAATCAAGTGAAGAGAAAAAAAAAAGAGAAGGTACAATGTAAGAGTGCTGCTAGAGGCTCCTTCTTCCTTAATTGACCTAACCCTAAACCACACATTTACACTTGTTAAAGTGGGTGACACCTGCAATTACTGTCTTTGAGTGAGCACTTGCTTTAGCTTAATGTTAGGAAATGATTATATTGGGTAGTTGGCTTGTCAGTACAATGTAACTGTTTTTAAGGAAAGGAAGAAACAGTCATATAAGCCACTGTTTTGAGCAGTAGTTTAACAATACTCTGTCTGTTGAGAGAAAAGTTCATTGTTGTCATTATAATCATAAATATGACAATTGATTTGGACTTTCCTTTTCCTTGTAGGAGTCGGGAATTTCTCTGGCAAGAAGGTCATACTGCTTTTGCTACACAGGAAGAAGCAGATGCCGAGGTATGATATCATATTTATCAAAAATAAATTGTATAATTGATGATTTCATGTTTAATTTGAGTACCTTTTAATTAAAGAAATTAAGGCATAATAATTGGCTTGTAGACTTTGGGCTTGTGGATGCTGTTTTTCTTTAGAAACTTATATGATATCCTACCACTTAAGCTTCAAAATCTTGATTTCTTTCCTGTGTAGATGTTAGTCTACATGACATTGATGTGTGCTGAAGCCCCTTGGTTTCACCTAGCTGATATTCTACTACACAGTATACAAGCTCATATAGTCATGTGATGACTTTTTTCGTTGGTGTCTCCTGCACTCAAAACACTCCAAATGTGTTGTTAAAAATAGCAGGGCCTTCCAGATCCTTGTTTCTTGGTTTTTCATGATCCTCTCTAGATCTGTGTTTTCATTTGAATTATGTTAAATTCTTGGTTTTTTAACGATCGGTTCCTGTCTTTAGAAATTTTATGGTATAAAGCATAATTTTTAGCCTCTTTATGGGCTAAGGCCCATGGTCGCTTTCAACATTGTTCTTTAAACGAGCTATGTAGAGGAGAATGGAGCATACTAATGTACTTAGATAGCCTGGGATTTCTCATCCCTATAATGTACTACATAAGTTTCTTCATTAAAAATTTTTTCTTTATCAAAAAAAAAATCATAAATAAAGTTTGTAGAAAACTATTAGTTCATGTTTTTCCTTGTTTCCTTTTGAAGGAATAATTGCACAAAAAAAAGTTATGTCCTTGTGGAATGTTTGGTTGCATTTAATTATCATTAGTCAGAAGAATTCACTTGATAATGTCTGATCATGTGATTGGTGCTTCAGGTTCTCGACATATTGGAACTCTACAGGAAAATATATGAAGAATATTTGGCTGTTCCTGTTATCAAGGGCAAAAAAAGTGAAATGGAGAAGTTTGCTGGTGGATACTACACAACTAGTGTTGAGGTAGTTGCATTGTTTTAAATAAGATTGAGTTACTTCCTTTGGAACTTTTGCTATTTTTTGCTGTCTTGATGAATGTAGTTATAATATTATATTCTTGAGAATTGACCAGTTTTGTCCTCCAACTTGTTCCTCAATTATATTTATTTTTTTCTTTCCAGGCTTTTATTCCCAACACTGGACGTGGAGTACAAGGTGCAACCTCACACTGTTTAGGTCAAAATTTTGCAAAGATGTTTGAAATCACTTATGAAAATGAGAAAGGAGAGAAAGCAATGGTGTGGCAGAACTCATGGGCGTACAGTACTAGAACGGTCTGTAGACTACGATCCTTTTGTTATTGCAGTTCATTTGTTTTATATTGGTGCTTAATTTTGGACTACTGAATAGGAGAATTGTTATCACTTTCCATTCCACTTCCTTTGTTCTTTTGTTCCAAGAAAAAATCTTCTATGTACCAAATAACAATATACTTTCGAATAATAAGCATGTGACTTAAAAGTGAAAAATTCTTTACGTGATCAAATATCCCTTTAAGTTACTAAATCAAAAAGTCATCCAATTTTGATCAGTCAAAGAAAAACCGAGTTGTTTGGGAAACTGAATTGGTTGCTTTCGATGCTAATGATCATGTCTAAAGCCTTGTTGCCAATATTTTATTCTGAAGTCATGATGTCAATATATATTTCTATAGCCTTTCGTGTCGTGTCTCCAAATCAGTGCCTTTCCTAGATTGAAGCTGGTTGCAGGATCGATTATCTAGATAATTAGAGTATATTACAAATAGGGCTGGTGATATCATTGACATCACGTGTTGCTCAAGTTGTTCTTTATTTGTTTTCAGCCATTCATTCACAGAGTTTGTTGTTTAACAATTTGAATGAGAAAAAGTAAGACAACCCTAAGGGCTAATAGGAAAAACAGCTGGTGTCACTTGTCAGTGGTACCTAATTACTGTATGAATTTGCAATTGCCTTTAATAATGCCCAAAATGGCTAAAACCTGCTCATTTTGGTTTTTAAATTGCAGGGAGATTACTAAAATAGGTAATTCTGGCTGTTATGTTCCAATTGACTGATGATATTCTGCCACCTGCCTTTTTGTATGATCAATCAATTGACTGATGATCCACTGTTTATTGTGTATATGCAGATTGGGGTCATGGTGATGACACATGGTGATGACAAAGGCCTAGTTTTGCCTCCAAAAGTTGCAGCTGTTCAAGTCATAGTGGTGCCTGTCCCTTTCAAAGATGCAAATACACAAGGAATCTTTGACGCATGTTCTAATACCGTAAAAATATTGAGTGAAGCAGGTATTCGGGCTGAAGCAGATCTTAGGGATAACTATTCTCCAGGTTGGAAGTACTCACATTGGGAGATGAAAGGTGTTCCTTTGAGACTTGAGATTGGACCAAAGGATTTAGCCAATAGTCAGGTGAAATTTCCGGACATGCACTCTTGATCTCATTTTATTACTGTGCCGATTACCTGTACTGCTGTCATTAAAAAATATATATTCGTCATTTCAAAAAAAAAGAAAAGAAAAATATATATTCATGGTTTTTGCTATGCTTGTCATACATTTGTGGTTTTTTGATGGATTTACTGACTTTTGTTCGTGTGAACTTAGGTTTCAATATTACTATATTTACTAGTTCATCATGTCTCTTTGATGTGGGTGGGCCGGTAGGGTTAAAATGACATTCCACAGGCCTTATTGAACAGCTATTGGATTTTTGAACCTCATGGCTTCAAGTGCAAAAATTTAGCTTCATTTTCTATCTAGTGCTCTCAAATATGAGCATTGGGCCATAGCTTTAAGATCTTGCTCTGGTGTTACTAGAAATAGAGTTCTTAAAAATCTTGTTTTTGCCTATGTACATACGAGAGATTTTAAATATGGGTGATACTGATGATAGTTAAATAAGAATATCAGAATATGTTTGTTAGGTGTGAAACCTTATAACTACAGAATCGTTAAATATAAGAACTAATTCAGACTATGTAATTTGAAATCCCCATGCAGTGCCCTACGCTTTAATGGTCGGTTGGTTTTAGTGTTACTATTCTGCGCTTTTGTGAGGCTATTTGTATTAGTTTTATACGTGGTATGGGGCTAAATTGGAGTATTGAAAAGATATATTGTTATTATACTATATAGTATGCTTCGAGTACTAAACTATTTGTGGCTCTGTCACAAGCTGTTTGTTTGAAGGGAAGGATGTGGGCACCACTATCTCTTGCATATAAAAAAAATTCGGGTAGCACTAATAGTCCTGGGTTTTTTCACGTCTCAATAATCAATATTAATGGATTTGACAGCCATAAGGGGTATAATATTTGGACATTGACTGCTCTACTTTACATGCATGCTTTCTTTGGGGGAAACTTTAGCTGTGGCGTCACTGGTAGTTTCGACATTGGCTGTCAGATTCATTGTCAGATTTAAGTAATTAAGCTTGAACTTGGAAAAGCTGGAAAGTAATGATTTTCCCATTTTGGGTATGGAAGTGAATAAATCATAATCATATGTCTTGAATATTGAAATGTGAAACTATTGCCATGTATAGGTTCGTGCTGTTCGACGTGACAATTCGGCGAAGAAGGATCTGCCAATGGCTAATCTGGTTGATGAGGTCAAAGAACTTCTGGATGCAATCCAGAAGAATTTGTATGATCTTGCAAAGGAAAAGAGAGATGCATGCGTTCAAAAGGTTAGGACATGGGATGAGTTTGTTGAGGCCTTGGCTCAGAAAAAGCTGATCTTTGCTCCTTGGTGTGATGAAGAGGTATTTTGCATTCCATTTGTGTCAATGTTTATATTTTTAAGTCATATTTTCTGATTTCTGGCATGGTCATCATATCCAAACTTCTTATAATCAATTCCAATCTCTGAGAGCATAAATGTTCATCTGGTCATTTCTTTGCATGGCCCGAGAGCAAAATTAGGAGAACATTTCCTGTAGTCTGCCTGTATGATGTCGCCTTTGCACACTCTGATGTGTGCTGTTCTTAGAAAAAATTATAATAATCATCTTTGCGTTCACATGCACTGTTTGAGCCATACGAGGCAGTCAGAAAGATTTGAATCTCCCTCCATGTATTCTTTTCTCGTGCTTTTGGTTTCTAGAATGTCACGGGATCCACTTTTTGAGTACAGAAACAGTTGGTCGTTGTGTTGTGCAATCTATAGGAACATATGGCCTATTTTTAGTCGTCCCTGGTCAGCCCCCTTCTCTGAAGTAGATGTTTTGTTATGTCTTTTTTTATGGGGAAAAGTACAAAAAGCATCAAATGAGTTCATGAGAATCACAGGTTAGACTTGTGACATGGATTTGATTCTCACCACAGGTCGAATTAGTTCTCTCTCCCCTCTTGTCCTTAAGGATTCTCTAGCCTACCCTTGAATCCAAAAAGACATCAAATGAGTTCATGGAAGTGTTGTCACTGTCTTAATTTTACACAATATTTTCTCTTGGAAATGTGCCAGAATATTTAATGCCTTGTTTTTTAATCTATTCAGGAAGTTGAGAAAGACGTCAAAGCTCGAACAAAGGGTGAGATGGGAGCTGCCAAGACTTTGTGCTCACCATTTGACCAGCCAGAGATGGAAGAAGGTATTGGCTCCTTATTCCTGTGTGACACATTTAGACATACCTCTCATCTATCGATTACTAGTCTAACTATTGCACTGTATTACTTTACCGCAAGTTTTGAGCAATTACGGCCCGTTTGGTAACCGATATTAAATGGAATATGGTAATGGAATGTTAGTGTAATTTTGGTAAGAATATCTCTTGATAAATTTAATGACCATACTTATTTTCCTTCAACAAGCACATTTTTTCACAAATTCCAATGCATTAACACATGTGGTATTAGGTGGTAATGAAAAATTATGAATAAATTTTTTTTTTATGATCAAGCTTTCATTGCCATGGTAATAACATGATGCATATCATGAAAATTTACACTACAAATCATGCTCATTACCACCAATTAGTACCATTAATCAAACGGGTCGTTATGGTAATAAAAAAGTAATGTTGGCATCAATTCATTGTTTTCTCTCGTGGGTCATTATAACATGCAGAAACTCGTTATCTTGTAATTCTTTCTTGCTGAAACCTCAAGTGAGTCAATGATGTAGAGTTCTGCGCCTTGTCGTAGTATAAAGTTAATCCATTGCTATCCCGTTTTGTTGAAGGTACCCTTTGCTTTGCATCCGGAAAGCCAGCTAAGAAGTGGACGTATTGGGGCAGAAGCTACTAATTATAATCTGCAAATGCTCTTACCTGTAATTTTTACATGAAAGATGCCACTCGCTACTCAAGATACTGTGCATTTCTTCAAATACAATCATATTATAGATAGGTCTTTTGGAGTATTTGTATTTTTGACACTACAAGAATTGAATGATTTTTGTCTCGGACTTTGTAGAGCACATCACAATACATTCCCATCTAAAGTGGTTACTTGTTGAAGAGTTTTGAACATTTAACGATATATGTTAGGAGTTCAATTTTTGTTTTTTGGTTGAGGTGGCATTTATCATTAGTTTCTTATTAATTTACTTCTCTAAGCTTAAAAAGCTTTCATTTTGTTTTGTGTCATGTATCAAATTCAAAAGGATACATGAAATATGTTCACATAACAAATGAGAGCTGCTTTTCTTTTGTTGGGCTCTTTTGTTCAAATTATTTCAAGGAAAATTTGCAACCTGTTCCTCACTAAACTTTCTAGAACCAAGATTATATGAGAACCGTAAGAATCAATTTGTCTGATAAAAATGCATTACTTTTTACAAAAAATATGGTACTTTTGAACAAAAAAATATTATTTTTGTTTTCAAAAAAACCTAATTCTTTTTAGCAAAAAAAAAGTGTTATATAGGAATGAAAATATGCTAGGATGTGACAAATGATTTCATACTATCACAAGTAAATCATAATAGTAAAATCACTTATTTTCCTAATAAGGTTGTTTAGTTCACACCTTAAAAAATAAGTAATTAGTAAATATCACTTACAATTAGTAAAAATTAATTTTAATCAATAATTAAAAGTCACTTTAAATTAGTAAAGTTCCATTGTAATATAGAGAAATCAGTTTCAATTTGTATAAATTAGTTACAATAATTAAAAATCAATTTCAATTAGTAGACATCAACTGAATCAGTAAAAATCATATGAAGTAAATAGGGGCTAAATAATGGCATATATAATATAATTTGTGAAAAGTAATGCAATAAAAAAATAATATGGTCAACCTAAATATATTTAAGTTAATTTTGTAAGATATTTAATTATTGTTATACAAACTGAATACTTAAAAATACAATAATACATGCCCTCAACTCCACCTTAAATCATTAGAGCTAGAAAGGACCCAAAATGTGAATTTTGCTTGGAAGTATTCGTGATTTTTAAACATTATGCACTAAAATATTATATGAGAAATTTAATATTAATGAAAAATACTTTAGTGCATTAAAACAAATTTAAAAGGATTTATATTTTCAATTTACAACAATCATGAATAACATCCAAAATTAAATTTGCAATAATATCAAATATCATCAAATATACATAAGTGAAAACTTTCATTTAAAATACTACTCATATCAATATATATAAATTTCCGTACCATTACTTATCTCAAAAACCAAAATACTTAAAAATATAAAAACAAACTCAAAAAAATAAAAATTAAAAAAATACTCCCTCCGTTCTTTTTTGATCTTCCACTTTGGATTTTTCACACATATTAAGAAAGATAAAATCTTTGGGTTATAGTGAGTATTATTTTAATTAAATAATAATGTGAAGTAATTATTATATTGGAAGTATGAGGTTGTAGTGGGTATTATTTTAATTAAATAGTAGTGTGAAGTAATAATTGTATTGAAAGTATGAGAGAGAAAATAATTATAAATAAAAGAAAAGGGGTACATTAAAAGAAAAGGGGGTTTTAAGGGGTAAAAGTAGAATAAAAACTTTCTAAAAATAGAAAGTATTCTAAAGTGAAAGAACTTTTGAAACGATCCGTTTATTCCGTTATAGTAATGTGGAAGATAAAAAAAAAACGGGGGGAGTATTTAAAATTCCTTATATTTATCCTTTTCTTTATTAATTTTGGATGAAGGTAACAATATTAATAGTAATGAACAGTAATTTACTTGCTCCTCACTTTCTTTTTAACCTTCTCTGTTCATCACTTTCTTCCATCTAACATTTTTGTCCCACATAATCAATTATCTTTTCCTCCTTTCATGATCCCCTTTATTCACTCTCCTTCCTCATTTCATGATCAATTTTCTTTGCTTCCTCCATCTTTCCCAGCTTCTCTGTTAGGGACACAAAAAAAAAACTAGGGTTCCACAAATCTAGGTTTAATACCGGTTTCAATCAAGAATACTAATACAAAACGAAAATGAAGGCATCAAAAAATCCGATTTACAGAGTGTGAATCATTAATTAATAATCAATGAAGGCTTCAACGAATCTGGTTTTTTCAACCTTTATGTTTATTTGACTTTTGATCCCTGATGTTGGTTTATATTAATGATAATTGTAAATTACAGTTGAATCTGCGATCTAGGGTTTTTTTTTTTTTTTTTTTTTTTTTTTTCCTTGTCTAAAGGTTTTGAATTGGTTTGTAAAATTTGTGGGTTTTCATTTTTCGTAATTGTTTTAATTGATTCTATGTTTTGAAGAATTTTTTGGGTTTGATGTTTATTCATGTATTGTTCTCTTTGTTTGAATTCAATCAATAATAGAAGTATTTTCTTGTTTCATAAAGAGACTATTAACATGGTTATTGAATGCATGATAAGGGATTAACTCCTAATACTTAGAAGTTGAATTGCATGATCAAGGGTGCTTGTGAATTGGAGTTTGCTGAGTATGCAGAGTATGTGTTCGATGAAATGTTTAAGAGAGGTGTGCGGGAATTGTAGTAGTTATGACAATATAGTTGCGGGATATTGTAGAATGACCAAAATTTCTAAGTTGGATAAGTGGCTTAATCAAATAGTTGAACAAAAGTTTGTTGTTGATATTGGTGATCAGTGCATTTTGTAGTTAAGGGTAATATAAACAGGACATTCTGGTACTTCTATAAGATGATGGAAATGGGGTTTACACAAAATCTTATGAAATTCACATGTTTGGTTGATGGGTTATGCAAGAGGGATAATAGTAAGCAATCTTTTGAGTTAAAGGAAATGGTTAGCAGAGGTGTGAGACCTAATGTTTACGCACATACAACCTAGAAGGGATGGACCATTTGTAGGAATTGCTGAATTCGAGTTATTGATCATATTATTACTAGAATGTTGCTCGACACATTTTACTTTTAGATCTCAGTTGGTCACATATTATCTCTTGGTTTTTCTTGCTCATCAGACAACTCTAGTGCACCACGACTTGTGAGTTGATACCCCTGTGCCAAACAGTACTTGCGTCTCTATTGGTTGATGGGTCATGATATTGTGAATCGTAGAAGATCAATTGAAGGTTTTTTCTAAAGCTAGAATATTCAAGTTTGTTTGTGAAATTGACAGATTGAAGAGATCATCTTTGAGACTTTAAAACTTAATGTATACAGATTGTGTGCAAGTTTAATCTCAATTGCAAAAAGTCATTGTCATTTCCAAATTTGTCTTGTATTCTTATTCATTCCTTTAATTTGCTTGATATTGTGCTAATTGTATTGTATATGAACTTTATTTAGTATAATTATTATCAACTAATGCACTTTTAATTACGATTTAAATTTAATAGGATTTCGTGCGCTTCCTACCAACTAGTTAGTAAAAAAAAAAAAAGAAAAATAGAGATTAATGCTTCCAAATTTAATGCACTTATATCTTGTAGTAATAGTTTTTTGGGTAATTTGTCATCAATAACACAACTTATTCGCAATCCGTTAAGAATAAATCGACCTATGGTTTATTTTTGAATAAACCCACTTAAGGGGTTTTTTACGGAGAATAAACTCACCTAATGTTTAATAGGTTACCAAACATGTAACTAAGGGTTCATTCTTAATTGATTGCAAATAAGTTGTATTATTCTCAGCAAAGAATTCCTTACATGGGTTTATTAAAAATAAACTATAAGTGGGTTTATTTCTAGCGGATTACTAAAAGGTTGATTTATTAATGACAAATTCCCTGTATTTTTTATATAATTGACCTAATTTGGCTTAAAAAGATTAAAGAAAAAATTATAACTAAAGATTTTGCTTTCTCTTTACATATTTTGAAAAAATGTTGAAAAAGGAAATTCCAAGCAATTAGTGTGTTATCTTAAATTTAGCTTTAAAAAGAATTGATAGATTACTCATCATAATAAGGTGCATCTTCTTTTCATGGGAGTCCATTTTCTAAGAACTTCACTATTAAGCGTGCTTGATGGGGAGCAATCTTTGGATGGGTGACATCCTGAGAAGTCTTCCGGGTGCTGCATGAATGAGGCCAGAGTGCACTGGAAAGACTTGTGTTAATTTGTGAGGTCAGTCTATAATCTCCATAGATAGTCACCGGCGGTCTGAGAGGCCGAGGTGTTACAATTAGCTACTAACTTATAATTATCCTCCATATTGCAAAACCTTATTAAATTGCATGGTTTAAAAAAAATATTACAACACAACATTCCATTACCCAAACCTATTAAGTAGTTTCCACCTAGGATGGAGTTTAAAAGGGTCAAATATACACAACTTTACCCCGTTAATAATAAAATAACAATTTAAGAAATGAGTAACGTAGAACAAATTAAAATCATGATCATAAATCTTATTATGGAATTTTCTTTGCTAAACTACATTATATTTTATTACTATTCTTAACATTTAATATCAATAAATAAACGGGTCTTTAATATTTAAATATAAGATTATTACCATGTAAACACGTGCAACATATCTAAATGATAACATGTATAAAAAAGTATCAGTTTTTTGTGTAAAGTTATACAACAATAATTCCAAGGTAATTCAAAACTGATTTTCATGTAATTAATTTTAAAAAATATACCTAAAATAATATAGATATATAATGTTATAATTGTACTATTTTTGAAAACTTAACTAAAACAACTTGTTATAGGGATTTAATTGTTACAAATGATTTTTAATATGATAATAATTATTTTTATTTAATTTTGTGTAGATTTTGAATTCTAATTGTAAAGTTAATGCAACATAATAAACACAAAGTCTATAATATTTCGTCAAGAGTATTATCAACATTATATTTTTCATTTAGTAACTCTTTTATTTAATTGTATGATATATTCATTACAATTATGCATACTAATTTCAACGTAGCTGCAATCATTTGCTTGCATAGAGATTTTAATGGCATGAGCAAAGATACAATCAAATTATAATTTGAAGGCACATGGACTAAATATTTGTCGTTAAAAAAATAATTATTTTTTAATTATATTTCTAAAAATTTAATGTATTAATAAAAAGGTAATAATATTTATAGCTCTTAAGGTTGTATATAAAAATTAATAAATTTTTTTATCATTAATAAATATAAATTTAAGGGAGTATAATTATATTAACTTTCAAAGAAAGAATAAATAATAAACTAATAAAGTATAATTAAATTCTTATGATTTTAAAGCAAATATAACATTAAATTACATAAACACAATACAAGATTCTTACTTATATAAAGCCTGTTAGGGCAGTATACATTATTTTTCTTTATAAAAAAAAATGTAATATTGTATTTATTTATTGATGGCTATGGTTTTTGATTTATCTTAAAATAAGACAATATTATATCAAGGGAGATTGGAATCTTGTATAGACCATCCAAAATTTGAGTATAATAATTCTACTCCAATGCTTTGTTATCTTAACTACCATCACTCACCTACAAGGCTACCTACAAGCCTATAATTATATTGGTTTGTCCCTTTAAATTGGTTATCTCATAGTCAATTAACCAAAATCCTCATCATTAGTTAAATTTATTTGAGGGTTTAGTGTGCATACCAGACATTTATTTGGCACTTATAAAAATGAAAGTTTGTGATTTTTTTTTATTTATTTTTCACATTTGAACGAAATAAATACTGATTTTACTTCTCTTTTCTGCACAATTAAGATTATTTAACAAAATTGAGAAGAAAAATAAATCTTAGCCCTTCATTTTTGTTGATGCTAAGTGTCTTAATCTTAAATGAATACTCGACCCTCTTGTAAATTGTGGTACTGGAGAGGATCTAATTTCATAGTCAACAGTCATAATGTAATAAATTTAAAAAAACAGTGAAATACAAATTAAGCTTTAATATTCTCAAATAATAATAGACTTTACAAAATATATTTCTACTTTTAAACTGACCAATAACTTAAAAGGAGTACTTAATTTTAGAGTATAAATATTCTACCTAATTACTTCCTCCTATTCTAATAAACTGTATTTTTTTATGTAAATTCACATTAAATATCTCATTTTCTTATTTGATAACTTTTTTTTTGCTTATACCCTTATAGGATTTAAGTAAATACATAATTACCAATAAATTAACTTTTTTTTTTCTATTACTTAATCCTCTTAAAATATGCATTATCAAATAAGATATTTAATTATACAAGAATAGAGTATTAATAAAAAAACTTAAGTAGACTAAAACCTCATTTGCTTAACACTTCACTTCACTATGTAAGAAAAATTAATGTAAAATTCAATATATAATTTACAATTTTAAAAATATATATAATCTTATAACATGATGACTATCTTTAACTCTAATTGATCCAAGTAGGTTCAACCAACCCGATTTGAATCCATTTTTCTCAACCGGATTCCTACTCGTTCATTGGTTTCTCCCTCATCATTATAAGCATAAGCGAATCCACCATGTCGGGTTAAATCCATACCCGACATTTCATCATCGGGTGATATCCTTAATAATTTAAGCTTATGAAGTATCAAGAAAAGAGGTCCCATTGTGAAGCTAACCCATCCAATTATTGCTAAGATTTGAACAATATGGGCACCTAAAAGCCTACCACCCCCACCCATTAACAAACCATAAGGTCTACCCGTACTCGGATACACCTCATCAACATACTTTTTACTCGCAAAAAGTGCGGTAAAAAGGACCCCCCATGTCCCACATCCGCCATGCAATTGGGCTGCTTCTAATGGATCGTCATACTTATATCGATCCGCTAATTTATTTGACCCGATCAAGACCCACGCAGCAACAAACCCACAAATAATTGCAGCCCACGGTTCAACCACGGAGCATCCGGATGTGATTGCGGCAAATCCGCCCAATAAACCGTTACAAACATCGGTTACATTCCAATGACCCGAGAGAATCCGTTTTCCAAATAATGTGGTTAAAGCAGCTGTGCAACCGGCCAATGTGGTAGTGACAGCTGTCCTTCCAATTGCACTCCATTGGCCGTAATATGGGGCGGATCCATCATTGTATGTGACTAGAATCTTGGTAAACGAACCCGGGTTGAAACCGTACCACCCGAACCAAAGTAGAAATGTTCCTAACACTACCAATGAGGCACTATGACCTCGTAAGGCTACTGATCGTCCTTCATGATCGAATCTTCCGATCCTATAAAATATAATATATATTATTTTAAAAATTAAAAGAACATAAATTATAAAAGAAAACATAAGTTTCTATATGAAATAGTCTTACTATTAAACCATTCAAACCATATCACTTGATTTTTTAAAATTTGTTTACATATAGACTACTTGTGAGGATCGTCTCTGATAGAGACGATATCTCACAAGACCAATAGCCTTATTTCCTTTAAGTGGATTAGATCCCCATACCAACACAAAGTATATATGTCTAAAGATGTATTCTCTATTTTAAAAATAAGATTTTCTTTGGTTTTATCTTAATCCATAGAATTTATTTAATTAATTAATTTTGAAGTGATCTTCATCCTTGGATAATCCTGCATGTGATTGTTGTGCTAAAAATGGTTCAACTTTAATTTAACTAATGGGAGTATTTCATAAAAGAATCTTATTTAGTCTTTACATATAAATATAAATAGGCATGGCGGTTTCACGGTTCCGGCAACTTTTTTCCGGCAGTTTCACGGTTCCGCGGTTCGGAACCTGTCGCAAACGATTCCGGTTCCGAATCCGGTTCCAAGCGGTTCGGGACCGGGTAACCCGCCCCGTGGCCATGCCTAAATATAATATTGTAGAGAAGAATAAACTTATCTCCTATTGTTTTATTGTCCATTTTGAGATTTTGGCAATAATAATTTGAGAATGAAAATTTTGAAGATAGTGGATTATTATTATTATTATTATTATTTTTTTTTTTTTTTTTTATTATTATTATTTGTATTGAAAATAGTAAATTTATTTTAAATAAGCAGACAAGGTATTATTTTTATTGATAATTATATAAAATATTTGCATATAAATTGGTAAATGCATTGGTAATGGGTAGATGAGATATTATTTTATTAGTATTGGTTGTATGAATGCATTAATATGGAGAAATAAAAGGACATATTTTGATATTTTATAAGTTGTGAAATTATTTTGGTCTAAGAATAGTTATATAAA
The DNA here is from genome assembly GCF_026212465.1 of Amaranthus tricolor. Lineage (NCBI taxonomy): Eukaryota > Viridiplantae > Streptophyta > Magnoliopsida > Caryophyllales > Amaranthaceae > Amaranthus > Amaranthus tricolor. The sequence continues at coordinate 39,238,865 of NC_080047.1, forward strand.
CAAAAACTATTTTAAATTGAACAAATTTTTAAAAATATGGAAAATTAAAAAGAAGCGAACGGAGTTTTAATAGTTAAGTTTAATATTATATTAGCATAAAGGTTGAATGAGTTTTATATTTTGGACATTTCATTTTAATAATTTCTTTTGTCTAGTATTTGTTTTAAAAGAATATTTCCCTAAAAGGCACAATAAAATTATAATTTTCTTTTAAATCAAAATTTACCAAGTGATACATATTTTTTTAAAATGAAAGGTAGGCCATATATAATAAATAACTTAATCAAAACTTACGATTTTTTCTATTTTAGCGGCTAGCATACGTTCAATTAGCTATACCTATACTTATATAGTAACTACTTTAATTTTCATCAATAATATTGTTTTACTTGAAATTTTTTATGTATTTAAAAGGTAATTAAGTAAAATTTTTACTTTATTTGTCTCAATAGTTGTTAATTTATAAATTTTGACGGTTTTAAGATGAGACTATTTCTATTAGTCTGATTCATTACACACTTACGGTCTAAAAGTTTAAAAATGATCACTCTTTATAGTCATACATTCAAGACTTACTATTAATTAATTATGTGCAATCAAGTATATTCAAATGCGTGAAAATACTTCCTCCGCTTTTTCACTTGCACCCACACTTTTTTATACAGTCTGATGTGTTTAATTATCGAATTGTTTATATCTATATACACAACTAAAAATTATAAAAATTTTATATTATAAACATATGTAACAAGACGAACAAAATAAAATGTCACATGATTATTTTTTTTTCTCCTATATTAGTCAGAATATGTAAAGTATTATAAAATGATAAACAATTAATTTGGGTGCAATTAAAAAAATTATTATTAATTTGAAACGAGCAAATAAACAGTAAAAGTAAGAGGTTTGAATAAAGAAAAATAGTACCTTGGACCTTCAATAAAAGCACCCCAAAACCCAGCAATACCACCGACCATATGAACAACACCAGAACCCGCAAAATCAATTACACCCGACCCGAACAAAAGATTACCCGCATTATTAGCACTGGCCCACCCATCAGCCGACCAAAACCAATGCGAAACAACCGGGTAAACAAACCCGGTCAAAAAACCCGAATAAATCAAATACGCAACAAACTGAGTCCTTTCTGCAATAGACCCACTTGTAATCCCCGCCGCCGCAATCGCAAACGACCATTGATACATAAAAAATGAATAATCCATTTCAGAATCGGGTACCGAATGAAGCCCAAAAAACCGGGAACCAATAAACGGGTTACTGGGTGATCCGAAAGCGAAGGCGAACCCGAATAGATAGTAAGAAATTGCACCGGCAGCAGCGTCGAGAACGTTGGTGAGCATGATGTTCATGGTGTTTTTGGCTCGAACAGAACCGGCACAAAGCATGGCGAAACCGAATTGCATGGAGAAGACAAGGTAGGTTGAGAAGAGAAGGAAGGTTGTGTTAATGGCGTGGGATGATGAGGAGAAGTTTGTTGAGGTTGCGGTGAAGCGTGAGCAGATGTAGGAGGCTGCTGCTATTGGGTTTGTTGTGTTTGGGCCTAAGTATTTTTGGAGTTCGGAGGGTGAGCATGGTGGGTATGGGTATGATGATGACATGATTTTGGTGAATGGGATATATTGGATATGATAGAATGATGATTTGAATAATGGAAAAGGGTTTTGAGGAAGGGAATATATGGGAAAAATAGAGATTTAGAGGTGGAGTTTTTATGAGGGGAAAATGGAAAAGGAGATAGGAGACTAGAGATTAGAGATCCTATCTTCTTGGAGATTTGAGAGGAGAGATTCACGTGAGTTTGGACTTAGTGTACTTTGGTCCTCTTGTTTTTTTATTCTAAAAAATTGTCTTTCGATGAGACGATATTAAATATATAAATTTTTATATGAGACGGTTTCACTGTGAGATATGTCTCATATTTGGATTAAATAGTTCAATGATAGAAACTAAGTAAATATCATAATCATAATCATAATCATAAATGCTAATAAAAAAATTGAAAAATAACACATGGTAATTTTTTAGAGTTTTGACAAATATAAAAGTATTAATTTGATAGGACTATAATTAATTGTGTGCGCAGATTTTCTAGATGAATTTAAAGTTAAATTAAGTACGTATTTGAAATATATTTTTACATTAAATCTTTATTTAAATAAGAAGCTTAAAGGGATTAATTGTTTCAAAAAAAATGTTTTATACGTAAGTAAGAAATTATTTTTGAATAATATATTGATTTAAATCATCATCATAATCATAAATATTAATAAAAAGAGCTGGAAAATACCAAATGACAACTTCTTAAAGCCTTGCCAAATGTATTTAGTTTTGTAAGGCTATAATTGATTGCATGAAAATTTATTTTTAAAAAAATTTAAAATTAAGTAAGATAAGTATTTAAAAGATTTAATCACATTAATTCTTTATGCCCATCATGGGTTATGCTTACGCCATTTGCTTAGTAATTTTAATCGTGCTATGAGTAATGTTCAACTAAAGATGTTGTTCGGTAGAATTGTTGAACAAAGACAACAATCTAAGTTAATCGATCCGGTTTTTGGAAATTCAGGTTGCAAAACGAGAGGCCAGTTACTAACTACGAACAAAAATTTAACCATACTTAACGAGGACTTCCTTTATTCATAATTACTAACTACAAACAAATATATTGGCCTTTTTAACTGGTAACCTTTATTTCCAATTAATAAATGTGAAATAATTCAAACTTCAACTCTCAAACTAAAGTCTAAAGGGTACTTATTTTTTGATTCTTTTTGTTAAAATTGTTCACTTTCAAATTTTCTCATAAACATTAGACTAACCCACCGCCGAAAATATGAGTCATTCAATTCGTGATTCGTGAATTTCCTTTCTAATTTGTTCCAACTTCTCCCTGCTGTCAAATTCCCCCTCCCTATTCCTTTCCTAATTCCCGCCTGAATCCGAACTTACCATGGATGCCAAATCTGTGGCTCCTTTCATTAATGGAGACACCTCCATCTTCTTCACTAACCCAATCATGTCGAATCATGGTCAAAGCAATATCTAATTCTTAGGTATGGAATTTTTGAAAATCAATTTTTAATTTACTACCACTAATGTGTTCATTGTGTATTTGTGTGGAAAATTGCCCAATTTCAGTTTTGTTTGAAGAAATTAAAAGGCAATGAATCGAATCTTAACTGTTCGCTGTCAATTAAATGCAAAACCGAAATTGGAATTGTATAGAAAAGGTCAGATTTCCGCCTTACACTTTTATGATTTTGTGTCAATTGAATGTATAGACTAATTATAGGGTTTGAAAATTGGTTAACTGATTTATTATTTCTCCTTACTTTAAAAAAGCAATTAGATTTTCAAACCATATGCAAGCGCAGAAATCAGTGGAAAAAATCGAGGAAGAAGACATTTTGAGTGGTGAAAGCATAGAAAATGGGGCATTTTGGACTAGAAAGATTCATAAACTATGCATTGATGGAAATGTTGATAAGGCCCTTCGTCTGTTGGGTCGCCTTCGCCTCCATGGATATCGTCCACACTCGCTAAATCTAAGCAGTATAATCCATGCCCTTTGTTGGTCCCAACGCTATGCTGAGGCTCATCAGCGGTTCCTATTCTTTATTGCTTCTCAATGCATCCCGGATGAGCGCACTTGCAATGTTCTCATTGCTCGATTACTTGATTCTCGTACTCCACATGTTACATTTCATTTGGTTCGACAATTGATCAATGTAAACCCCGAGTTTGTTCCCTCTTTGATGAATTATAATCGTTTAATTGATCAATTTTGCAAACTCCCAGAGCCTCGTGTAGCTCATAGAATTTTGTTTGATATGCTTGATAGGGGTCATTGTCCTACTGTTATTTCCTACACTACTTTGATTAACGGGTACTACACGTATGGTGAAATGGGCGCAGCATTTAAGGTTTTTGATGAGATGTCTGAGAAGGGTGTAACCCCTAATTCGTTGACTTATAGTGTTTTGCTTGGTGGGGTTTTGGTCAATGGTGATGCACAGCTCAGGAAGGACTTGATGAGTAAACTCTGGGAGCAGATGATAAATGTTGATAATCCCTCAATCAACTGTGCTGCCTTTGCCAATCTTATTAATTCTTTGAGTAAGGAAGGATATTTTGATGAAATTTTCGAAATTTCTGAGGATATGCCTCAAGGTAGTAGTATTCCTACGGAATTTTCTTATGCTCAAATGGTAGATTCTTTGTGCAGAGCTGGTAGGCATCATGGGGCATCAAGGATAGTGTATATAATGAGAAAAAAAGGTTATAAACCAAGCATGGCAGCATATAATTCTATCATTCACGGATTAAGCAAGGATGGGGGATGTATGAGGGCTTTCCAACTATTTCAAGAAGGAATTGAATTTGGTTATGTTCCATCTGAATATACGTACAAGATCTTGGTAGAAAGTCTTTGTCAAGCTGGTGATATATACAAGGCAAAGGAGGTACTGCAATATTTTCTCAATCAGAAAACTGCAGACCAAACAAGAATCTATAATATCTATATCAAAGCTCTTTGTTTTATCGACAATGCAACGGAGCTCCTAAACACGCTTATTTCCATGCTTCAGGCGCAATGTAAGCCTGATTTGATCACTCTAAATACTGTTATTAATGGGTTATGCAAGATGGGAAAGATTCATGACGCTATGGAAGTATTTAATGACATGATACTTGGCAAATTTTGTGCACCTGATGTCATAACATTTACTACTATTATTCGTGGGTTATTGAATGCTGGAAAAACCAAAGAAGCTCTTGTTCTGTTGCATGAGAAAATGCCTGAAAGACATCTTGTACCAAGTGTTGTAACTTATAATGCTGTTATTCAAGGGTTATTTAAGCTTCAAAAGGCTAATGAAGCTATGGAGATTTACAGAGCCATGGTTCTCCAAGGTGTGATTGCTGATAGCACCACACATACTATTATCATTGATGGGCTTTGCGAGGCTGGTAGTTTAGATGAGGCCAAAAGATTTTGGGATGAAAAAATATGGCCCTCCAAGATTCATGACCACTTTGTTTATGCTTCCATTCTGAAAGGGTTTTGCCGATTGGATAGATTCGATGAGGCTTGTGACTTCTTATATGAACTAGTAGACTGTGGGGTGTCACCTAATATTTTCAACTACAACATTTTACTTGATACCGCTTGTAACTTGGGTTTGAAGAGGCAAGCTTATCAAATAGTGGGAGAGATGAGGAAGAATGGGTTATCTCCAGATGCTGTCTCTTGGAGGATCCTTGACAAATTACACAAAAATTCACAACTATAAAAACAAGTGAAAAATATACATGCTGATGTGGAAACTGCTGAGGGAAGGATTTCAGAATAAAAGTAGGCGGAGATATGAAAATGTAAGTAAGAGTTTTATTCTTTTTGGCAATTTATATGCATCTATTGGAGTTGGTTTAAAAAACCTTTTTTGTTTCTTTTTGAACATTTCCTGGCTCAGAAATGTGATTATGGTTAATCATCAGAAACACTATATCCCATTATGTCTTGTATCTTATTGTTTATCCACTTTCCTTTTGTCTATCCAATATTTTTTCTTGAAATATTTAGTTGTATTTTCTTCCATTTTTATTATTTTCTGATTGGTATTGGAAATGCTTAATAACTTGTGATTAACTCCTTTTAATTAAGGTCTTTTAAGGTTATGCTTAAAGCTTATGTGTTGTATACTTATCCAATCTGATGTTTTCCTTTTATGACCTACTGGTTTTATTTTGCTTAGGCTATCATCAGTTTTTGCTTCTGGACGGAAGAAATGAAAATGAAAGGCTTTCAGCTCATATATGTGTATCTCTGACCAAAGTCTGAAGGGTTTTGCATCATTGATCGAATCAAGAAACATAATAGTGTGCCCCCATCTGCTCAGAGAAGGGCTATTAGAGGTAACTGCCAATGCCATAGCCTTCTCTTAGTCTTTTGTCAACTTTGGATAGGATGGTGAACAGTTCTTTCGGTAAATAGAACTGGGAACTCGGTGCTTGGGTTGTCGATGCAATTTGTTTGATATATCGAGTTTTTTGCCTTGAATTTTTTATATTCTACTCCCCCACCATTACTTTTTGTCTGTTTTTTAGGAATTATTATTTCTATAAATAAGGGTTTTTTTTGGATGGTGATCCTTAACTTTGATAACTTGTATTAGGCGGACATAATAATTTGAAAATCTACGTTGTGACCCTCAACATAATGATCACGTCCCCCAAATACAAGCTAACTAATAAAGTGTTTGCCAGCTACTGTTAAGGAAAAGCAGATCGATTTGTGTCTTAGCGGAAAAATTGACTAGAAATATATGTAATGGAGTAATTGTGTTCAAGTCTTCATTTCTCTTTCTGCTTGAAGACTTGTGTCGCTCTAAACACAATGGTGTTTTTGAGGATTTGTGAGGCAACTGAAAAAGAGATAGATAGAGAGAGAGAGAGAAGAGAAGACAAAAGGAAAAAAAGTAAAGACCATTAGAAAGTTTCATGTCTTGCTTGTTTTGTTGTATAACTTTATAACTTTTGTTTTTGATATTAAAACCTTTAAAACATTCTCAAGTACACTCATATAATTAGTATTGGACTGTACAATCACAATGGTTAGCATTTGACCTACCTAATATATTAAATTGCTAAATTGCATTGCACCGAGTTCACTAAGTTTGAGCGTTGAGGATATTCGGCTACCTTGTTAGAATTTGGATTGATATTTTGGAATTCCCACATTTTTTTTTTTCACCTTCTTCAGTTCTGACTGTATTACTCTAAATTCATCAGTGCTTTATACATCTTTTATACTAAGCAATTTCTGTGAAAATGCCACAGTAGCAGTCATAAGAATTTGATATAGTTGTTGGAACAATACCTCCTTGTGTAAGAACAGAGATGCCTGAGTGAGAGACTGAGAGCCGAGCGGATATGAAAAACTGTACGGGCAAGTAGAGTGGCTGTTGGGGTGGGCAGTTCACAGAGGCACTGGATTTAATGGAGAATGAAATGCAGAGTGAGAATTTCCTAGAACCTAAAATGTCTTTAGGAATTGGAATGGAATAAAACCTAAAATTGGGACCTTGGGCTATACTTGGGAGGATTTTATTGTGATTCTAATAGATATACTTGAAGAGCAAATGAGCTTCTTGACTGCTACCATGAGAAAATATTTGTGAAAAATTATGTCAACTAAGGAACTGTAGATATAATCGACCATTCAAGATTGTGCTTGAAGAATTTGAGCTCTAGTTTTCTTTATGCTTGAGGTGAGATCTCAATCTAATTGTACATCATGTAGAATTCGTTGCACAAGCCTATATAAACTCATCTGTGTTCTTATATACATTTAAACATGGCTGATACAAGTGCAAGTATAATAGAAACTATGCTCATGGCTAGTTCCTAGTGGTGTCTAAACTTTATAGAACTCTTTACCATGGTCCGTCTTCGATATTCTGAGAGCTTATTTAAATATTTGGTGGAGTCACTTTTGACTATTTAATTGCCGGCTTAGTTTCAAAAAGCTTGTCTAGGCGCATCTAAGGCTATACCTTGGGTGGGCAATGGGTTGAGCGCCTTGATCAGACTGGGCGTGGCGAATTCTTAAGGCTAGCGCCTTAGAGCGCCCTTTGGTCTTAGTCTCAGATGGAGCCCATTTGACTCACTGGGTATACTTTGCGTCCCTTCTTTATTTCTCTTCTTTTTCTCATTTTTTCTCTTCTAGTTTTTTTTTTTTTTTTTTAATATTTTTTTATATTTTTTTTTGTTCTTTTGGGGTTTTTGCTTTAGTTTTTCTTTGGCTTTTGAAGCGACTTGCACCTAAAAGCCAGTGTCTGATGCCTAGAGCCAAGTCTGTATAGACCCTTAGCGCCTTAGGGAGCCTCTTGCTTTTTAAAACTAATATTTTCGAAAAGCTTGAATTTGCATCTCTATAAGTATGATAAAAAGTATTATGTTCCTCTATATTTTTACTGTTCAGTTATCATGGGATTTTCTGGAAATCAAGTGATCATGGAAATAAGGTTCAGAATAAATTTAATTTTTTGGATTATGGGTTTAAAATAATCCGAGAATAACACAATAGAGACTATTGATCTGTGCTACAGAAAATGTGGGTTTCTTGGGTACCTGATCTTATCACTTGCCTATCCTACAAATAACTTGTTTTTTCTGATAATGATCATGGTTTGCCGTTGCTGATTTTCTTGGTTCTTTTACAGGGCCGACTTGTTCAACAATTCTTCGACTGAAGTTCATAGATGCCCAATATTTGTTCAGAAATCTGTAATCTATTACACTGGCAGATGTAATGAAATTGTTCCGATTTAGATGGAATGGGCACAAGTGAATTTAGGTATATTTATCCTTGAGGAAATCGTTACTTACTTTTTTAAGTATTTTATGCCCAATATTTCAATCTATAATCTTTTTTGTATCATGTCACATTCAGAAAGTTAACGTTTCCTATGATAAATGTAGATGATCGGATACTCAATATCCCATGTATTTGGGATCATTGTTTAGACATTTTGTTGATTTGATAGCCTATGCTCATTTATACATGTAAACGTTAAACACATTTTGATGTTGGACGTATTTTTCAACAATCAAGTGGTCATGACTCAATACTATGTATAACTCTACAACTGAAACCAATCTCCAGTGCAATTTGAAAGTACAAGTGTACGTAACTTTCAGAGAGCAACCTAGAAAATATTTCTCCCTTTTGGTCTCAAAAAATAGCAAAAAAAAAAAAAAAAGAAAGGAAAAAAAAACAGTATTAAAATAATAGAATGTTGATGGTGGAAAAGTTGAAAATTTGAACTCAATCTAAAACCTTAGGTGGAGCTACTAAGGTCCTATTTAGTTCAACTAATTTTTACTGATTTAATTGATTTTTAAAGAAAACTAATTTTTACTAATTATAATTAATATTATTGATGGTAATTAATTTTTAATGATAAATTATTTTCTTTAATAAAACTATTTTATACTAATTGTAGCTAAATTTTAAATTATAATTGACCTTTATTAATTAAAATTGATTTTTACATATAAAAATTTATTTTACTAATCAATTATTTCTTTTGGTGAACTAAATAGGGCTATAATGATATTAAGATAATGTCTTTCAAAAATATGATACTAAGATAATGAAAAATTAAGCTTGATCTTAAACTAATCATTGCCTTAATGGTTGATTTTAGCTTGTTTTTAAGAGTTTAGTATGCATATTTACAGTGTTTCAAATGCTTATGTTATGTTGATGAATCAAAAATCAATTACGCCATCTCGTAGTGGTAACAATGACTATCATGGTTGTCACAAAACAAAGATGTATCAAGTAAATAAATAAAAAATCAAAAAACAAAAAGGACAAAAATGATATAACACAAAAAAAAAAAAAAAAAAAAATCCCAAAAGGTCCATTTCAGAACTAATTGCCAGAATAGAACAAGTTCCATGTTGGTAACAACATATTTTTTACATTTTCTTTTTCAAGTAAACAAAAGTACAAGAAAATATATATGGAAAAGCATTCCTACAATAACCATTAACCACCACTAATTAAGGGCAATCTTAAATCAACAAACATACAACTAATACCTTCATCATGATTCCTGGGTGCTCAACTGCTCATAGTCTGTCAAATCTGATTTTATACAGCACCTAGCAGTAGCATAACATCTGCCCCTACCGTATTTGCACTGAAGTTCGACCTAAGAAACTATCTTGTGCCATTTCGGCAAGTTGTAACAGAGATTACATTCATGACAGCAGCTCTTAGAATATCTTCGGTGTTAGCAGACTACAACAGCAAATAAATAACCTCACAATTCAAGCAACGTAGGAACGTTTTTCGATACTTTGATTTGAATGTCCATGCTCAGATGTGAGTTATTTCTGACACTAGCATTCTAAAGCATGTGATGGTACCTACAAAAAATTTGATACATACAAACCAATATTAAAAAGTTGTACAAAACATAAATAGCAAAAAAGAATAGAGGTGTTTATTTAGGTCATCGGATCAATTTCAGGTCAGGTGCTTCGAGCCGGTTCAAAATCAAGTCTTGTGTGCACATGGATTTTTACAAATATTTTAAATTCATTTTGACAACGGGTTAAGTGGGATTGGTTCAAAGGTCAGGTAAATATCGGATTATTGGGTTTGTTTTGAACACCTCTACAAAAGAGTAATATCTCAAAGTACAACCAATAAAAGGGTATGCAACAGTTCTCCTATATAATCTATACATCAGGATTTCGGAAGCAGCAACAGGGTTAAGAGTTAAGACTTAACGCTACCACAAAAACTTGCACAAGGTACCTAACCAATTTCTTTTGCACTGCAGCTACACCTACCACAGACAAGCAGTCACTATCCAGCTCACTTAATCGCATATTAAATCAGGTTTTAACAGTCGGATATAAGCATGATTCCTACGCACACGTTTGGTAGTTTCTACTCTCTAAGGAGCTCATGAGGGAAAGACTTCCCCATAAACCAGATGCTTTGGGAACTGTTATCTGAATTTGCAATTTACGATCTACATTTCTTAACTTAACCCGAAATTCATACACTTCAGTTTAGAATTAACAATCTCCGATATAAGAAACAAGTGCGCACGAAAGTGGAACTAGCAAGTTGACCATCCATCTTACCTCCACCAAATTTTCATCAGGAAAGCATGGAGACGTACAGCTTGAGCTAATGGAACTATCATATTGAAGAATCCTAAGCTTCCCCTCCTACATAAAAGTGAAACCATTGATCAAAATCAACAACACAGAAAGTGAATTATGACATAATCAAAAAAAAGTTCCACATCTCCACCTTAGTTCCATAGACAAGACCGCAACCAGCTGAAGGATGAAAGCAAGCCACATTGACTTCATCCACCGCACTAGGAAGGACTCTCACAAGCTCCATATCAGAAACTCTGTAAACCTGGTAAGATGGAGCAAAACTTAGAAGGGTAAAAAGTACCTTGCCAAAGTAGAAAGCTAGCAGACAAGGGAAAAAACGTTGTCATTGTAGATTTGATTACATTTTTTTTTGGGAAAAGGGTAGCCTTCAAGTGATGATAGCAGAAGGGGTGTTGCTTCAGAAACATCAAACTGGTGGGACAATTTTTCAACAAAGAAAATGGAACAAGAGGGAGTACCAATCACAAAATAGAAGGACAAGTATGACAACAATAATAAGTGTCAGTATTCAAGCTTATTTAGAGACTAATCCCTCTGTCCCAATGAAAAACCACAATTTCTATTTTGGTCGATCCCTTTTACTTTGTAACAATTCCATTTTGAGTAATGTACCCACCACTTTCTTTGATTCTTATCCACACATGTTGTATTATTTTCTCTTCCTTATAGTCTTATTCACACAATTTTAATGTATCCGCTACTTTTGTGCCATTTGTCATTGTATCAATTTCATGGGAACCGAGAGTACTTGCAATCGATAAATCATGAGCATATCTAATCTAGAACTAAAATGATTCAATTTTTTACTATTCCTCATTACCTCTAAAATAGTGTAAACAGGGACCGTAGTCTCTCTGTAAAAGACAATACTTTTGAGGAGAGAATTATGGCGTCTTCCATAAGCAAGCAGCAAGTGTTCCGATGTAGGTGAGAACTGTAAGGTAACACACAAAACAGGTGAGTGATGTGACAATGTGAATTCAAGAGAAAACGAAGATAATGAAGAATAAACAAAGAGTTGTTCCATCAACTGAATTTTGAAGAATCTACTAGACAAATAATCATGCTCTTTCTTATAATATACATCAATGCTATTTCTTTAATGTCTCATCTAAAACACTTGATGTACATCAACGCTCTTTCTTTTCATACCTTCCTTAACTTTAATGGTTAAGAGTGAGGAAGGAGGATATAAGGAAACAGGGACGAAGTAGTGCATGAAATTGCACAAGGGTGAAAATTTAGGGAAAGGGTGTTAGGTAAGGGTGAAAGATTTGAGGTTTGCAACTGTGATTAGAGAAGAAAGTTATTCCATCCCCCAAAATGAAGCCAAGCATGACTATGGTGATAATCTAGAATGTAGTATGTACTTCAGGTTCACTTGGAGGACCTTTTGAACTCTCATCCCCACCAAGGGTGGGGCAGTGAGTGGTGACTTTTTATTTACTGTACAGTACAAATGGACATCTTCATTTAGGTTAAAGTGATATTTTACTATAGATATTTTGGAACTCACTCAATACCCCCCACATCCTTTCAAGAAAGAAGACAATAAAGGAAATAGAAATAGCGGGCAAAGTATCATAATCCAAACCCTCTATTTTATACTCAGGTCCCAGGAGCCCAGCTACAGAAAAGTACTATATAAGCCAGATGGCTGAATTCTACTTGCAGTCCTTAGATAGCAGTAAATCAAACCTTCATTAGCTGTCCACCAACCTAGTACAAAAACTAACTGATGCAGAATCATTAAAGATCTAGGGATGTCACAGCAGTCTCATGTCTAAAACAAACAATTATCAGAACCAGGAAAAAATAGCAAAACCAAGTTAACAACTGACCTGAATTGATGTCAAACAATGAGCAGCTCTTATAGCCCGTGATGCAAGTACTAGCCCAAACCTAAAGCATTGTAATAGCAAACCATAAAATGACAGTGATATATCGGACACAAACAATGCAAAGAACAAGTCAAAACACATACGTTGCCTCCTCCAAGGAATATATCCTCAGCTCATACATAACTGGTTGAGCTGAGATTGGATGCCTTGTTGGTGAAGTAGCAACTCCTGAAACATCGTGTTGAGCCTGCATCTGTAAGCCAGGTTCACCTTCTGATTGCGGCGGCATACATGCAACACAAGCTGCCAAGAATTTTCCACAAGGAGAAAAATGGGCACCCATTTCACTGCAAATTTGTTCAACAAAAGAAAGTCATGCGTTACAAAAACCAAGATAAAATAAAATACCACATTATTAGTTTGTGTATCTAAATATATTGATATAGTATGAAAGTGTTCAACAATGAAAAATATAAGACATTCAACAGTCAACACTACAGTTCTCACCCAATGAGAAGGCAAAGAGCCAAATCCAATCTTACAAAATCACGTTCAAACTATTCTTTAGCAGGATAATAATGCAGTGTAATATCTGACTCACCTACATAGGACGGCATGTGGGATAATCAAACGGCATTTATCTGCTTCAAGAGCGGCACAGGGATCTTTTACATCATATGGCCATATTCTAAGCTTCACGGTGCACGGTAACTCTGCCGCAGCAGCTGCTAGTGATGTGGCAAGCTCAGATTGAATTCGGCTAATGACGGGCTGTGAATCACCATCATCCTGTGAAATACCACCTGCTTCTACATTAGGAGTACTAGCTGCTCCACGAGAACGAGATGAACGGTGTCGAGAACTGGGTCGACTGCCACCCCTAGCATAGGATGTACCCAATTCTATTGCTGACGAAGTCACTAGATCCTGGTTTAACATCTCACTTTGCCCAGAAGAAGGTTCCTGAGAATTGGGATTTATAGGACGTATCATGTGTTGTCCTGCTTGGCTCTGACCTATTAGCCATCCTTGTAAAAATGGTAAATCCCAGTAAGCAGGGTCCCCAAAAGGAAAAAATTGTGTACTTCTCTCTTCAGGCTGTATATCAGATGTCTCCATATCATCAACGACCGACTCAGAAACAGTGGTTTCAATCTCACCTAATCTATCAGGCCTTGTATCGTCTGGAACAACAGATGGGGAATTGCCAGATTCTATAGGAGATAACAAAAGTTCATACTGTCCGGATGGGGTGGAATATGTCAGCAACCTTACAGAAGAAGAAGGACCAAACCTCTGTGGCATACTATTTGAACCTGCAGATCCATCTGAATGCTGAAAAGATGTTCTTCCGTCATTTCTGGAGAGTGGCGGTAAGATCAAAAAAGGAAGGGATATGAAAGGAAGCTCCTCGGTCGAACTAGACCAATCAGAAGCAGGGGCATTAGTCACATATACAGTAGGAGGTGGATATCGCACATAACCTTGAGAAGTAGCAAGTGACATTGATGAATCTGATGAATCGAGGTCATTCACCTGCATGCAGGGGAAATCATGAGATGCCAAAGAAAAACGGGTTTAAGGAAGTTAGATGACACAAATCTAACTACCTCGGCCGTCAACAAAAAAGGTGCAGCGTGTGGATGGAAGTGAACAGCACGCAATGAGCGTCGAGTCTTTAGGACAACAACAGGATTTGCCATTTCTCCTCTTTCATTGTAGTGCCAAATGTACAGCTAACAAAAAATGAATTTAACAAATCAGCATCACGTGATTGGAAATAAAACCCAACAGTATACTGGAAGATGAAGAGTATTCTTACCTTGTGTCCAGAAGCCACAGCAAGCAGCTCCCCCTGGGCATGGAAAGCAATAGAAGCAATTGGTCGATCTGTGAAAGATGAAGCATGCGCGATTAGAGATAAAAAGAACAGAAAATATTTAAAACTTCTTACAATAAAAGAAAGAACAAAAGGCGTTGGGAAAAGGATGCAGATGAAAGATTGACAAAGCCAAGGGAGCAAGACAAATTACAAAAATCCCGTGACCCAATACATTCTGCTGTATTAGCATCCCAAAGTCGAACTTCATGATCCAGACTTCCACTAGCAAGTAAGCCAGGGCATGTCGGATGGAATCTTACCTGAAACAGTTACAAAAAAAAAAACAATCAAACAATGTTCAGATATCAAGATAGCAACAGGCCAATATGCAAATCTCCAAAACACCATGAGAAGCTAATTTCATGTGACTTGTAATCTCAGTTCCTACAGATGAAAGCAGTTTGTGTAACAAGTCAAACTTGAATCTCAGTCAAGTAAGCATATATAGCATCATATTATATATAGAACTGGTGACTTCAACTACTTACCACTTAACTAGAAAGGCAAGTCTAAAATATCTATTATCTACACACTTCAAGCATAGACATGCACCAACCTTTCAAAATAAAGACAAACAACATCTATTAAATTCCAAATAATAGTATCATCACAATTATGATGAAACGAAAATGGCAGTTGCAGCTTCACAAACATCTTTGTAACAGAAATGTCTATTAAGTAAATTAAATATGCTGTTCAGCCCTTTCTTAAAAGTCAAAAGATTAAAGGCCTTCATAAAAGATTTCATTTGGAAGAAAATAAGGTCACGTGACAAGTACACATCTACAGACTCCAAAAGAGACCCATGAGGGTCACTCTAAATTAGTTATGCTATAACGTGATATTCTAGTATGCTACCCAGCTCAAGAAAAACCGCATACTTTTCCACGAATATTAGAATCCACAACTTGTGCAGAATGAATCACCATTTTCGCATACATTTCCTATTTGTAATTCAGTCTCCCCAACATAACCTCTTATCTTCTCTACAAAATCTTCAAGACCTATGGAGACTTCCTTGAAACAAGCAAGAGGTTCCTTATTTTGGTAGAACAAACCTACAGGTCAAGTACATCTTCAATAAACCATCAAGATATTCACATTTCATTTTCTTCAAAAAATATGTATTTCCTGAAACCTAGAGAAAGAATATTTCACTTCCTTTGATCAACCCTTTCTATTGGTTATATAATCGAACCCTTTTCATGAGATTGGTCCCACACATATGCACCGACAAGGCGACAAGCTTCACTTTTAATCTTCTATTCTAGCATCATCAGTTAACTATTCATTTATCTTAATACAAAAGTTTCTCTTATCTTCCCCTAAACACAACTATTTGCATAGTCTTCTCCCTCTTACAAATGTCTTAATCTCTCATTTTGTCTCATGCATCATAAAAGAATGTTAATCTTAAGCTTTCTCATAAGATTTACCAAAACATCCTACCATAGACATTTTTTTCCTTAGTGTTGATCTCTTCTCTCGAAAACCTGATAATCTTTGCTTATTTAACACAAAACCTTATAAACTTCACTCCCAGCAATCCTTGTACATCTCGGTGTAGGAGAAGAAGTCTGACTTATCATTACACTTGGATATGAGAAGTCTAACACACAACATGTGGTGTGTAGGGAACGCCCCCTATATACCATGTGACAAAATTTAAGTTGAATTCACTAAATTACCTCAATACTCCTTTAACCAGGCTCCTTGAACCAGCAACAAAAGTAACTTAAAAGTCCAATATCAATCTAGAACGCTCATTCTGGAATAAAGTTTCAAGTCAAGCAGCCTAAACTAAGTCTAGCTTCATTTCGGTTGTACATAGAAATGTTGTCAGCGCTAAAAGCCTAAAACATAATATTTAAGAGCACTCATAGTGTTTCCTCTTGATCTATTTAATTTTGTCAATAAACACCGTAACAATGATAACTAAGAAAGCATCAACACAGCAAAAACAACACAAATTTATGAAACATCTTTACCAAAAAAAACTGAAACTCACCACCCAAGGTGTCCTTCGATGCCCACTTAGTACCTTCATACAATTTCCACTTTGGCAATCAATTATCTTTACAGTATGATCACCACTGCAAGGATTAAAAACTTATCATATCATATTAGCAAAGATATCTTAAGCTGTAATCAATGTAAGTCATACAGATATATGATAACTCACTGCGTGGAAGCAAGAGTCTTCCCATCTGGACTAAAGGCTGCTGCAATTGTTGACCTAGGAGGCGGCAAAGGGCAATACTTAGCGGACAAATGACGCAAGGATTCCGCCTCGACCCTGGAATACAACTCAAATGAGTCAGAAAACTACATAAAGTTTATCTTACAACACAAACAATCAGAAAATGTTGAATCTAATCCGAGTACACTTTAGAGATGACGAAAATTACCATGAAACAAGACCACGTCTGGCATCCCTTCCACCCATAGTATCAAAACAACCCTCTAAACGCTCACCCCATAACTTATTTGACGAACGCTTTGTTCGAGGAGCCACCTCTCTTTGTGCTAAGAGGTTGAAGACATTGTTCCCACTGCATAACAAAAAACACCGCCATACTTAAGACTCAGCAGACATCAGAAAATGCTAAGCGTATACCCATAACTTGCAAGTTCTTAATTGAAATTTTGATGAACAAATATGAACATAAAATATATATATAATCATATACAATATATAAACTACATTAATAGAAGAGCATCACAAGGGAAAGGTTATAAAACCAACCAAAATGCTACAGATTAAGAAATTAAAGAGTTCTGAGCTAGTTTAAGCAAGTTGAAACAGCATCAAAATTCCCAAATCTGGGATTTTCATATCTTATTAAAACATGATATAATTATATTCAAAGATAAAACTAAATCAAAACAATTTATACATGTATGAATAAATCCGTATAAATCCCATCTTTAGTCTCCCCCCCCCCCCCCAACAATTCCTATTACTACCTCCCAAACAACCAAACGAGCCGTAAACAACTATGAGCTACCCTAGCTTGAAAGAAAAGTAAAAGATCTCCATACAAATCATTGATCAATTCATTATAGAACAGCTTAACCGAAATTTGCAAAGAGAACATGCAATTTCCATACCATTTGGATGAACAAAAACAAAAAGAAAGGGTCTAAAATCGTAATTGAAAAGCACCCATGATATAAATCTTCCAGATCTTCAACTCAAAATAAAAACAAAAACGGAAAATTGAAGAACAAAAAGAAACAAATCAGACCTGCGCCTAGGAACAAAATAGGTAGAAACGCCGCCCTCAATAAGATGGTGTAAAGGGTTAGATGTAGATGGAGCGCTACCAGCATCATCAACCCACATTGGATCCCTCATTTTTAATTACATAAACATACAGAAAATCAAAAACCCATCTCAAAATCCCATCATTTTCTCACAAATTTCTCCCCTAATTTGATGATTTAATTTTGGAGGGTAGTAGGTGAGATGATGGGAAGAAGATGAGGTAAAATTAAGAGTCAAAAAAAGAAAGAAGAAATCTTAAGATGGGTTTTGAAATTGGATTTTTGATGATTTTGGGAGGATCACAATCCAAGAAAAAAGGGGAGAGGATTTGGGAAAGGGTTGGGTTGGGTTGGTGCAATTAGCGGCTACACCATAGAAGAGGATTGATGAAGATCAAAATTGAAGCAAATATGAAATGAGTAATGGAAAATTGGAAAATATTGGAACCTACAATAAACAAGCCAAGGGAAGGCAAGATTGGCAACATTATTATTACCCTTCGGTGACTTTGCTACTTCGTATTAAAGCAAAAATTATTAATATAATTTTTTTAAAAAATTTTAATTATGTGTGATTAGAAACATTTTTATAAATATGTCCAAATCAATTGGGATAAAGTTACATAAAGGACTTTGTATAAAAATTAAAAAATTGGTATTTTATGTTGAAAGTACATTATAACCTTTAAAGAGATATGTGTAAAAGTTAATATAAAGTATTAAATAGTGAAAAAAATTACAAAACATAATTATTTTTTGCCAAAAATAATAATATAACAAGTAATTTAAAAGGTTAAATAAGAAAAGTGTAACAAGTATATAGCGGACTTAAAATTTTTACGGATAAGATTGAAGGGAATTAATTACTCTTGAAAAATCAAATCGAATTTATTTTATAAAGTTAATGAAAATTCCTCAACAATAGGGTAACCAAGATTATCTATTTTATATTTTCCTTCTATTTTGGATTTTTTTATGTTAATAGAGGTCTATGTATTAAATAAAAAATATTTTTAAAATGTAAAATAATAAAGTTAGGTGAAATTATGTAACCTACATATGAATAAAATATTGAAAATATTATAATTATTTTTCTATATAAAAAAAGTTACAAATGAAGAAATAATTTAAATTAAAAAGTGGAACGACTATTATACTTGTTTGGTTTTACTTTATATAAGTAGTCAAGTAGTGGTACTTATGTGCCATGTTGAATTAAGCGTGACGGCAAACTTGACCTTAAATTTGCTTTCGGGCTTTACTTGGCCCACTCTGATGAAAATTTGAAATACTTAAAGAAAAAAAAAATAATTACATTAATTAAATTTTAAACTTATTTCAAAAGTAAGCGTGAAATTCTTAAATTTGAAATTTTGGGTTGTTCGTAGTTACTAACTGCGAACAGGTCAAAAAAGACAAAACAGCTGTGACCTGTTCGCAGTTAGTAACTGCGAGCAGCATGCTGCACAAAAACAGACAAAATAGCTATTCCCAATTACTAAGTGCGAACAGCCCCAAACTTCAGGTTTAGGAATTTCACGCTTACTTTTGAAATAAGTTTAAAACTTAGTTTATTTAATTAATTAATTAATTTTTTTTTTGCTCAAAGTATTTCAAATTTTCCTCTGTGATCGGGTTGGGTTTGGCTCCATTCTTGGATCTTAGATCTTACCCGTGAAAGTATTGAAATATGAAGTTCTGATACTTTATGATATAGATAGTATATTTGGGGTACTTTTTGCTTTGCAAACTAGGCCATTTGTCTGGATTATACTAGAAAATCAAGCTTTTTCTATGTCATCCTCGAAGGTATTGCACTACTTGATAGTTGCTTTCATTATCCATTCACTTCATTTAGGAGAATTTTCAAGTGTGTATAGCTGGCTATGAGGATACTATTACAACTAATCAAGTAATTAGGGTGTACTGGTTTTTCTTAATAAGAGGTGAGGTTGATGAAAGGGAGAGCTATGTGATAATCGAATTCATGATCTTTCTTAAAAATTGGTATTTGTTTTTCAGTGAGATCTAAGTGATAATCGAAGTCAAAACATTTCTCGAAAAATGGTCATTGGTCTCCAATTTTTGACCAATCTGATGTGAATAATTTCACATTTGAATTATTTTTTAATAATTCAATATTTACCCTTAGTTTGCTGTCAGCATATATTTTATTTTCTTATAATTCAACATCTGCACTTAATTTACTATCAATATACACTGTTAGTATGCTGAGTTGCTGACATCAAACTAAAAAGTAAGGACAAAGGCTGATTTATTAATTAAAAGATAATTCAATGTTAATATTATTTATGAATGAGACTAGGTAAAAAGTTAAATTATAAATGTAAATTTTTACATTTTCTATTTGTGCGCATAAGGTGGCTAATGGAAGGTTTATCTCTTAATTATCTTGGTCAAAGCATGATGGCTAAGAATTAAAAAATAATTGATGTAAAAAATAATTTGTAAAAGGGTTAGACAATGCGACTACTTATTGTAGTGACTATTAGTAATTCTGTTCAAATAGTGTGTTTTTTAATGTCATCAAAGAAAGTATGTTCAATAAAAAATTGAGAAGAAAAATAGGTCCAAATCAAGAGTGAGCAAGGAGATTAGGATATGCCATTATTATAAAAAAAGCTAATAAATTAGTGATAATAAAATCAACATTTGAAATCCATTACCAAAATGCTAATAAATCACCCAATGTCAATAAATAGCTCTTATTGAGACGAGAATTAAAAAGATCAGATATACATAACCTTATCATTCTTAATGATAATAAAGAAACTGTTTTTAATCGATTCTTAGTAGCAAACATCGTTTACAGTTTACATAAATAAGAAATGTGTCATCTTACACAACAAACGTCAATAAATAGCTCACATCATCAAGACAGGGTTTAAAAGGTTAGATATATTTTACCTTTTGTTAATGATAACAATAAAGTTGTGTTTAATAAAACCCTTAATAAGAAAATTCATTCACACCTTTACATATATATATATATAAGCAATGCACGCATCTAAAAAAATGCATTGTATTAGGTAACAAATGCAAGCTTTGTTTTAGAATGTCTAATTCTCTCTTTGTTTTGTAATCTTCAATCTTCATTTTCCATTGAAGCTATCTTTGCTTTCAGTGCTTCTATTCTTTCATCTTTGATCTTTATTTTTCTTTGTAGCTTCTCCATCAAATCTTCCTCTTTTGCTTTTCGGTAGAGTGTCCCTGTTTCACATTTTGAAGCTCATTATATCCGATAAATTATAACATATCTTACAGCCTAAACTATCTGCTTTAGTTGAAATTGTCGCGTCACATAGATATAAAAAACCAATGTCATTGAAAGAATATGAGTTTAAACTAATGTCATAGAAGGAAATGAGTTTAAACTCATTGGTCTCATTTATAACGAAATCTTTAGCGTAAAGTATTACAATGACACTTGACATATATAAAATAGAAGAATATGTGTTTAAATCATATATGTCTCTTATTTATTGAATATTTAGTGTAAAGTATGAGGATGACATGTGCAAAGCATGAGGATGATGCTTGACATAGATATTAAAAACCATTGTCAAAGAAGGATATGCTTCTAACCTCACCCACCTTAAAATAGATTACCAATAAGACGGTATTTTCTTTAGTTTGGTCATGTGATCTAAAATTAGATCATCAATAAGGATGATCTAATAAGACAAATCCTAAAATTGTTTGGTTGTTAGCCATTTGCTGAAAAATAACAAATACTCTAGCAATTTTAAATTCAAATGAAACAAACTTCAACACATATTTTACATAGATGATATTATGAGAAAAAAAAAATTATGGCATTATTTCAAACTTTTGATTTTGGGGTTAAAACATTCTCATTATGAACTCGTTGGAGATAGTGTTTATAGAAAACTTTCTTGCGCAAGAGCTTTCTTGGCAGTGAAGAAAAACAAAGCTCATGAACTTTTATCCTAGGTCGGAACAAGTTGATATATTTTTTGTGAATATGCCCCCTGTGGCTGACATGGAGACGTAAAAAGGGGAAGGTAGGGATGAGTTTTTATCGCTTTTGCCATAGTAAGCCTTTCGTTAGGGACCCCTAACATCACTTAGAAACTCAACTCATGAACTCTCTCATGTATAACGGGAAGGCTTGTTGAGATTATCTCTAGACATGTTCAAAGAATAAATCGATACTAATTTAACTCATGTTTCTATAATATATTTCATCCCATAATGACCAACGGAAAGCACCTACGAAAAGTTCTTTTTGATTTAATAAAAGGACGCTTGAAATTATCCATTATTTGTTCAGTTTATGTCTATAAATATTGAAAACCATATTTCTAAATTTTAATTTGTTAGCATTAGACAAACTTGTTGTGTAAAAAGTCCTTGATTCATGATGAAATCAAAAATTGATTTGCTAAGTTCTATAGCGGAACCCTATGTCTTGAATCATTAAATGAATAAAATATTATTTAATTAATCAATATTTGACATAGAAAATTATAGTAAATAAACAAGTCGAGAAAGAGAAGATTGAATCAAAATATCGTAAGGCACATCAGCCTACGTGCAAGACTAGCAGACATAGGAAGGCAACCCAATTGGGGGTACCTTTTTAGATAAGGTACGCACCCAACAACCATGACTAGGTCACTAAAACATACTAGGTCACTAAAATTAATTAGGCATATAAGGTATGTCCCCAACAACCATGACTCAAATTTTTTACACCCTTTATGATTCTATTCGACCCATTAGTTTGGATTTGTAAAATGTTGGAGATATTTACAAATCATAGAACTTCAACTATCAATTTAAATTATTAATTGAGTTGATTCCATAATATATCATAAGCCAATGTGATAAGAGGTTACGAATTTGAATCTCGTCACCTCTTTTTATTTGAAGTGGAATATTTTGCATCGTGTATGGGAGAACATGTATTTCATCCACCCTTTTAGTCCAAAGGGCTTTCTACAGGTAAAGTTTAGAGTTTGATTCTCACCTAACTCTCTGATTTTCTTAACTTACCCTACAATAAAAAAAATAAAAATCTTTAATGTTTTCACACCATTGCATGGTTATAGAAAGTACAAACTATACGTCCCTTTTTCATATTTGGTTCTGAGCATGTGCAAGATATTCGACCACACAGACCCCTAAATTAAATAGCCATAAATATTAGTTGACATTTGTTTACATTCTTTTGCTTTAGTTTAATTTTTATTTTTAGGCTTCAAAGTTTCAGAAAAACATAAAATAAACAAGACTTTAAATTTTGTATTGTATTTTTGCTCCGCCCCGGACCTTTTTGTTGCTAAGAAATAGGAACACCATGTGTAGTTAGATTCTAGTTTGGCTTTGTTGTTTAAAGTCATGTAAAAAAGGATGTCCAACAACCTTTTCTTTAAAAAAAATACTTTCATATCTTATGAATTGTGATTAATTATAGTTGACTTAATTCTTTTACAAGGAAAAGTTAGATACCAATTAATTGATATAATTGTTAGTTTAGGCTTAAAAATACTCATCTTTTATCAACAAACAAAACAAAGATGGATATCAAGAATAGAGATGAGATTGAAGATATGACATCAATACAAATTGCAGGAAGGAATGGTTTTGGTCATAACATAGATTTCATGTCTCAAGCCTATCTAAGAAATAGGAGTACAGAAATTATCATAGAAGATGATAATTCTTCACCTTTAGAAGATTGTCCTCTTCCTATTTATCTTAAGGTACTAAACTTGATCATGATCACTAAAAACTAAACGAAAAAGCGCCACAAAAATGCCTAGTTAGATTCAATTCAACAAAAAGCTTAAGTTAATGGAAGAGGTCACACTATATGTTATATAATCTATTACACTTCATTACACGAAAGCTCTTTAGGGTCGTGATTATGAATTCATCAGAATTCTTTTTTATACTTGGTGCTAATAATTTAACTTAAAATTAAGGAGGATGGATAAGATTCGAAACTGTGATATGGGTTTTGACGCCTTGTCAGAGTACTACTCAACCAAAAGTTTAAACTGATGGTTGAACACGAGAACCTTTTAGGATAGCATTATGGATGCAACACATTTTTTTTCTCATATATGATGTCAAATAGTCCACTTGGAATTAGAATTGGATTTGATTTGAGCCCGTAATATTTTTGTCACATTGGCTCTGATACCATGTGAATATACCAATTCAACCACATGTTTAAAATGATGGTTATGTTTTATACCCTATCAAAAATAATGAGAAAATGTCATATAAGATGAATTTTGTAAATAAAAAATAGTTGTAATTTATTGTTAATAATGAGATTATTTGTAACAAGAAAATGCATAAAAAAAAGGAAAAAAGAATTTACTATAAGATTTGTCTAAAATAAAAATTTGTGTGTTTGATGTAGTTTGAAGATGTTGAATACAAGGTGAGATACAAAGAGGGCAAAGGAACACATCTTGTAAAAGAAATGGTATCAAAGATGGCATCACAAATGAATATAGAAGATGGAAATAATTATAAGAAGATATTAAAAGGCATAACAGGAAGCATAGGACCAGGTGAAATCATGGCTTTAATGGGTCCTTCCGGTAGTGGTAAGACCACCTTACTTAAGATCATTGGTGGTCGAATGGACGAAAATGTTCGAGGAACTATTACTTATAACAACATTCCTCATAGTGCTGCTCTTAAGAGGAGGTTAGCCACTCTCACTTATTACTAGACATGTCGGAACAACGGGCGAAAAGGTTGTAGTTGGGTTACTTACGGTCAAATTAATTTTTGGTAGGCCGTGTCGGGTTTAAACCTTTTTTCCGATATTTTCGGTCAGTTTATTTTTGAGTTACAAGTCAAAATTTTCAGATTATAAACCACTAATTTCCGATTGAGTTTCAAGTCTTGTTACACTCTTTAATAACTAATGTCAACCTTGATTTTTTTTTTTTTTTTTTTTTTTGAGGTTACAGAATTGGGTTTGTGACCCAAGATGATGTGCTATTTCCTCAGCTGAGTGTAGAAGAAACCTTGGTTTTTGCGGCATACTTGAGGCTTCCCAACACCATAAGCAGGAAACAGAAGTATCAAAGGGTGGAAATGATTATTAAAGAATTAGGCCTTGAAAGGTAAACCTTTCTAAAAAATATATGCATTTTTTTTTAGCTATTTTTGTGAGAAGCACATATTTTTATTTCCTCTTTAGTTTGTAGCAATTGGGTTATTTAGCTCATATATTTTACGTGTCTCTCGAACAAATCGTCTTTCATTACAATTTTTGTTTTTATATAAACTTTTTTCAGTTTTGGCCCTTATATATGATCAATTTTTTTTAAAAAAAAAATTAGTTTTTTATTTGGATTTTTTGATAGATAATATATCTCAAATTAGATTACGTGAAAATGAATTAAGTTTGATGAAAACCTTAAACCTAGATGCCGCCACACAAGAGTTGGAGGAGAGCTAGTTCGAGGAATTTCGGGAGGTGAAAGAAAACGAACAAGTATAGGATATGAGATATTAGTTGATCCTTCTTTGTTGTTGCTTGATGAACCTACTTCAGGACTTGATTCAACCTCTGCTAATAAGCTTATGCAAATTCTTCAAGGCCTTGCTAAGGTTTTTTTATTACTTTATTTCAAATCTGATAGAGTATATGACACATGCTGTGTCTATGATCATTAACTTAAGTTTGTGGTTGAGTTGGTTCTTTGACATCTAGAAATGTGAATACATACAACATATGTTTTCCTCGTACATCAAACTAAATGTTGGAAAAATAACCCATGTGTAATCCCACATCGAAGAATTAGAGAAATGGTGACTAACATATAAACTTGATGGGCTACTTCTCCTATGACCCATTGGTTATAGGATGGAATCTCATAAGTCTTTTGTATAGTCAATTCTTATTTATGTAGGTCTTATTGTGTATAAACATAATGACAAATTTATTATGGTGTCAGAGCCGATAGTTTCTGATCAAGTGAAAATAAGAAATCCCAATCTTCCTTAAAAATAAACGTGTTGGTTCAAAAAGCTCGACATTCCCACCTAATTAAGAAAGTGGACTCACATATAAGGGGAAATGTTGAAAAAATTACCTATATTAATCCCACATCGAAAATTTATAGAGAGGGTGACTAATATTTATAGAGAGGATGACTAACATATAAGCTTGATGGGCTACTGTTCCACCCATGACCAATTTTGTTTTAGGATAGAACTTCATCGGCTTGCGTGTGGTCCATTCTCCTTTTGTACGTCTTGTTGCGTATAAGCCCAAAGAAAAATTTATTACTAAATAACAAAGGGTGGATGAGATTCAATTTCATGACCGCCCATCACGTTTTCTTTTAATACAATGTCGGTAAACCAACTTAACCAAAAGCTTAAATTAATAGTTGTAACCCAAGATATTTTATATAGTCTATCAAGATCATTTACGCTAACCATAATAATTGATTATGTTTTATGTTTAATATTAAATGAATTTATTTGTATATATTTATAGACAGGAAGAACAATAATCACAACAATACACCAACCTTCAAGCAGAATGTTTCATATGTTTGATAAAATTCTTTTGATATCAGAAGGGTTTCCTGTATATTATGGGAAAGCTTGGGAAACAATGGACTATTTCTCTTCTTTAGGGTTCACTCCAGAGATTCCCATGAACCCAGCTGAATTCTTGCTTGATCTTGCTACTGGACAAGTCAATGATGTTAGTGTTCCTGATGAAGTGAAGAAGGACAATAACACCAACTCTGCCTCAGACAAGGCTATTGTTAAGGTGAGTGCATCGATTTGTTTGGTAAATCATCAGCCGAAAATACTAACTTATAAGCCACTTGTTTAAGCCAACTGTTATTGAGATATTTGATAAAAATTAGTTATCGTTGTCAATAGAGGTGGTTATAGGCCCATTCAAGGTTCCTGACGGCCTAGGCCCCCGGAAAATATATTAACAAATTTCTTTTTGGTTCATTCGTGAATGTAGCTTAGTTGGTGACGTGTCTTCTCATAATTTGATTTTGGCTATTTTCATGGTTTGTATCTAGTTATTTGGTACAATTAAAAAATATATCATAAATTTTTTTATCTTTTATAAATTTTCGGATGGCTGACAACGGACCTTAATTTTCTAAACATCGAAGTAAATCGGTCCTTTATTATACTCTTTGCTCTACCTTTAGTTGTCAATCATAAAGTCATTTACCAAACATTCATAATAAATAATTGTAAAAAAAAATTCTATTTCTATATTTTGATGATCAAAAAATTTTGTATGTGATTGTTTTACCATGAGACGAGCTTATAGAATTAGTTCATTTATCTAATTGATCTCTTTAAGATGCTGAGTAACCAATTAAAGGTTATAAGTGATCACTCTACGATTTTAAAAAGTGATTACTTTTAAATTATTAGTGACACCTTAATTGAGATTTTAAATGATTACTTTAATACATTAACGGCTCGTTTGGTAGGTGCTAATAAACGATGGTAATAGGAATGAAAAACTAGTGTAAGTTTGGTTGAAAAATCCCTTGGCTACCTTAATGGACATGTTTGTCCAACTTCAATCATCTCATTTTCTTCATAAAATTCATTCCCATGCATTATCATTGGGAGAGGTGGTATTAGGTGGTAATGGAAATTTATAAACAAAAAAATTCTTTTGTGATCAAAGTTTCATTACCATGAGAATAATATGGAATTTTTAATAAAAGTTTACACTATAAATTATTCCCATTACCTCCATTTAACACCACTAACCAAACGAGTCGTAAGTGTATAAATTGAGACAGACTAATAGTGATGATCTCATCGTAAAATTATCACATTTGAGAATTTGTGCTTTGATGATATATAATATGTTTTGTTTGGTGATGGGATGATGTAGTATATACAAGTCAAGTATAAAATGTTGTTAGAGCCAAAAGAAAAGGAAGAAAATCATGGTATAACAAAGATACCAGAGCACCTTCGAATGGGCATCCAAGTAAAAAAGGAATGGTCAATGACATGGTTGGATCAATTTTGTATATTGTTTAAGAGGACATTTAAAGAGAGAAGAAGGGATTATTTTGATAAATTGAGATTACTTCAAGCTCTTGGAGTTGCACTTTTGTTAGGCCTTCTTTGGTGGAAGTCGAAATGTGATACCGAAGCTCAGCTTCGAGATCAGGTGCGTACATCAATATGTTACACGTACATGTTAGAGTATATAACATATTCTTGGGCCTCAACCATCTGCTCTGATACCATATCAATGAACCAACTCAATTAAAAGTTTAAGTTGATGGTTTAGAAAACTTGTATGACGTACAAATATTGATATGATCTCCGATCCCCTTAATTTCAGGTTGGTTTGATGTTCTACATATGCATATTTTGGACATCTTCATCAATATTCGGAGCGGTTTATGTATTTCCCTTTGAAAAGACGTATTTAGTGAAGGAAAGAAAAGCGGACATGTATAGGCTAAGTGTATACTATGTTTGTAGTACACTAAGTGATATGTTGGCTCATGCACTCTACCCTACTTGCTTCATGGCTATAGTTTACTTCATGGCTGGATTCAAAGCAAGCATTGAGTGCTTTTTCCTAACACTTCTTGCAATACTACTTATTGCTTTTACTAGCCAAGTAAGCTCATTTTCCTATTTTAATTCCATCTACTCTATGTTACTCAAGCTATCTTTTACTAAAAATTTTAATTTTATTAAAATGTTGGACACTTGACACTTCATTTGGGGGAAAAACATGAATAATTCTCCATTCCTTAAACAATACTAGTGCAGTACTATAACTTAAGTAGCAATGTTAATGGAATAGATTGGGATCACGTTAGATTCAGATCCAAATTGATTAATTTTTTTTTGATACAGATCAAGAGTTATCGAATCTGATGGATTTCTAGTCCTAAGTGAATCCAAGTGCAATTGTTCATTATTCATTCCTTCTATATTTTTACGGTCTTGTTAAGTCTAGAATAAGTCTATAGGCTGCATAGGTCTAAAATAAATTCAAATAAATATTAAATTAAATACATCTAAAATAAGTCTAAAATTCATTATCGGTTGGTTCATGGGACTAGTCTAGGTTGGATCTAGCTCTAGGGCGGGTTTGGATCGGGTGAGGGTTGGTTTTAGATCTGAATACCTTAAACCTAAATCTCAACCAATTTATTTTTGGACCTAAACTCAAACTCAAACCCATTAAATATTTTTAAGTTGTTATAGTTTTTAATGCATTCAGGGGGCTGGAGAGCTTTTTGGAGCAGCAGTTTTGAGCATTAAAAGGGCTGGAATGATTGCTTCATTGATACTAATGTTATTTCTTCTTACTGGAGGCTATTATGTTCAAGTAAATTTCTAGTCCTTTTTATAGTCCATATATGTTATTTTTTAAATTCACAAACTATTTTCATTCCTTAGCAAATAATGTTGCATACATGTAAATCTTAATCTCTTTCTCGAGTCAAGGGTCATATCAAACCTTTTTATCACCATTGATAGAACTATGGTAACTCTATAAGCGAAATATACTGGATATGATGATGACGATGTTAAAGATATATAACGAACCTATCTTCGAGCCTCAACCATCAGCTCAAGTTTTTGGTTGAGTTGATTTCTTGACATGGTATCAGAAGCCAACGTGACAAAAGATCACATTTTCGAATCTCAACCACCCTTTATTTAATGTGAAGGGTTTGTACTGCAACTATACTTTTAACCTAAAGGGCTCTTATATGAGGGGACGTGTTAGAGATATATAAGATATCTAAGGATCTCAACCATCAGCTTAAACTTTTGGTTGAGTTAATTATTTCTTGTCAGATGTCATATGAACCTCAATCAATATAATGATAAAGTTGTTAATTGTATGATTATGATTATTTTTGCAGCACATTCCCAAGTTTATGAAATGGATGAAATACCTATCCTTTATGTATTATGGATTTAGACTACTATTGAAAGTACAATATTCTGGAGATGAACTATATGAATGTGAAAGCAAAGGAGGATGTAGATCACTACAAAGCTCCCCTTCTTTTGACACTGTCAACTTAAATGGAGGATTACAAGAAGTTTGGGTTCTTTTAGCCATGGCTGTTGGCTATAGATTACTTGCATACATTAGTCTTCGTAGAAGAATTAGTTCTTGCCATCTTTGATCATCTTTATGTATTACTTTGAATACATTTAATAAGATCACTTAATTGATTCGTTTGAGAATCGGGTCTTGTTTTCGTGGATAAGCTCTAAGTTCGATTTTCATTTATTTTTTCACTTTTATCGGTTTTTATTTGTAATTTTACCAAAATTAAATCAGTTAATTAATTTGTTTGATATTGTTATGACCCATGTTTTCCTAAAATGTTCACAAACGTATTTATATAGTTTTTGTTTTTTTAAGTCAATTAGCATAATCATGCAATCTCAACTGGTGATTAAACTAGTATACCATCTACGTCATTTAATGCAATTAAAACATGTAAAAATAGAAATTGATTTCTAAATAAATTATTGACATATTTAATAATTATTTTAAAATGCCATCAATAATCTCGCACTTAAAATTAAAATTTTATAATTTTATTTCTTTAAATTTATTATAATATAGTTGACGTTAAAGTCAACCAAAATAAAATTACTCTCCTCACCCCAATGGTTTACACTAATCCTATCAAATTTTCCTTATTAGAAAGAAAAGCTATTTTTTATTGCAAGTTTCACATGATTTGAGGAAGCAATAAGTATTCTTTTGTCCCTTCAAAATTTGTTATATAATGCAATTAAGTGAGATTGAATAAAACAAGTTTTTTTTAGAGAGAATCAACAAATAAGCTTCGGTAAATTTTTAGTCTCAAAATAAGTATCTACATGTAAGGTCAATTTTATTTGCTGTTACTATCAACGAACAAGAGGAAAAAAAAAATTTACATGACTTTGTGGAATAATTTTGCCTAATTGAGGTTAAAAAATAAAAAAATTTCAACTTTGATGTTTTTTAAAACTTAATTCCCAAAATGGTATTCATATAATAAAATAGTTTTACTAAGCTACATTTTTTTTTTGATTTGGTGATTCCAAACTTGCAAGAGGATAAAGTTGTTTTGTCAAGCAAATATATGCGTTAAAAAATTTAAAAAATCCCACAAATCTTACAGAAAGAGTAAAATATCAAAAAAAAAAAAAGAAAAACTTCTACATACAACAAAAAATCTCAACCAAGTCCAAAAGTCAAAATCAATAAAGATATTTGTCAAAAATAGCATATCCTTATGATCTGTTGTTAGCATCATCCTTGTAATCTATCATAGAAAATCAAGTGAGTTTTTAATGTAAAAAATAATACATTGAATATACAAATCCCTAATTTTACAATGACAACTATTATATTTAAATAAAGAACAATAAAAAATAGAGATGAAAATCTGAAAATTACCTTCATTGCACAATGAAAAAAAGATATCGATTAAAACAGTGGATTTAGACTGCAGTGATGGGTATAGATGGCGGCTGTGGTGGGAAGCTGGCGGTTGGCGTGGATGGTGGTTGTCGTCAATCTCTTCAAGTCCCTCGTCGTCAATCTTACAAATGTTTAGTTTAGGAATTGAGAAAATAAATAGGATTGTTGTTGGAATTGGAATTGAAATTAATTTAGTTTTGGTTTAGTTTTGCTTAGCAGAGATTTAAGAGGTTTTGGAACTTCCCAAACAATAATCAAATAGATTTAATTAATTTTTTTAACACTAGTTTGGGAAATAAATTTTGGTGAACTCTAAATTGAAAATTTTTTTATTTTCAAACACCACTTAAGCAAATCATTAGACTTTGTGAGATGTTACCAACAGCAAATAAAGAGAAACAATATTATAACCTTTGAAAGGACAAAAAAATTAAAAACAATGTTTGTTCGTCGTTAATAACAGTGAACAAACTATTTGTTACTTTAATTGTCCCTTCAAACGTTGTGGCATTGTCTCCCTTTTGTTTGTTGTTACTAACAACGAACAAAGTAAAAAAATTTCTCTTGTTCGTAACAACGTACAAACCGAACCTAAGGCTCGAAAACAAAAACAATTATTTTACAAATTAGAATTTCTTGACACTTATTTTGGGAATTTTTGAATAAAAAAGATTATTTTATTCAATCTTTCTGCAATTAAAGTAGGAATTTATTATTTGTTGCGGAGCAAATTAATAGGTACAGGGGATTAACTAATGTAGAAGTGGTTTACAATCTATGACAAAACATACTCCACAATATTACCTTCCAAAATCCAAAAGATTCGAGTTGTCTAGTGTTAGAGAGAGCTTTCCCTCTCGCTCTTATGATAAGGATTCAGTTCTCACTCGACGAACGATTAATTATCTTCCTCCTTACATGAAGTTATTCTCTAACACACCTCAAATCCGCCCAAAAAAAATTTCATAAAAATAGAAGAAAATCGTATGTTAAAAAAAATTTGAATTAAACAAAAGCAGCAAATTCGCATTTGTACAAGAAAACTTTATCCAAACACCAAACTATGGAGTTACAAACTTACAACTAGAGATATATATAGTATCGAGTTATATGATACAAGTTGTTAAGACTGAAAACAAAAGTCAAAGCCGGAAATACATAAAGCAATACTAACAATATATAATAAAGAAAACATCAGAAGGGCCGAACTAAAGAGTAGACCGTAAAAGTGGGCTGAAGCGGTCCTGCCAGCCCCCCGAGTGGCTTCACCACTACCAAGATGACTGTCGTTGCCCATCACTGCTACTTATTCACATATGACACATTATTGTTCTTTCTAGAAGATGTAGTCGGGCATCTCAACCGGAAAGCGTCCCACTTCAACCTCAAATGCATCACCTTCCGGATGCGTCAATCTATGAAGGGAACAAGGATAGATTAAACATCCAATGTAATATGCAAAGAAAAGGGTCAAAAACCCATTTACGAAAGCATTACAACTATAGCTCTACCACCTTAACGAGCATCAATGCCAAACATCAATATCAATAATGGAAAAAAGCCAAAAACTATCGTACCCGCTTTGTAAATCGTATAAAATTAAACTAAGAACAAGATAATATGTCACATTTCATTACGACCACATTGCAAATTATTTGTTTCCTACAAAATTGTTGTTATTACCTTCCAGGAACAAATGTAAAAGAACCTTCAACGGATCCAGACGTCTGTTGCTGAGATGTGCAGCTCTCATAAACAAATTCTTTCTCGCCGGGTAACAACAAAGGGTACTGAAAAGTAACAGAAAAGATTAGTCAAACTGATAAGTCTAAAGAATGATAGTATGAATATTTGTTTCTATTTTCTCCAACAAAGAAAGATATAGTTGCGGGCAGCCACTAAATTAATGAAAGACATTGCAAATATCAAAAGCAACATTCCATTACCCAATGTCATTAAAAGACAACCCCGGCTATTCTCCCAGGTCCCAACTACGCAGGGTTTTGAGAGTCAAAATTTACGCAACCCCACGGCTTATGATAACAAAGAGTTTGTCTCTGATTAACCCTTGATACCAAACATCCTTTACAAATTACAACATTCCATATATAAGAAGTACATATGATTCAATGAACCATTTTAGTAAAAACCATTATGGAGTAATCAGTAACGAAAAAAATACAAATTTCTGGCTCTAAGAATGAACAGTGTAACTTAAATAGTGTTTAAATGGCAATGGTAGAAGGAAGGAAAAGAGGGAAAGATAAAAGGGAAGGAAATGAGTTGGACTGAGCTAGTGTTCCCTCCAAATCCATCCAACTTAAGAAGCATTTGGTTTATTAGAAGACATGAAATGGGTTAATGCTTTAAGAATCTTGCCAAAAAAAGTATTTCAAAACCAAACAAGAATACGGAGCCCAACAACCACAAGAAAGTAGCTTGCCCAAAAAGAAGTCATGTGATTTGTAGAATTTTGTTTGTGGTGGCAAGTAATGTGATGACTGATGAACCCCACCAAAATGGAACTTTTTGTCGGTTATAAAAACCTTTTGGAGTAGCATGCCCATTGGGGAAGAAAGCTAAGGAGATTCCCCTTCCCCAGAGTACCCTAGTGAGGTTTGATCCCCAAACACCTTAGGATTACGAGACAAACTGTTTCCACTATACTAGTGTAGCATAACTCTCCCGCTAATTTGTTTTCTGGATTTGCAATTTGCTCAAAATGTCAAAAAATAGCGCAAAATTGATTGTAATTAGCTTTTGATGATTTGTGATTTGCAAGAAGATTAGCAAATCATGTGACACTGTACTAGAGCAAGCCCATCTTGGTTCATGTAGCTTGAAGATGATGGTATAACCGTATAAGTATTCATGTTCTGTCCAAAACGTGCCCCTTCGGCAAGTTTGTATTGGCTAGCACTGGCCATGAATTTGATAATATAGAAAAGAAAGGACCAATTTTGTAAATTCACCCAAGTAAGAATGATATTAGGAAAAGAGTATTAACTGCCTCTTGATGGTAAATCAGCTGCACGAATGCCATAGGCACACTCTCTTATACAAATAAGAAAATTATATTTTATATTAAATGCGCAAGTTTGCAGGGGATGGAAGTGTTGACTATGGAAATAGATTTCAGCCTAACAACTAATAACTTCTTCAACAAATTTTGCAGTCACATTGTATTGACATAAATTAAGATATCAGCGCCAAGGTGCAAAAATGCAGTATTGGTCATGATCACGGTAATGACACGGTGAGCACTGATCCAGTAACAAGAGTGATGCAGTTATTGTAAAACCAAATATCGTTTGGAGGCAAGAAATATCCCTTCAAACACCCAACACATCTTTTATAGACCTTTACAACGCAGAAAATATTATTTCGATTTGATTTTTAAACCTTTACAATGTGATCGATGCGATGCGACCATATATTTGCACTATGAAAATTAAGTAATGGAACCCTAAATCTATCAACTAGTACCAGCTTATTGTGGACTCAACTCAAAACTCTATCATCTTCTTCATGAAAATGAATTCAACATATAAGTCTGCAAAAAGACCGTTATCAAGCCGCATCAATGCTCATTGTAATCTATATCCAGCAGTAATGTATTTTTTCAATACGTGAAAAAATTTCGTGAATATATGTTGACACTATTTGTTTTCAGAAATAGGCTAAAAAGTGTATAGGTAAGCTGCTGGTTTCACAACAAACAATAAGCTCTTGAAGAATCAGATATTGCCAACACATTGTTAGAAGTCCTATGGTCTAAAAGCTAAGTTGTATTATTAAAGAAAATACATCCAATCACATTTAAAGCAATAAGTTCCACAAGGTCATCATGCAACACAAAGACAAAAAAAGATCTTTTATTTTTGAAAATGTAAGAAGAAAGTAGGATCCCGTTCTAGAAGTGGCATCTCAAAAATATTAAACACACAAATAGATAACACTTACCTTTCCTATAACAGCTTCTGCACTAACTTCATTCTTTACAACCTTGTTTTCTCGGATAATCCAATGTCTCCAGTACAGCTGACAAGAGCTAAACGTCCTTCCGTGTACTGTGCATCCCTCGGGTAAAAGGGACATGCGGATTGAGTAAGCAAACAAGAAATCAGGGATCCTAAGGTCAGTCTGCTCTGGAAGGAGCACAGCAGATGCACGTACCTGAGACATAAATATTCTATTTATCGGCAGTCAAATTCAGCAGCAAGTGTATAAACAGAAGGAGCCTAAGAATTTATAATGGCCATATTTCACAAAAAAAAAAAAATAGAGCGAGTCTTATAATAATTCTATGAACATGTGCAGAAAAACATATACTTTACACAGGGCCGTCTCTGAGTATTTTTGGGGCCCTTTAAAAATAATATGGTGAGAAACATTTAAAAAAATCACTTAAACTAAAGCATCAAAATGTTTTTCCCAATTTATATCAGTTGCTCAATCCCAACTCTAAACTTCTCAAACCTTTTATCCATAAAGACATAACAATATATCTAAATTTTTGTATGTACACTTGGCCTGTGAAACCTGAACTTAAGAAGCCTAATTCATGTTGGTTTTAAATTTTTAACTTATACATCTTCTGCTTCAGTTTGATCTTTTCATTTAATTAAAATAATACACTCATATCATAAATACGTAAGAAGATCAAAATGAAATACTTTTTAGTAAAATATTACAAATGAATAGTAACAGTTCTTTCTTATAATTGAGAGTGATATAGTAGAATACGTAGCCATTAGTAAATTACAAATGAATACTTCTATCAATGCACCCATCTAATACAAATTTCAAATATCATAAAAGTTGGTTTCTATGATTGTAACATTCAACAAGGACATTAAAAATAACACTCAAAACATTAAAAGTTAGGTTATAAAATTTTGATGCAACAGAAGTGTTAAAATAACAATCAAATAATTAAAGTCAAGCATTTTTTTTACCTATTTTGCTTATGAGATCCAATTAATTTTCAAATATAGTGTTGCCCTTTTATTTCCAGTTCACCCTTGACTCTTAAGCATTTTTTATCCTTATGTTGTTTTCATTCTTCCGCCTTATTTTATCACTGTCTTTTTTTTCCAATTGATTCACAATTAATCGATCAAAAATCATCATATTCAATAAATTCACAAATCCAATTGACATCATCCTTTTATATCTCCTATTTTGTGTTCTTAATTCTTTTTTACCCAATTTAAAAGAGATATAAAAATATAAAATTTAAACGAAAAAGAAATTTTAAGTGGGGAATCAAAAAGGTTATTCTTACCAATTGCCATACTTCATCAAAGGGAAAGAGATGGAAAAAATAAGTGAGAAGTCATGGTTAATTGATATTTCTGGTTGATTCAAGAAGCCATGAAGCTCTAGCATCTAGAAGAAGTAAATGCTTTTCCTTTTCAAGACATTGGGAAATAGTGTTAATTTGTTTTTCAGACTTTAGTTTCCTTGGATTACTACTTTGGGCCTTTCCTCATTGTTGTGAAAGTTTTTAATCTCACGAGGGGGTCCCTCAACCTACCTGATTTCTACATTAAAATCTTGGGCCCTGGGCGGTCGCCCTTTGGGCCTATCCCCAGAACCGGCCTTGACTTTACATCTTAGAGAAAACTTCCCAAAAGTATAGCAAGTATGTAAATAGAAGCACCTGAGTACAAGTGAGCCAAGATTTAAACTTGCTCATCAAACAATAACACAAGAACATCAAATATATGTATGCATCAGATATAAAAGTCTTCAAATTGCAGATGACTTTAATAAATTTTGAAGTTAGTCTAATTCCAGGTGTTGCCAAACAGACAAGAACGATGAAAAGACATTGACCACATTCTACAACCAAGGACAGCAGTAATCATGAACTGACTATTGAATCCTGAAAAATACAAATTAGCAAATGAAATTCTCAGTTTGGAAAAAACTCTCCATCAATGAAAGGAGAAAAAGTAATCATATTCTGGCTACAATCCAGCTTAAGGGTCCCATCCACTAAACTTATGCAAGTCACACAAACAAGGGTGCCTTGGGTAGTACAAAATGATTCTGTTAACCATCTAAGATGTATTGATATGGACAATATTTTGATAGGGGATATGGGGAATAACTGACTAAGAGAAATTTCCTAGAAAGGGGATGGAAGATAAGCAATTAGTTGTTGATCAATATTCTTTTTAGAGCTGCTATGAGCAATTTCTGTCACAAAATATATTAATACAAATCCTCTAGTTCTAGTTCAGACCATGTTGAATATGTTTATCCTATGTTACTCTTACTCGTATATCCACTATCGATTTGAATAAATGGCCAAGTGTTTATAAAAACAAAAACTCTATTTTGAACCAAATGAAAGTACCCAAGTGCCCTACCGATGTCCACGTGTGAAGTGTCTGACACGAGTATTCAAGGCAAAATGAAGAGTCCGGGAAACAGAGTATACCAGTCAACTCCTCTAGGACATACTCCAATGAAACGATAATACTTAATCCTTAAGAGATGATAAACTAGCATGTAACTCAATAATTCTTCGAAAAAGTAATTTTCTCTCATTGCAACAGAACCTTAATACAATGATCTGCATAGAAATTTTAAAAAGGGATTAGGCGATGAGCTGAATAGCTCATTAAGCCACTTCGATGCAACTCAATATACTTCCGAAATAAGCATGAAGCATATTTTCAAATCAAACAAACAGTTTGCTACATGCATAAATGCCCTATTAAAATTTCATTTTACATATACACTACCTGCACACCATTTGTCACAACTGTGGAGCATAGAGGTGACTTCTCTGGAAACTGACTAATGCTTTTCTGATTACATTCCTCACGAACTGCAAGCATACCACTGTTCAAGCGACGGCAATGTTCTTCCAACCATAATAACACTCCATCACAAAGCTCATTACCACTAGACTTCAACACTGAATCAGGAACACAAGACATCATTTCACCGTCTTCAAGGCTCACAGTTCCAACATACAATTGATTGTCGGCACAATTTAGGTAGAAAAACTTTCTACTTTCTAGAATAGAGGCAGCAATAACAATATACTTTGACGCTTGTATCACATGCTTTGACGCTGTAACAGCATGCCTTAATGGTAGTAAGCCCACATTCACCAGATGGTTATAAACAGAGTAACCTCCGATAAGACCCAGCAATTTGTCTGAGATTTCCTGACCATCATGCATACGGTAAATCAAGCGTGTGGAAAGTGGCAACTTCAATTTTAAACTTTTCTCCACCTCATTTAACTCCTCCTCAGATGCACCCTTTCTCAAAGTCAAGAGCACCTCGGGAAAATTTTTATCCAACCAACTTTTAAGACTATCCCAGCACATTTTGACACGTTTGAGAAGAGGCCAAGAATACATGCTGAAAGCTTCCCTCCATAACCCATAGGCTACCTAGAGATACCAACAATAATCTGAGCACATATCAACTATAAGACAAACTGGTCACAGACGATGTAACAAAGATGCACGCATGCAGCCTAAAGGTAATTGCCACACATGTTAAGAGAGTGAACAACACAAGTTACTAAAGTATAAACCATTACATACCAGAAGACACACTAAAGTCATCCAAAAATCGTGAAAACCTAAGACGATGATTTGCGTTTTACTATGAGAACCTCAAAAAAAGAGCTAAAATGCAGCCTTTCTAGGTGACAAAACACACAAAATAAAACCAGGTCAATAACTGCTGTAGACTAAATACTAGAACAAATAATGAAAAGATAATACTGCCATTCCTTGAAAACGCATCCTTGATTGGACTAGTCATCAAGGTTAAAGCTATTCAAAATAAAGCTATGATCAACCATAGGCCACTCTTGCTTACAAAACTCGATACAAATACCCCGGAAAACTTACGATCTCTTTAAATATTTGATATGACTAAAAAAACACTTCCCAACTATATCAATCACATTTGAGAGCACATAACAAACGCCACCTAAATTTACCTACAAATAATTGCCATTTCAAATTATAAGCAAAAATTTCAGAAATTTAGTGAATAGTAGATTATATCAGACAAATCACTCGAGTAAGCCAACAAAGCTTGCTATTAGTAATAAAAAAATCATCCGAAATCAAGTCCTGGTAATACTGTATTCTTTCATTTTACTCTGCAATTCATTATCTCAATAGAAGAATGCTATGTGCATAGCCTTCAATGACTGATATGCATTGATCAGTCTCTAAACCCTCTTCTAACATGGAATCAGTACAGGTTTGTCATATCTAAATTATGTATTCTTATTCCTTCTTTCTGTTCCTACAAAACATTTTCCACAAAATTTCTTGATAACTAAAACAAAAACTAAATCCTAAATTTCTCTGAAGGATCAAGGCAAATAATAGCAAATATACAGTAATAACTGATACAACAAGATTTAGCAAGTACTGTTGATTAGACTCAGAATCAAGGAAGTATGTACTTCCACTGTCCATCTGATCAAGCCAATTTAAAACTAGTTTCAACAGTTTTTGATGGAAGCAGTTACAATGATTGAAAGAGACCAGTGATGATAAGTTTGACTTTCAAAAGAGATGTGCTTTATGGATGGTACTTTGCCTACACTAGATGCAGACTCTCCAAACATCAAGGCTTTAAAGAGATGCAACAATATGGTCATAGGTTGGTTGATAGCCTCAATGGAGTTAGGTTTTGTTAGAACAGGTAGAAATACTGGGAGAGATATTGAAAGAGGCCTTGAAGAAAGATTTGGTCAAACCTCGTCATCACAATAATATATGTCACAAGAAGAATTAGCAAGTACAATAAGATCATGGAACGAATGTAGCCAAATATTTCACCAAAATGAAGACACTCTGGGAAGAATTGGTTAATATGAATCCCTTGCCTACCTGTAATCTCACAAAAAGGTTAATAGAGATTCAACACGATCAAAGACTAATTCATTTATTAATGAAGCTTGATCAACAATCCAGTCAAGTTAAAAGCGATATACTCGGAAGCAATGTACCGATGATGAGTGATATGCATAATGCTTCACAAGCATATAGGCTTTTATTGCAATAACAAAGACACAACGAACTTAGTAAAATAAGATCTAATTGTGAGTCCATGGCCTTCTATTGTGATAAGAAGTACTATGAGAAGCCTTACAATAGAGGTCATAATAATCATGATACAGAAGGTTATGGAAGAGTTATAAACAGGAGAAGAATCAAAACATGAAAGGAAATAAGAGTTCTTCGAGCGATTTTTGTGATCAGTGCATGATAGTTGGTCACTCTATTGAAAGATGTTTCAAGATTGATGGATATCCAAACAAAATTAAAACCTAATCATGGAAAAAAAGTTGCTACTTTTTGCATAATTGAAGACCATGGTGATTAAACAGCTCATCAACTACTTTCATATCTCCATAAGGAAGTTTTTATGAAACCACCAGAAGGTTTCTCTACTGCTCCTAATATTTTGCAAACTGAAAAAATACCTTTTTGCTTGAAACAAGCGTCTAGAAAGTAGTTTGCAAAATTGACAACTGAAAATTTTCATCAAGGTTTTACCCAATCAAAATATTATTACTCCCTTTATATTACAAAACACAATTTTGATAAGAAAACAAGTATTTCTCATCTAATTAACATCTGAGAAATACACACAATCCCAAAAAAATCAAAAATAAGTGCCACAAAATGGGAATGACCTTAAAAGTATCTCTCATATAATTAACATCTAAGAAAAACCCACTAAGCAAAAATATCAAAAATAAGTGCCACAAAATGGGAATGATCTAAAAAGTATTTCTCATATAATTAACATCTTAGAAAA
The DNA here is from genome assembly GCF_026212465.1 of Amaranthus tricolor. NCBI lineage: Eukaryota > Viridiplantae > Streptophyta > Magnoliopsida > Caryophyllales > Amaranthaceae > Amaranthus > Amaranthus tricolor. Next base: position 39,279,912 of record NC_080047.1, read on the forward strand.
ACCCATCAAGCAAAAATATCAAAAATAAGTGCAACAAAATGGGAATGACCTAAGAAGTTTTTCTCATCTAATTAACATATATGAAAAACCCAGAAAGCAAAATAAGTCGAAGAATTAAAAAAGTGTCAGAAAATGAGAATGACCTTGAAGGAAGGAACTGGGTTATCAAAAGGGTCAACAGGAGAAGCCATATGAAGATCACGGGATGCATGAACAGACCAATAGTAATCATCAGAAGCCCAATCTCTGAATTTCTTGCTGACACAACCAATTCTAGCAGTGCCATTTGGTTCTAACTTTGAGAGGATTACTTGAATCGCTAGATCTCCTAAATCTTCAATTCCGATTTCTTCCCCCATTTTTCAATCTTTTTTTTTTTCTCTTCAATTTCTCAAACATATACTCTTTTTATTATTTCAATGAAAATTCAAGTGTCAATTGTGTTGAGGTGGATAATAATATGATGTTGTATTGTTGTGTATGTTAAAACATCCGAACAAAATTGCCACATATATTACTCCTAAAGTATAAAAAATTTCTAATGGATTATGTTTATACTAAAATATTATGTATAATTTCATTTCACTAGAATTTTCAAGTGATTTAAGTAAAAGTTGAAAAATATAAAAAGATAGTATATTATATTTTTTTGCACTAAGTCTATATACTACTTACTTTTCTAAAAGAATATTTTTATTTATATTATGTATATTTATCGGATTCAGTTGATCTAGATCATCTTTATTTTAATATTTTTTTATACGATAAGCTGAGAATTTGAGATAGTTAGGTGAAAATAGAACACAACTGAAATATTATGCTCCAATTAGGGGTGTTCAAAACTGGATACCGAATCGATTCGGATCTGGAAAATCGAATATCTGATTTTTCGGATAGTGAAAGTCATGATGTTGTTCCGATTTGAACAAAATCGAATATCTGGTTTAATTCGAATTGGATATCAGATATCTGATTTTAAAATTTTAATTTTTTTGCTCTTTTTTAAGGAAATACATAAATATAAATATTTAAACTCACTTTATTTTTTTATAAATCAAGCTTATTTTTTAAAGTTTGAAAACAAATTATTTTGCAAACATGGTTGGACTTTCAAAAGGTTATATTTATTAATAAAATAAATTATTCATGCAAATTAATTATAGTTGAAAATTGTATATGTTAGTAAATCAACAATCCAAATATTTTTTTTAAAAAAAATTAATATATTTTCAAAATTATATATTAAAAATAAAGATAAATTGGAAAATCATATCCAGATATCCAGTTTGCCAACACTTATCCAGTTTAAACACCAAGATTTCTCCAATTATTAAAAAATAGATAAATTATCCAATTTTTAAAACCAGATAACAGATAATTCAGATCAGATATTTTTGAACATCTCTAGCTCCAACTGTGATAACACTTATTCTCAATTTTAACATTTTTTAAATGCTTGATATTCCTATATATTTTTATTGGTTTTATATTAATAATTTCATAATGCGTATAATTCTAATATATTTTTAACTAAATTTATTACATTTTAAATGTTTGTGACACTCAAACTCCTATGACAAACAAATTTTATATGAGAAAATTTTATTTTATTTTGTTGGGTAAACTTTAATTTAATTTATTAAGGGGTTTTGCCACTTTGAACCTAGAAGTTTAGAAAAATTTAGATGGTAAAATAGTGAATTGATTTATTTGGAGAGAAAGATTAGTGAATATGTAGAATAGATATTGTTCTTCATTTCCAAAAAATTGATTACATCAATGGGTATTTATAGTGTTAAGTTTGGTTACAAGTTTACTAAAATATCTTAAATATTTTTATTTTTTTATTACTTTTTCTAGGATCTTCCATTATATTATCTTAGATATTTTTATTTTTTAATTCTTTAGTTTAGATATTTTTATATTTAATTAAAATCCTAGATTTTTCTAGATTATTTTAACACTCCCCCTAATCTGAAAAATCTTGAACTCTGAGTTGTCTTCTGAACTCGATAAATCTATTAGTTGATATGGGTTTTGTGAAAATGTCCGCGAGCTGCTCCCCCATCTTGCAGAATTGTAGTTCGATCTCTTTCTTGTCTACTAACTCACGAATGTAGTGATGTCGTATCTCGATGTGTTTTGATCTGCTATGAAACACTGAATTCTTCGTCATTGCAATTGTTGAGATGTTGTCGCAGCACATTGTAGTTGGTGTCTCTTGCTTATGTTGTAGATCGATTAATATCCTTCTGAGCCAGACTGTGTAACAACCCAGCTTACCGTTGACTGGGTAAACAGGGTCGTCACGGGGATTATTTCCCAAGAAACTTAAATCATATCCCAAAACCTGGGCAAAGGAATCACTAGCTCTATAACAAAACCAACACAGCTAAATCTCAAACCAAATATCTAATCTAAATATAAAGTAACCATACAACTCACTACGAGTCCATTATAATCAACATAATCAGAACTAATCAGAACTAATATACATTAAACAAATTCCTAATACAAATTATAAGCTTCCACGGCCTCAGCTCAAAAGGACATCCTTAGCACTCTCATCAACATTGCTAACCCGATTATTCCCGACCGGATCCGATCTATAATCAGCTAAAAGATGGAAACAACAAGGAATCAGATTAAACTGAGTGAGAAGCAACAATCCAAAACAATTAAACACAGCAATTCAAAACAATGGTTTAAAAGCAACATCAGTTTCCTAGATCTATATGCGCACAGGGAGTCTAGTTGAGAGGAACATCCATAGCTCTAAGGCTATGTCACTCTCGGGTGAAACTAGTCAATATCTCAATGACAATTCGCTTCAAAAACAGGGAGTAGGGAACCATGTTCCTCAACTCCGTCAATGACTAGCTCGCAAGCCCGATACATTGACCATATCAATGTTAGCATAATCATTCATAAACATTTATCACATTCATATAAATTTCACAAACTTTAAATAAACATTTTACAAATGGTAGCCTGGCCAGACCCCTTTTTAAGGAACTGTTACTACTCACCAAAAAGAACGCTTCAAGAGGCCAAATCTGCTACCCCGCGATTACTAGAAGGGCTCTTCGATAAAGTCGCCTCCTAAAGCATAATAAATATAGCATCACAACAAAGCATACGGTACTACGACTAGGTTCATATAGTTATTGCATCTCATCCTAAGAACGCATCTTAGTTCTATCTTCTTTTCTAATATTTTTTCCCATTTCAGAGATTGTGCAAGCTCTACTCTAATTCAAACACTTTCATATCTATCTAGACTCAAAACCAAGAAACTAAGCAAGATTAACAAACTACCCAAAGAGAAGGACTCAGCTCATTTATCCATTCAGCTAATAATTTCCACACAAACCCTAGATACTTTCAAGATCAACCAATCAATCAACATTTAACTATCACCATAATTGAAAAAGGTCAATATTATATCCAGGGACACTGAACTAATCACAACTATTATCATTCAAATAATCTACTACCAAGATCCTAATCCACACTTAAATTTTCATCATCACATAACTAACTAATACACATTTCCCATAATTTCCCAATTAATAACTCAATATCTTATATCCAGCTAATAATCTCAATCAACAAAACTCATCCAAATAGTTTCCATATCTCTTGATCCCAATTAGGAATCCCGTAATGGTTTTAGGACACCTCTTACTAAAACAAGCATAACTCACTCATACGAAAACCAAATGAGACGATTTAAGTGGCTACGCGACCGTGACTCGAAGCTCTACAAAGCATATGAAGACACCAAGACCCAAAAACAATCAACACAGTTCCGAAAAGTACAAAACAGAATGTTCAGATTATAAACTGAAATATCAGAATCCCACATACTCAATTTGATACTAGAATTCAAATAACCCAGATAACTAATACTAATCAACACTAACAAGAATCCACTTACTAATTGAACCTATATACTCAACTTAAATTCCAGTTTCATCAAAATTGATATTTGTTTCTTGAATTTTCGATGCTTAAACAAGACCAAATTCTACTTACTTTTCCCCAATTCAACGGGACAGAGGCTTGGGAAAGAAAAGATTCAATTGCTATCTTACCAATTTCTACTTCAATGGAATAAAATTCTACAAGTATATAGATATTACATGAAATTCCAATTAAAAAAATAGCTAGGGTTCGAATCTTGAGAAGAAAATCAGATTATTCAAGAAAAGTAAAATAAAATTACACTTCAAAATTAAGAGATTCAAACCTTAGTTTGTTTACACCAACAAACAACGAGAAGAGGAGCGCCGGTTAGGGTTGAGGAACCACCGTGACTGCACAGAGAAGAAGGACCAGCTTAGGTCAAGAGGAAGAGGATGAATCTTGCTTGTAGGCACTCGAAATTTTCGGAAGAAGGAAGAAGGTGATGGAGGTCTTGGTTCCTTGCGGGTTACTCGAAGAAGAAGAAAAAGGAAAAGGGAAATGGGGAAAGGGAAAGTCGGTTTAGGAGAAGGGGACGGGAAGGGAAATGGGAATTGGGTTTCTGATTTGGGGGTTTGGGTATATAATTTCTTTATATATATATATATATATATATATATATATATATATATATATATATATATATATATATATATATATATATATATATACATATATATATATATAAATATAAATATATATATATATTAATATAATTATTATTATTATTATTATTATTATTATTATTATTATTATTATTATTATTATTATTATTATTACCTACTTAACTCAATTAATTCATGGTAATATTCTAATTAGTTTAAAGCCCAAAATGATTTTATTTATTTTAAATTCCCGAATGTCACAGACTGCTTCACGTGCTACACTTGTTGTTGCAATGTACTCTGCTTCTGTTGATGATAAAGCTATTGTCGCCTGTTTTTTTGATGACCATGAGACCACCTTGTTTCCAAGCTGAAATACGTACCCGCTTGTACTTTTTCTATCATCCACGCTTCCAACCCAGTCGCTATCGGTGTATCCTGTGAGCTTGAAATCTTTTTCAGTTTCGTACATGATCCCATAGCTTTTTGTTCCCTTAATGTATCTGAGAATCCTCTTTGCTGCTGTTAGATGATCCTTGCTCGGTTCACTCATGAACCTGGATACGATGCTGACAGCGTTGACTATATCTGGTCTTCTATGTGTGGATAGATGAGAGAGCCGACCAAGCTTCGATACATTGCTCCGTTGATTTTTGGTTTGCCATCGTACTTTGATAACTTCTCATTGATTGTCATTGGTGTAGCCAGCGGTTTACATTCTCCCATGTTGAATTTCTTGAGAAGGTCTTCTGCATATTTCTCTTGTGATAGAAATATTCTTCCTGGGCTTTATTTGATTCGTATGCTAAGGATGTATTTCATTGTATCAAGGTCTGTCATCTCGTACTTCTTCATCATAGCCTTTTTAAATTCTTCGATCATCGTTGGGTGTGTGCCTGTATAGATTAGATCATCACGTACAGGCATAAAATGAGAAAGTTGTTACCTTGTGTCTTGATGTATAGTGAAGGTTCACTCAGACTCTTGATGAAACCTTGCTGGAGAAGATAATTGTAGATGTTGTCGTTCCACGCTCGGGGTGCTTGTTTGAGTCCGTGCAGAGCTTTTCGAAGGCGGTATACTTTGTCTTCTTGGCCTTTGATGACGTATCACTGCGATTGCTCGACGTACACTTCTTCTTCGAGTTCTCCATTTAGAAATGCTGATTTGACATCGAGCTGAAAGACTGGTAGCTGATGTTGTGCTGCTAATGCCAGGACTGTTCTGATTGTCTCCATGCGGACAATTGGTGCATATGTTTCGTTGAAGTCGATTCCTGGTTGTTGCGTATATCCCTTTGCTATAAGTCTTGCTTTGTACTTGTTGATGGAGCCATCATGATTATGTTTCACCTTGTAGACCCACTTGAGTCCGATGACTTCCTTGTCTTGTGGTTTGTTGGTTGGTCTGCTCCGTCTTCTTCACTTGGATATCTTGGGAGAGTATCTCCTTCGCGAGCTTCAATTTTTTTTTCTTTCCACGTCCATTCAGCTGCTTCGTCGAAAATTACGTCTCTAGAGATGATTAATTGTTTAGATTCAGGCTTGTAAAGAAGATATCCTTTTGTTTTGTGACTGTATCCAATGAATATGCATTTTTCTCCCTTCTCATCGAGCTTTTCCCGATTCTCCTTCGGGTTGTGGGCATAAGCTACGCATCCGAAACTTTGAGGTGTTCTACTCTTGGTTTTCTCTTGTGCCAAGCTTCATATGGTGTTAAATCCTTAACTTCTTTTGTGGGAGATCTATTGAGGATATATACTGCCGTGTGAACAACTTCGGCCCAGTATCTTTTGGGTAGATGTTTACCCTGCATCATGCTGCAGGTCATCTCTGCTATAGTGCGGTTTTTCCTTTCTGTGACACCATTTTGTTGAGGTGTACGGCTTGCTGTAAGTTCTCTTTTAATTCCATGCTTCTTACAGAAGTTGTTGAATCGTTTCTTGTAAATTCTCCGCCACGATCCGTTCTAAGAATCTTAAGAGAATGCCCACTTTGATATTCTGTAAGGGCTTTGAATTGCATGAAGTGGGAAAAAGCTTCTGATTTTTTCTCCAGGAAATATACCCACATCATGCGGGAGTAGTCATCTACGAACAAAAGAAAATATCTTTTTCCGCCAAGAAACAGATTCTTGGTAGGACTCCAGATATCTACATGAACAAGCTCTAGAGGAGCCTTGGCCCTCCAAGATGCGGTAGAAAATGGCAATCTGTGCATCTTGCCATATATACCGCCTTTGCAAATTTTTCTTTTATTTTTTATTGATGGTAGTCCAATTACCATTTCTTTTTGTTTTAATAGTTTTAGACTGTTAAAATTTAGATGCCCGAATCTCAAATGCCATAAGATGGATTCATCATTTATTGAGCTTAAAGCCAATTTTTCTTCAAATGGCAATTTTAATGGGAATATTTTGTTATGAGCCATTTCAACAGTTGTTATTATCCGACCCTTATTTTTATCATAGATTTGACATTTGTTATTCTCAAATTTAACCATATATCCTTTTTTAATTAATTGGCCTACACTTAATAAATTTTGTGCAAGTCCAGGAACATAAAAGCTTCATTAATTAATTTTGATGAGCTATTTTTTGCTTTAACGGCGATTGTCCCTTTTCGGCGACATCTTCTTTTTTACCGTCGCCAAGTGCGATGTGTGTTTTAACATTTTCGTCAAGAGTGACAAACTAATTTTTATTGCCAGTCATGTAATTTGAACAACTACTATCAATATACCAAAGTCACTTACTTTTTCTTGTGCATTTAATCAAATGTAAAATATTTGATCTCCGTAATTATTGTTTTCAGAATAGTTTGCTTCTTCTTTTTGTCGATACCAGCAATCTTTTTCGAGGTGAGTGTGTATTCTACACCTCTTACATTTATACCGACAATCATTAGTATTTTACAATAAGGGTCAGTTTGATTATATAATTGACTCCTTTGATTTTTAAAATTTTCTCTCCCCTTGCTACGATTAGTTGATGTTTGTCCTTTTTCATAATTTTTACAATAATTATTTTTATTTTCACCATTAGAAAATTTTAATTTAGCTTGAAAATCTTGTTCTAGTGGTTCTTCGTTAAATCTTTTTAATCTATCTTCATGTGCAAGTAATGATCCCATTAGTTCGAGTACACTTAATTGAGATAAATTTTTTTTGTTAACTTCTTCTATTGTCGTGGCAATAATGTTATAATTTTGTGATAGCCTCCTTAATATTTTTCGAATCACATTTTCATCTTCTATATTACCACCATTTGATCTTATTTGATAAACTATACTAGTGACTCGGTCAAAAAATGAATGTATTGTTTCATTTTCTGCCATTAATAAATTATCAAATTCTCTCCATAGTGATTGGAATTTAAAAAGAATTTTCTCTTCGGAACCTTTGTATTTTGTCTCCAGGATCCTCCAAGCCTCTGTAGCTGTTTTTGCGGCCATGATCATTGTAAGTATTGCTTCGTCGACTCCACGATATAATAGGGATAAGGCATAGTTATCTCTTATCCTATTTTGTTTATATTGTTTTATTTTTGTTTCATCCCAAGATGACTCTTGTCATCTTTGGGTGATTGCTCATAACCTTCTTGTACTAATTCCCATAAATTTTGGGAGGTAAATATTGACTTCATTTGCATAGCCTATTCTTCATGTTTTTTTCTCTCTTAAATGTGGGAACTCAATTAACTTGGGGTAATTAATGGTTGAGGTCATTTTTTTATTTTGTGGTTAGAGGTTTATTTTATTATGGAGTATATTGGTTAATGTGTTTAGGTTGTTTGGAGGTCTTGGTTTTAATTAGCTCTTGATACCAAATGTAGGAAAATTTAAATAGTAAATAGTGAATTGATTTATTTGGAGAGGATGATTAGTGAATATGTAGAATAGATATTGTTCTTCATTTCCAAAAAATTGATTACATCAATGGGTCTTTATAGTGTTGAGTTTGGTTACAAGTTTACTAAAATATCTTAGATATTTTTATTTTTTAATTACTTTTTCTAGGATCTTTCATTATATTATCTTAGATATTTTTATTTTTTAATTCTTTAATTTAAATATTTTTATATTTAATTAAAATCCTAAATTTTTCTAGATTATTTTAACAAGATTGTTTGGTAATCAGTTATATTTGAGCTAGATACCCACCTAAGTTGTATAAAGTACTATATTTTATCTATCTAAGATGATGAAATATTAAATGTTTCACCTTTCATAATTTTTAAATGGTACAATTTCAATTTAAAATTAACTATATGTATCAAAGTTTTTAAAGGGAAATTAGTAAAAACCTCATATAAAAATATCTTTTATCAAAAAATATATTTTTTTTATTCAAAAACTACAGTCAAAATGCATTTGTTTGTCACAAACTACCAACTAACATATTTTGGAAAATAATAATGTACTAGTTTTCCCCAAGTATGTAGTTTTTAGAATACGGTATTTTCTAATTGAAGCAAATATTGCATTTTAAAAAAAGAAGAAAAAAGTTGATAGTTTTTGAAAACATATTAAAATTTAATGAGTAACTTTTGACAAATAAATGTATTTTAGTAGATAGAATAATTTTTTACCTTCATATTTAGGGTAAAATGTAGAGAAAATTACTAAAAATTACCTATTCTATAGCACCCTTTGCAAAAAAAATACATATTCTAATTTTTTTGCAAAAAACTACCTTAAATGACATAAACGTTTGCAAAAGATTACTTGATGACGAAATCAGTTAGTTGACCGTTAGTTTTATGGTTAACTTTACACGTGAATTGCACGTGACTTCATTTAAAGATATGAAATATTTAATTGGCGTCATCTTTTCCTTTCCCTCCACTCTCAGTTGATGATTGCTCTCACAAATTATGAAAGACATCCATCAGCACTCAATCAAAACTTGAATGCAACATTAATCATCCCATCCAATCAACCGGTAAGTTCTGTAATTGTTATTTATTTAATTAATCTACCCTCAAATTCGAATTTCTCTATATGCTTTGAAATTAGTAGTTGAATGCGTGGGTTTATTTCATTAATGTACTCCCCAATCTCGATCCTCTGTTCTCTTCTCTTGTTCATCCACTTTTTTTTCGTTTGAGATTTTGAAGCATTCCTTCTTGTTCTGTTGAATCAATTTGTTGTTTATGGGAAAAAAAAGGAGATTATCAAAGAAAAAAAAGGTTAATTTCAAGTGGGTAACTAAGCAAGGTTAAATTTCTCTTTTCCAAAATCTTTTAAAATTGGACTATACAGAGTTTGTCCATGAGGCTTACCATGTCAAGACATATGCCAAGACATACAGACCTAGGTTCCATGGAATGTCAGGGCATAAAATGTGGCCTACCTCTACAAACCCTAAGCCATTACCACCTCCCTTTAGAAAAATGCCTGATAGGCCTAATAAGAGGAAGAGGATGTAATATTTGAGAAATTAATAATTAAGACGAGTGAATTTAAGAGAATTGCTAGTATGAGAATGACCTTAAATATACATAATATAAATATATTCTAAACTTGATTTTTTTTTCTCTTTTCCTTTCGTTTAATTTGATTAAAATACCAAAACCTTCTTCTCTCTCACGTGATGGAACCAAAGGAAGAAATCAGACATCCATCTTCTTCCTCTGATTTCTTCTTCCTCTGATTCCTTTTGCATTCTTCCTCTGAATTCTTCCTCTGATTTTCGAAAGAAGAACAGTTGGCCGTCTTCTCTATCTTCGATCTTCGAAGGAATTGCAACAATGGCTCTTGCTCCTTGATTTTGATTTTCGAAGAACAGAACCCATCTTTTACCCTCTGATTTCTGGTAGTAATACACAAAGAACAACATCAGGTATAGTTTCCCTTCTTTTATTTAATTTCGAGCACATTTGTAACTTTCATCTTCATGTTATTTGATTTCGAACCCTAGCCATCTTTGATTGGATTTTCATGTAATATCAACAATTTTATTTTGTAATCCCATTGAAATGGTAGTATCACAGTAGCAGCCGAAACCCTTTCCTTTGATCTAAATTATGCCGCAAACCAAGGAAGCCAATGCCAACCTTGTTTCTATTGATTTTGCATCAAATTCAGAATAACCTTATTTCCTGTTCTTGATTTCTGCCGCAAACAGTAAGATTCATCTCCTTCCATTTGTTTGGTTTTTGGTTCTTCCGTTTTGCTTTTCTTGGTTGAGGCATTATGAATGTAGAACATTCTTGTGATTTTCATTTATTTTCTTTACCTATTATTGATCATCAAATCTACTAGTCTCATGGAAGTGATGTGATCTCAAGAATTAGTGTGGGTATGCTTATTCATATTAGAGTACATGGAATTTTCGATGTTTAATTATTGAATTGGTGGACTTGTAGTTTGTAGGGTAGAATACTTATCTCTGTGGTTAATTAGATGTGCATTCTTGGAGGAAAATGATTGTAAATAAAAAACATTAGATAGCTTAGTTGAGAAATAATTAAAAGTGATTAAAGAAGGAATAATTGGTGTTCTTGATTGAATTATGCGATTCTTGGAAGTATTGTTAATGGTGAGTTAAATGTTTGTTTTACTTGTGATTGGAAATACAAAGGAAAATCATGGAGGTTGTTAATCTTGAAGAGAAATTGGCAATTATAGGTCATGGTTATAAAATCTTGATGGAAAATCGGGAGATTAGAATAAAACATGTGTGATTTAAATGATTTGAAATGTTAGAATAAAGTTTGGTTATGCTACAGTCTTAGGAGGAGATGTAATAAAGTTATATGTTAGTATTAAGTATCGAACGCCCTTTGGTGATTATGTGTATTGTTATGTTTCAGGAGACGATTTCTCGGCGGAACCATTCTAACTGATATTTGCGAATTGAACCCAACTCTTTGAAGCGTCGTCTTTGGTGAGTAGTAGCAGTCCCTTAAAGGGTCTGATCAGACTACATTTCTCGAAAATAAACTTTTTACTAAAGCTCTTTTGAAATTGAATATTGTTGAGACAAATGTTGTTGTGACTGCTTATGTTGATATTATGATACGGTCAATGGATTGGGCTTGCGAGCTGGTCATTGACAGAGTTGAGGAACATTGTTCCCTACTCCCTTTTTTTGAAGCGAGTTGTCATTCAGATATTGACTAGCTTCACCTGAGAACGACATAGCCATAGAGCTATGGGGCACCTCTCAAACTAGACTCCCTGTGCGCACATAGATCTAGGAAACTGATGTTGCTTTTAAACCCTTATTTGGAAACCATTGTGTTTGTTGTTTTGGATTGTTATTTCTCATTCAGTTTAATCTGACCCTCTGTTGTTTCCATCTTTTAGTTTGATCACAGATCAGAGCCGGTCGGGAACGATGGGTTAGCGGTGTTGAATAGCGTTCCAAGGATGTATATTGAGCTGAGCACGTGGGAATTTGTAGTTTTGTATTACGTTTTTGGATAAATGTATATTAGTCTTGGTTGTGTTGGTTATATTCGACTCGAAGTGATTGTATGGCTACTTGTGTTTTAGTTAGATGTTTGGTTTGAGAATTAGCTGAGTTAGTTACGTTAAAGAGCTGGTGACCCCTTTGCTCAAGTTTTGGAAGTGTGATTTAAGTTTTTTGGGAAATGAACCCCGTGATGACCCTGTTTACTCAGTCAACGGTAGGTCGGGTTGTTACAGAGGAGGTCGGAGGTTGATGAAGCTAAGGGTGGGAAAAAACAAGGCTCTGTGGTGAGGGAGTATAAGCAAAGGAGGTGTGGCAATTGTGGCACACTAGGACATAACAAAAAGAAATGCAAAAACCCTCCCAAACCCCCTTCCACCATGGATAAATCAAAGGGAGGAAGGCCTAAGAACGTTTCAGTGTCCTCATCACCAACCACACCAACGGTGCCAACACTAACTGCAACAACATCCCCTCCTGCAACAACAGCCCTTTCTGCAACAATAAGCATAGCCCCTCCTGCAACTCAAAGCTCAACACCAATGGTGCCAACAGCAACTGCAAGCTCTATTGCCCCTGCAAACACTGCTGCTACCTCATTTCAATGAAAGGGCAGTAGAAAGAAATCTTAGGCGTATGGATGCATCAAGAAAGGAGCAAAAGGTGCAGCCCCAAGGGCGATTTCAACCCAAGCATCTTCAAGTTCTCAAAATCAAAGAAGAAAAATGTAATTGCAATGTATGTAATGAAGAGTTTGTAACGTTTTATGTTGGAAGCACTATGGTTAGGTTATGGAACAACTTTTTTTGACTACTTTAGTTTGTTTATGTTAGGTTATGGAACTACTATGGTTAGTTTATGCATTGTATGTGTTGAACATCTGTTGATATTAGATAATTAGCAACAAAATAATGAAGAAAATCAGCCTCTTCATTCATCATAATCATGTTTACAAAAGCTTTTAAACAACAATTACAATCCTTGCTTACTATTACATAACATTGATGTTGGTATATTGTTTATAGGTTACATAACCTTCATTAGTACAATAAACACCAAGAAAAAACCAAATAAAAAACCTAATACAAAGCTTGATATCTCTTTTCCGTGCTTTCTCTCGTTCATCAATTTCTTTTTTATCCTTTTAAGTTCTGAAATTGCTTGTTCCTTCTAATGTTCCAGGCAAAAAACCCGTGAAGTCAATATCTTGATTTCTGTTGATAAATGTCGTTTCTCCTCAACAAGTGTATTCGTCACTTTTCTTTGCCAATCAACCATTTCAGGTTCATCAATCCACTTGAACTTGTTGCATTCCCTCCAATTCATGTCAGGATCGAAAAATTTGCAAGTGTTGAACTGTCTTCCAGGATTTTCCTTAGTCCATGAAATTCTCCGTGCAAAAGGAAATCCGCAAGTACATCTTTTGAACTTCGAGATTTTGGTGTGAGAAGCCATAATTTAATTTGGGGAATAATTAGGGTTCTTTGGGATTAAAAGGGAAGGGGGAAGAATTAAGGTTCTTATCATTTCAAGGGGAAAGAAGAAATAATTAGGGAAAATCGTGTTTTCAAACAGAACAATCAATGATTTAAGTGAATAACGTGACACACGTGCTAGTCAACTAATGGTCAACTAACTGATTCCGTCATCAGGTAGTCTTTTGCAAACGTTTATGTCATTTAAGATAGTTTTTTGCAAAAAAATTAGAATAGGTAGTTTTTTTTTTCAGGGTGCTATAGAATAGGTAGTTTTTAGTAATTTTCTCTAAAATGTATGAAATATGTAAGTTAATAAGTATGATGACTTAGCTTTTAAATAACTAATATATATTTTAGAAAAAATTACCTAGATTAATCCAATTTATTTATGATTTTCCTACAATAGTTTCATCTATTGATTACCCAAAAAATAATCCCAACATTAAGGGGTATTTTCCTAGATAAACCCGATAACCGGATGACTTACTATAACAAGTTTTATTTTAAAAAAAGATAATTAAAATAAAATGTCAAAAAAATGTTTAGAATTTTTTAAAATTTTTTTATGATTTTTTATTATTCAAAATTTTTTATGTAAATGTTCAAAATTTTTCTCTAATTTCTAATTAATTTTCAGTACATTATTTTGGTGAATTATTAACTATAGGATGTCATTGAGTTACCTAAGTTTACTTTAGGCAAATACTCTCTAAAGTTAGGATTGTAATTTTTTTTAAAAAATAAAATGTAATTTTTGACAAAAAGTAAGTTTTTATAGTTCGTTGTTGTAATTTTTCTTTTTTAAAATAACACAAATATTACTTTGAAAAAGAGTTTAAAAATAAGAAAAAAAAAAAAAATCCCAAACTCTTGGAGAGCACGACAAGGAAGAGGTAAACATCAGCTTATTGCACCCATGCAACGTCTCTGCTCTCCTTCTTTCTCTTTCCTATCGCAGGCCACCATTATCGTAGTTTGATCATAATTCATAGGCTGTGATTATGATTATCGTTGATTGATTCTTAAATATACAATTCTAGGGTTTTCAAAATTTGATATTTTCCTCATGAGAGTCAAAATCACGTTTGATCGTCATCTCCCTGCTTTCATTTTGACATCAGCAGAAATTCAAATTCTAATTTGCTCGGCTGTCTCAGATTCTTCATTATAACCATGGTACATTGTCGGTTTCTTCGATTCTTTTCGTGCATTTCTTAATTTTTCTTTGTTATTTTGTTGTTTCTAAATTTGTAATAATTGAGCTGTTTGTTTATAATATTGAGAAATATTTTCGTTTCTGTTTGTCGGTTAAGACATTTGTATGTTTTCTTAGAGGTAATATTGGATGATTGAGAAGAATATATAGCTTGCTGATCATAATTTCAAGAAATTGGCTTGAGAGTCTAGAAAAAGGAAGACAGCTTCCCAACAAAATAATGGGATTGATTTTTAGGTGACAATGAGATGTTTTAATTAGTGCGATGAAAAAGACAACAAGTTAATCAAATGATAAATACAGAATAAAATGGGTATAAAGATTTTGATTATTGACTGCATTTTCTATATGAGGCATTTCCTCCGTTCTCTGTCAAGAAACCAACTCAACCAAATACAATACTCAAGCTGATGGTTGAGGATCCATGAATGTCATATACTTTAACACGCCTCTTACACGAGAGCTATTTGGGCTAGAGGTATCGATTCAAACAAAGACCCTTCTCATACCTAGCACTGAGCTTAAGCTGACTTTTGATACCATGCCAAGGAACCAATTTAACCAAAAGCTTAAATTGATGGTTGAGGCTCCAAGATATGCTATATACTAACATCCATTTTTTTGGCTCTGGATGATGCAATTAATGGTAAAGGTAGTTTGCAAGGGAAGGCAAACCAATGTTGATGGTAGATTGGTAGGTTCATGTGAAAGTCTTTAATTTTTCTTATTGAAGGTTTTTAATTTATTCTTGTAAAGTTGTATATACTTCCTCCGGTTCACAATAGTCAGCCACATATTTTGTTTTCAGCTATTAAATGCACTATTTTGGTCCTTTATATAATTATATATGGATGATTAAAGTTCATATAAAGTTAATATTATGAGACAACATATATCAAAGACAATATTGTTTGAAGAATAATGGCTATTATGTAAGTGTATGACAATCAAATACCCGAGGTACTATATATATAATTTGTCTTTCATTTTCTTCCCATCACCCAAAATGCCAAAATCATAGGGTTGTTGTGGCACTTATCTTTTTTTCCAATATACTTCACTTTTCATTTTTTTGAATGGAGTCTTGTACATGTGTAATGGAATGGATTTGAGGCCTTTACAAGGTCATGAGACTTTGTCCCACATCGGATGCATGAGCAACTAATGTGGGGTTAATAGAGTAAATGTGCTCTCTCACTTACTAGACTAGTAGTTCTCTTGTTTGTTCTATAACGATGATATCAAAGTTGACTTAGAGTGGTGGCCTATGGAGTAATGGCCTGGGTTAAGCCAGTCGTGACCAACGCAACCGTGACCAATGAGGATCCAATTCGCAGTGGTAGCATGGGTTAAGCCACCTGTGACCAATGAGGACGTTGGAACTTATGGGGGTTCGAATGTAATGAATGGATTTTGAGGCCATTACAAGGTTATGAGACTTTGTTCCAAATCGGTTGTGTAGGCAATTAATGTGGGGTTTATTATTAATGGACTCTCCCACCTACTAGGCTAGTCTTTTGGGTGACTTCTCTCGTTTGTTCTATGAAAACATGATATACTTCTCTCAATGAATTGAATGAATAGAATGCTAAAGAAAATTTCATGGTCCATCGATTGTATTTTTTTGGATTAGAATTGAGTTAATTCTCCAACTTTCATGATTTTATTTTTGGTGCCTTTTCTAGTTTGGCTTGGATTTGTTTTACTCAGTTGAAACTTAGAAGCTTTGTATTATTTTTAACATTGAACGATTAGACAGTAAGATTTGTTAAACATACTATAAAATTGATTTTCTGTTTTTCAGTTTTAAAATCTAAAAGGTAAGATGGATATTGACTGCAGCTTGAATATTCTTGGTTGGTTCATATATTAATTTACTTATGCTTTGATGGTGATTGGAGAAACAATAAGTGCCTTTGTAGCCAATACCACCATATGATTGTGTTCCAAGAGCCTCACATGGTAGTTATCCAGATGAAATTTCATCCAAATATAGACCAACCAAAACATTACTGATTAATCTAACTAAAATCCACATATAGCTGTGGAATGTGAATGAAAGGAAAATGGTGTTTGGTGATTTAGTTGTGGAACTGACTATGTTCAATTTATTTGTAATAGATTGAATAATGCCTTATTGATATTATTATGGAAGATATGTTTTTTTTTTGTTAGAAGACAATAACTTTCAATGGTATTGCTAAATCGAGGTTTGCTTTAGGATGTACAGTTGAAAATTTGTCCAAAACTTGGTTTCCCTTCTACCCAAGAAACATTGTCTTCCTGTAAAAATGAAAATACGAGGAGCATAAACTATTGCACTATCTATTTAGTAACTACTTAAACTAATCAATTGGCCATGAAAATTATTATAGATTTAAGTTATTCTTTTTTTTATTCTTATATTATGTAAAGCTGTAAACTCTTTTGAGATGAAGGGAGTATTTGATCGAAAAGATGGTGATTTAGCGTTTTACACTAAAATGACTGAGGGTACAAATTATTGAAAAAGATACATAATTCTTATGAGTAAAAGCCTAAATATTCCCTTCAATCAGACTGTACAGTATACATACTATCATTTACACATAATGGTGAATAGAGGATGAAAGAAAGCCTCAAGATTGTTGACTGAGATTGAGTACCAACCTAGATCAATTTAGATTGTGTACAAGCAAATAGTATTTTTATAGCATAGAGAAAAAAATGGGAATCATGTAATAATGGCATTTATTAGTGACAAAAAATTAAATGCTTTCGGAATTTCTTATAATAGATTCTTTATCTCATATTTTTGTCAAGCATGACAACTCTGCTTTTCTGTATAGGGACAGACGGCTATATCATTTTGACTGGTTCATTATATTCTTTACTTTGCAGGCTGCGGCCATCAATTATGCTGTGGGATCTCTTGTTTGGGTGGAGGATCATAAGGAAGCTTGGCTAGATGGAGAAGTATTGGAACTAAATGGAGAAGAACTAAAAGTAAAATGTACTACAGGGAACACAGTGAGTTCCATTTTCTTTGATTGTTGATTTTGGAATAACTCAATAACTCGTAAACTGATAATGATCAGTTTAAAATGTTCCTTTCCTGAAAAGTTTCATCTTTGGAATGAATTAATGACATAGATTAATATGGATATTAATTGAAAATTTTAATGAGTTTCTTGGGCATACATAATATTCAGTCTGAAGACTGAACCTTCTAGACACCAACTTCCAAGCTGATGACTGTTCGAATCTGATATCATCTCTACTCATCACGACCCTAAAACTTGTGTATAACCTGTAAGGCAGTTGCTTCCGCTCATAAGTTTATTTAAATTTTAAACCAGCCAACAAAGGTTCTCAGGTGAATTTATTAAAGATGGGCTTCCAGCACCCAAATGAAGGTTTACGGTTTCCACCCAGGTCATCTGAAAAAGTTGTCAAAAGGAATTTGAATGTTGATCTTTGGGCTACGGTGTCGGTTCATCGTTTTTATTTTCTGGTTGATACTACTTTGACCAAAGATGCACTTTCTTGGTGAGGACTATGTTCACTAAAGGTCTACGAGATATAAAATTTATTTGGCGTAGAGAAATTTTAGGTTGTAGCCAACCTAAAGAGAGGTTCTCTTCTTTTTGTAGAATTGATGCTTTAGACATCTTCATGTGTTGAATTTCTATAGAAGTATGTCAAACTAACAATATTGAGGGGGAGTTGAGACAGTGGATAAGCAAGGGAGTTGAGCTATTGTGTTATTTATTTTTAAATATTAGTTTCGAAGCTTGAACACTGAGGATCCACAAACTTAGTTATAAAAATTTAGAAAATCAAGCACGTACTTTATGTCTTGTCTTATACAAGGAGTTTGAGTTATAAGGTGTTCCTTTTGTGCTTTTATGTTTGTGATTTTGTGTAACCTTGACCTCGTCCGGGTCGGTGACACTACCAAGGGTGGATCCAGATACTGACAACATTCAAGCTATGTATAAAGCCATGTACCTATAGGTGCTAATATATGTGCCAACTAAGTTGGTAGGAGCTTAATATGTGACAGTATTGACCCGGGTTCAAACCTCATCAACCATATTTTTAAAGAAAATATTATCGACATCATTTGATTTTGTTCTAGATCGTCCCTGAACACTACTCATGGGGAATGTAGATTAACCCTACAAACCAACACAAGCCTTTTTCGACGCACTTTTTTCTCATTCGTTTGCACTCTGAGAACTTTCTAGGAGGTCACTTATCCTAAGATTCTCACCAAACACGCTTAACTACTGCAAATGAACTTTCTTGAAAAGAAGATGCACCTTGTTGATATGAGTATTACTATTTATACTTTTAAAGCTCCTTTGTTTTCTAAACTATTCTCATCTCAACTCGGGGCATTATATCAACCCTACTTAGGACAATATCCGCGTTGCACCCAACACACCAATATCTCTTCATCTTTAATCTTTCCCTCTAGGTGGAGAATTGCTTGGTTGCTCTGATATTATCTATAACATCATGTCCTCGTCAAGGACGATGACCCCATCCATGGGGGTTGGAGACTGCCCCACAAACAAACACAAGCCTTTTTGGAACTTTGTTGTTACTCGTGTACATCTTGAGAACTTCTTTGGAAGTTACCTATCGTAAGACTAGTCTTCACCAAGCAAGCTTATCTTTGGAATTTACTACAAATGAGTTCTCTTAAATGGATGTAGTACTATCAATGCTTTAAAAGCTCCTATGATTCCTTCATTATCTCAACTCAGGATATTATATATTGTGGAACTAAATGGCCCTTAAACTTTGTCGACAATGATGTTCCTATAGAATTTCACTTACTGTTTTAGATGATTATCAATGCTCAGTTTTGGACTTTTGGTTGACCTTTCACCTAGTAGTTATGCTTGATTCCATAATGATGTTTTTACTCATGTTAAAAAAACTACAGGTTGCTATTAATGCATCCAGGGTTCACCCGAAGGATCCTGAAGTTCCTGTTTCTGGTGTAGATGATATGACTAAACTAGCCTATCTACATGAACCAGGGGTTCTTGATAATCTAAAACGCCGCTACGATATTAATGAAATTTATGTGAGTAGTATGCAATTTCCCTATCTTAAATCTACGTTCTCATGTACATGTGTGATAGGATGCTGAAATGCAGACTAATACCCATTTGCTTTCATAATTCAATTTTATGCCTTCATTTATCTGCCTATATCTGTCATGGTTGTGACCATGATTAGTATTTTCCATCCATTTTTTACACTGTTAATTGATTTTAAGTTTAGCTACGGGGAATGGTAAATCAAGTGTTCTGAATAACCATGTTTGGTGATTTATTTTGCTCTGCCCATTCATCTCTGGAGTACATAAGAAATGTCACATTATGTATTGACGGGGACTTCTGATGTTCACAAGTAGTATAAATTTATTATTCATCTTCCCTGCAATATTTTTGATTATTCTAATTTTTATTCCAGACATACACAGGAAATATACTGATAGCTGTCAACCCCTTCCAAAGGCTACCTCATTTGTATGATGGTGATATGAAGGAAAAGTACAAAGGGGCAGCTCTAGGTGATCTAAACCCGCATCCTTTTGCAATTGCAGATTCTGCGTACAGGTAATCTTTCCTTTGTGTTGTCAATTTTTGAACTGCTTCTATTTGTTTCTTGTGGAACTTGTATAAGTATGATTTTCTTGACAGATTGATGGTTAACGAAGGAATAAGTCAGGCAATTTTGGTTAGTGGGGAGAGTGGGGCTGGAAAAACTGAAAGTACTAAAAGTCTAATGCAATATCTTGCATTTATGGGAGGAAGATCCGGTGTTGAGGGACGTAGTGTGGAGCAGCAAGTACTCGAGGTGTGAAAAAACTAATTTAATTTCATTATTCCCTAAATTTCTTTTTTTATTGCTAATTATATTTATTGATCATTGCGGCTGTATTAGAGCATAACTTTTGAGTAAAACTTATCCAAAATAGACAGAATTCTTTAAAATAACAAGAAATTGTAATGAAACATCTGTTTTCGATGGACACCCATTTGCAGTTTGTGCTTTTTCTGACATTATAACATAGTTTTGACGAAAACATAGTAATGTTGCACCCTGGAAAATGGTGTGAAATTCCAAATTAATCTTCTTTTAAAAGAATCCCAAATTTTTATAAAGAACTCAGAGCATTAAGTTATAGAGGGTAGACACATTTTTCATAGAAGAACTCAGAATATTTTGTAATGCCAGGATGGCAGTTTCATAACACACGCTGTCAACCTATAGCATTGGCTATTGCTGCATTAAAAAGGGATTTGGAAAGAATTTCCTCCCAAGACATTGAGATCTAAGTCATGGGTATGTATGGAGTTATCTGCTACATAGTTGATCTTTTGCATGTTCATTATTTTTGTTTGGGAGAAAAATTGAGAGTAGAAATTATCATCTTGTTATGGGTTGTCAGCAATTTAAGGCACCTTTTTGTGTAAGAAAATGTTGGCAATTGGCATTCCTTCTAACGGGCTGCATATTTAGATCTGGTTTCCGCTAGCTTATTTGTGGCTGTGTAAACGTTGCTGGAACTGGTGAATCAAATAGCCACTAGAAATCAAAGTAATAATCAAGAAAGATCATGCGGATCATGAAGACAAGTATGTAGCTAGGTATAGTTTATAATCACATTCCCAATCAAATGGCATATTATAGGTTTAAGTTGCTCACTCCAATTAGTCTTGCTTAAATTTGACTAGCATTGTAGAAATTGTGATTTATGTTTGTTTAGATAAGGATCCATTGTACTCCAGCATACATGACATACAATATGGATTTCATCTAATTTTATATAAAGAAAAGAACTTCAAGTGCAAGTGATCTTGATATGATTTTCCTAAAAATTGCTCATCACCTTTTTTTTTTTTGCCGCTGTTCAGTCTAATCCTGTTCTGGAAGCATTTGGCAATGCCAAGACTGTGAGAAATAACAATTCAAGGTGGGGGTTCCTTTGCTTTTCTATGGAAATATCCCGTACCGGTTCTCGAATAAATCATGTCTTTAAGTCATTTATACCAAATTGAATCTCACAAATATGTTTCATGGGCAGTCGATTTGGCAAGTTTGTGGAGCTACAATTTGATGAAAGGGGGAGGATTTCAGGAGCTGCCATTAGAACTTATTTATTAGAAAGATCTCGTGTTTGTCAGGTGTCTGACCCTGAAAGAAACTATCACTGCTTTTACATGCTGTGTTCTGCTCCGAAAGAGGTAGTTAACTATCACTGCTTTTATACGTGGATGTAAGATATATTGTGAATGTTGACCTGAATCAGGTGATAGAAACGTTAAGCATTAATTAAACTTTTAGAACATCGTTTGATGCGTAACTTTGTCGTGAATTTCTAAACTAATACTATCGTAGGCAGTATATTTGGAAGCATATAGCAAAGCTGCAGAGGTATATGAAGTAGTTTGTGAGAATAAATTTGGATTAATTTACTTCAACCCCAGGCCCCATCTGTTTGACTGTTCATGGGATCGTTTTAATTTAGTTATTACATGCTGTTTAGCCTTAAGATAATCAATAATTTACATATTTCTGATATATACACCTAATGGATAAACGTCACTCCTTCCTTTTCAATTTGCTACACAATATCTAAAAAGCTCTCACTTTGATTTGTATTATGTAATAAATTCAAAGGGACAAAGGAGTATGTATTTTGGATGTTATTCAACCTTTTACCAAGAAATTCAACGCTCTTAATAATGTCGATCTTCATAGATTTCGGGAAAATTCTTGACTCATCCTGGTTAATTTGTCAATAATGCTGAAAAAGGCCTGACACTATGATATTTGAGCCTTGGAATCTACCCATACCCAACTCTAAACTTTCCGTATAGACTCAATATTTTATGTCATTTTCCCCCCATCTTATTTAAGTATAGCTTGTTATCTTGGTCTTTTTTGCTTCTGTTAAAACCCCTCTAAAATAATTCTGCAATGCCTGTAATTTTTTTCTTTTTGCGAAGGATGAAATCGATCACCAATGCTGAGTGGCTGGTTGTCTTAAATTTTGCTTTTATGTTACTTAAACGGCTATGTATTACGATCACTGTCTTATAGATATAAGTTCTTTAATGTCTTTCTAAGGCATGCTATACTTGTTTTTTTTTTGTGTTTATTTTGTTTCAAGCTCTTCTGGATGGCCATTGTCTGATCATTAATGCTTGCTTAGGATATTGAGAAGTTTAAGTTGGACGGTCCAAGAAACTTTCATTATCTCAATCAATCAAATTGCTATGAGGTTGATGTCATAGATGATGCCAAAGAGTATGTAGCAACCAGAAGAGCCATGAATGTTGTCGGAATTGGTTCTAATGAGCAGGTAGTGTGGATATATGGTGCACCATTGTCAGCTCTAATTAATTTTCTTTTGATGCTAGATAGGTTTACAGAGTTATTTCTTACCTAAATAGGAGATATTGTCCTCCATTTTTCTTTATAGGATGCAATATTCAGAGTTGTGGCTGCCATTCTCCATCTAGGTAATATTGAATTTGCAAAAGGGAGTGAACCAGATTCTTCTGAAGCCAAAGATGAAAAAGCTAGGTTTCATCTGAAAACAGCTGCTGAACTTTTCATGTGAGCATTGTCTTGTTCCTGTGCGTATATATTTATGCTTATTACTTAATTCTTTATTTTATTTCTAATGTTAGTCACGTTCATGCAATTTATGTATTTAGGTGCGACGAGAAAACCCTTGAAGATTCCCTTTGTAAACGTGTTATTGTCACTCGTGGAGAGTCCATTACCAAGAATCTGGATCCAGAGGCTGCTGCTGTCAATAGAGATGCTTTGGCAAAAATTGTTTATTCAAGATTGTTTGATTGGTATGTCCCATGTCCTGGATATTCTAACTAAGCTATCAATTTTGACCCTTTGATTAGTAAATGAACCGTTATGACTAAGTTTTTCATTTTCTCAATTTCTTAGGCTTGTGAACAAGATAAATAGTTCAATTGGTCAGGATCCTGAATCAAAATTTCTGATTGGAGTTTTGGACATTTACGGTTTCGAGACATTCAAGACAAACAGGTGCTTAACTGGTACGCTTTTGCTTTTATTGTAAACTGAAACATCTTAACATATACAGCTAAGACAATGTGATTTCTGATGTAACATAGTTACCAGAAGTTACAGTCAATTGTTCAGTTATTAAATGATTGACCAATTGGAACTCTGGGTTTATCGTTACTAGAATTTTGAAACTGGTCATTGGTCTGGTTATGACAACCATGCGATATAATTACTTTGATAAGCTAAATTGCCAGATTGTCTTTCAAGTCATGTATATTCTGCGTCTGAGACAGAATTCATGTAGTTTTGCACTCCTTATTCAAGATGGTACATTACTCATTGGTCAGACTAATTCACTCTTTGCAGCTTTGAGCAGTTCTGTATTAATTTAACAAATGAGAAGCTACAACAGCATTTTAATCAGGTTTTTATGTTATTGACTAAACCAGCCCAAGAGACTCCTGTTCTTTATGATGTAAAATTCTCCTTTATAAATTAACTTTTTTGCTTTGCAAATTCCCAATTTGGCAGCATGTTTTTAAGATGGAACAAGAAGAATACACTCGTGAAGAAATTGATTGGAGTTACATAGAGTTTGTTGACAACCAGGATGTTCTTGATCTTATTGAGAAGGTTGGTTTGCATTGTGCTGTCCAGTGTTGGCTTGTTTCACTTGGTTGATTATTTTTTAAGAACCCACATTGAAGTCACACGGTTGATTAATAAGTCTCCCACTAGAGTGAGAACTAGAAAGTTCAGGTTCAAGCATATGTCACTTGAATTATTTTTTCAGCGTAATTAACTTGCTTACTTCTCATTTAGATCTTGATATATGCTAGAAGTTAGAGCCTCAATAAATTCATTCTGGAAGCAACTTGGTGTCTGATTTCACTCAATTCCATCATAGGATTGAAGCTCTGTATTGTGGAATAGGGTTTTCTCCTCTTATATTCTTTTTCCATATTAGAAGATTCATGTTATAAATCCTCAAAATATTCTCAGTAAATGAAACCCAAAAAAATAATCTCATTTCGAGAGTTTTTGATATTCTTGTATTGTGACTTAATTGCCGTTGAAGAGATTGTACTCAAGAATTTGAGATTTGGAAAAGGATCAACGTGTTTGTTAGGAACTACAGAAAGATAATGACTTAATTTGAATCTTTCTGAGATATGATGGGGAGGTGCAGATGTAGACGCCTTACAATCAGTAAGAATAAGTCTGATTAGAGTGGTTGTTTTTGAAGTGCCAGAAATTAATTCATTAAGCAGGAAACAAGTAATTTATGAAAATTATGCAAAATTGCTAAAACATTAAAACTGTACGAACTTGTTTTTCTTTGAGATGAGCTTTCGCTCTTTAGGAGGAATTTCCTGTGACATCTCTGCTAATCGTTCATATGTTTTTTATATCCTCAGTGAAGATTAAGTCCTCTCCAAATTCAACTTTTAAATCTGAATTCAATGGTAAAGTTAAAATTTCTAAAGATCTGCAATTCTGGAGAGTGTCTGTGTGGGGTTTCAAAAAGCAGCCAGCTGTCTATGTTATTATGGTTGGAAGTAGTGAGATTAATACCTTTTTTACATTAATATGGTTTGAAGGGGTACTAAGACTGATAGCTATATGCACATGGTTTGGAGTAGCAGTAAGATTGATGACTATTTATATTTGCCTTAGTGAGATCAAAGCATGGGAATGATGAACTGCTGAGAGTCAGTTATTAGTATGTTCAAGACTTGAGATTGGTGCAAATGTTGGAAACATACTTTGGAGTTCCTTTCAAGACGATGCCATTAACTCTGATTTTGTAACGTCTGTGTTGAAATGACTTCGTGAATTATGCTTATAAGCTGTAAGAGATCTTTAATCATCAAGCTGTTTGATGTGGGCTAAGAAACTAAAGTTCTGCTTGTACTAAGTTGAACAGAGAAAATCATCTTATTCCTTATTTTTCTTCTTTTTAAATGATTTCTTGTCATTGACATGCCACTCCTCGTAAACATGTATGTATTGGTGGCTGCTTTTACATTTTGGAGATACCAGTTATTACAATCGCAAAAGAGACTCTTATTAGAGGGGTTTGTATAAAAAGATTGAAATGATTATTTGGTGGGTGAAGGTAAAAAGAATCCAAGAGATCCATACTCCAGGCTTTCATTGGAGTAATACGAGAAAGTGTGCTATTTGAAGGAGGTTGTTTGTGTAATTCAGAATACGTGTCGACAAGAATTACTATTTATTAGGAGAATTGTTTGAAGGAGGGTTTCTTTAGCTTCATTGTTCTATAATTTTACGTGCAATAGCCTGCGTTTCATTCATTATGTGACCGACTTTATTGTTTATTATTTTTGAAACAAGTTTCCACAACTTGCTTAAATTTTAATATCTTTTATAGCCATCTTACTATTGCAGTTCCTCTTGCCTCATCTATAGATTACTTTGTAATGTATCAGCACAAAATACTAAATTGTTTGAGGCTCCAAATACTTGAGGCAGATGAGATTATTATACTACTTAATATATTCATGAAATGCATATCAAATGTTACCTGGTGTTACATATTTCTTCATGATACAAATTTTGACATTTGATCTTCTCTCTCTTTACCCAAATCTTTTGGGATTAAGGCTCTGGCATTGTTGATGTTGATCTTCTCTCTCACTCTCTATATATAAATTAGTGCAGGATCAGGTGAGCAACTAAAGTGCTGAAAATTGAAAATCAATTTCAGGGTGTACATATTCAGTTAAAGGGTGTACATATTGGGCTATAAAAAGAGTGCGTTTTTCTGAACTACAACATTTTTTAAAAATTTTTTTAAAAAAATGATAAAAAAAATTATTGTAGCTCAGAAAAATGCAGTCCTTTTTCTACGGACAATGTACATTGTTTTAGTGAATAATGTATACCCTGAAATTCATGTTCAATTTTCACCACTTTAAGTGCTTTTTACTTGATCCAAAATCTATATATATACATATATAGGGGGAGGATCTAATGAAAACCATTAAAGTGGTGAATACCATGAAAACCAATTTTCAGGGTACATATGTCATTTTAGGGGGTACGAAGGGGTAAGCATGTTTTTTGAACTCTAGCTTTGTTGAATACTAAAAACTGTCACTGACAATATATACCCAAACACTGAATATGCACCTCCATGAAAAGGTCACTGAAATATGTACCTTGAATGGTTAAATATGTATACTGATTTTAGTTTTCACCACTTTAAGTAGTTTTCGTATGATCTTTTTGTGTGTGTGTATATACATGTATATATGTATATAAGTGTGTGTGTTTAAACGTTTATATATATATATGTATATATACGAATGAAAGTATGTATATGTACTTCTTGCGGAAAAAGGTAGGATTCTGTACGTGTAAATTTTCCTGACTAGACTTTTCCTAATGATCACAGAAACCTGGTGGCATCATTGCTCTTCTGGATGAAGCATGGTAAGTGATCAGAGTTACTAATTTCTGATTGATTTGGCTTAACCTCCATTTTCCATATATTCATCTTTTTTTTTTCTCATTCATCATTCATGTTCCTTGAGAGAGAGAGAGAGAGAGAGAGTGTTGAGGTGAACTGAAAGGTTTGACATTTGTTATTTTGTAGTATGTTTCCCAGATCCACACATGAGACGTTCGCTGAAAAACTGTACCAGACATTCACCAATCACAAACGCTTCAGCAAGCCAAAGTTGTCGCGTACTGATTTCACTATATCACACTATGCTGGTGAGGTAGGTCATTTTTAATGAAGCTAAAATATTGTAGGGTGGCAGGTCCTTGCATTGAAGTAATATAAGTTCGATCCCAATATTAACTTATCAAACAATTTATGCTGCAGGTTACCTATCAAACTGACCTTTTCTTGGATAAGAACAAAGATTATGTTGTTCCTGAGCATCAAGAACTTCTAAATGCTTCAAAGTGTGCCTTTGTGGCAAGCTTGTTTCCACCTTTGCCTGAGGACTCCACTAAATCTTCCAAGTTTTCTTCCATTGGTACCGGCTTTAAGGTCTGTTGAGTTAGCTTTATCTCTCTCCCTTTCTCCCTCCTCCATCCTCTGTGTGCACTTTGTGTGTGTTTGTGTGTGTATTTGTGATTTTCCTCAATGCTTCCTCCCGGTGTTTGAATCTTCCACTTCATTGTTTCTTATCGTGTTTATCAGCACCAATTGCAATCATTGCTAGAGACATTGAGTGCAACGGAGCCACATTATATTCGTTGTGTAAAGCCAAATAATCTTCTTAAGCCTGCAATATTTGAAAACGGCAATGTTTTGCATCAGCTTCGTTGTGGGGTAAATTTCTGTTCATTAGTCTGTTTGGTTTGATACTGAATAAACAGTCTTATTCATTTAATTTTATAAATACGTGTTGCAAAGTGTAGACTTCTTGAATAGTGCTTTTTTCTTTCAGGGGGTTATGGAGGCTATAAGGATTAGCTGCGCTGGCTTCCCCACAAGAAAGCCATTCCATGAATTTATAGATCGTTGTCGTATCCTTGCTCCAGAGGTGTCAAAGGGCAGGTAATTATAACACTGATCCTTCCAGATACGGCTCTTTAATACTTTTTTATCTGTATTCTTTACATTATGTAATCCTTACTTCATGTTTTGTGCTTCACAATTTTTTTATGTCTTGACCTTTTCTACATTTGAACTGTTTCTCACAGTTGTGATGAAATCATCGCATGTAGAAAGATTTTGGAGAAAGTGCAGCTTGAAGGTTATCAGGTGCAAGGCAAACTGATTTAATATCAAGCACTAGTTTATTTGTTGGTATTTTTGTGCGTATCAACTGGAAGTTCATGTGTTATGGTCAGGAAGCCATCTTTAATAAACTTGTTCCTTGTTATTATTGTGCCCTGTTTCTATCATACTATAATGTTCATTGTTATTATTTATTAGCATAAGCTGTATTTTTAACGGCCATGTTTTGCATGTAAATTTCTTTGATTTTCCATTATCCGTACTTGCATGATAACTCTTAATTCAATTGTGTGACAGATAGGTAAAACTAAAGTGTTTCTCAGAGCGGGCCAGATGGCTGAAATAGATGCACGCAGGAATGGGGTTTTAGGTCAATCTGCTACCATAATTCAAAAGCAAATTCGTACCTTTTTTTTCCGTAGATGGTTTAAGCAAATGTGCGGTTCTGCTATACAGGTTCAAGCGTTGTGTAGAGGTACTGCTATGTTTGCTTTGATTCATCAAGTGATTAGGACCACTACCCTTTTGTATGTATGGAAATAAAAAAAATTATTTTCAAATCTGATTATTTTGGTAGATAAGAGTACAAAATTATCTTTGTGATCTTATTAAGCACTAGTTAATTCTGGAATGAATGTGTGGTGAACTTGAAACATTAAAACATAATAGGAATTAGTACTTTTTATATTAACTCCTTGCCGTTTTCTCTTTGGGCTTACTCAATACATTATGGACTCCTTGACATTTGATCTATTATTAAACTAACTAGTTTCTGTAAGTAACTAAGTACTATCTGAAACTAAAGTCTTTTGTACAAAAATCGTTTGTCTGTGAACCTATATATATTTGTTTCCTTTGTAAAGAATACTGCACACAAAAAGCCTTCTAAATTACTGGTTTAGAGTTTGTTCTCTTCAAATTTCCTGAATTTTTCATCTTTTAGTCGAAAGGCAAAAAACCAAAGAGATCATAATGTTAGGGTAAAGGCATGTTGTTGCAGAAAGACTCAGAGACCATCTCCCTCGACAAAATAAATTATGTTTGACTTAAAATAGGTTTAGTGAAAACAAGTGAAGTCCAGCAAAATAAGCTGAGTAAATCAAAAATAAGATCAGCAAAGATAAGTGAAGTGAAAATAAGCTAAGTTCAGCAAAATCACCAACAATAAGTTATTAAATTAGAACCAAGTTGGCCATTGACGGATCGTGCCTTGCAATATTCAATTATGACAAGCAATTACAAGATTCTCAACGGGTACTAGATTATTCTCTTGCAAGGAAAAATATTTTGTTGTAAACATTGAATTGCATTATTCTTCATTGCTATCTGCCTCTGTATGAATGAAAGTTTTGCAAATAGCAGGCTTGCATTTGTTGAGGACATGTTCATATTCCTTGTGCTCTTTAGTATTTACGCAGAAACATTTTGTTGCAGGACAAATTGCTCGTAGTGTCTTTGAGCACAAAAAGAGAGAAGCAGCATGTCTGAGAATCCAAGCGGAGCTGCGCTGTCATCTTGCCAGGAAATTTTACTTAGAGTTATACTCTTCAGTTGTGAAGATTGAGAGTGGTATGCGCGGCATGGCTGCTCGTCGCGAGCTTCATTTTCGAAGGCAGATGAGGGCTGCAACTATAATACAGGTAAACCCTTGGCTTAATTGACATTACTTGACTTGACAGATGAAAGTTGTATCTTGAACCAAATTCCTTTTAAAATATTGTATTATGGGGTCTATATGTAAAACCACCATGATTATTTATGATTTTCGAAAACACTTTTAAGTGGAAAACTTGAACCTAGTCCTAATCATGGGAGGGTTACCACCATATCTATTTCTAAGAAATAAATATAAGGCTAAACAAACTTATAAAATAACTTAGTAATTTAAACCAAACTAAACAAGTCGTGCAACTTAGAAAAGTTTTAAACCCAAATTTAATCCTTATAAAATTTTTAACACAAGTAAACTGAAATGTTTATACTAAGAACTAGTTTACTACTATAAACGATTTCTATATGAAACTCACTCCACGTTCCCAAATGATCATTAACCTGCAAATAAGATTGCAACAAAATAAGAGAGAAAACTCTCAAAATTAGAAAAATGAGTAATTCAAACTTCATCCCGTAAAATAATTAAGTTTGAAAATAATGTGGGATGATAATATATAGTCTAGTTTAAAAAAATTAATTTGTGCACATAAGGTAACATCACATAAGCCAATTTATTAAATTTGACATTTAATAATGGCAATCACATTTTCCAATTATTATTTCGAGGGAACGAGAATGCCAGTAGGCCTAGACTTTACCCTTGACCTACTTCAACACGGAAGTCGTCACCTCAAATAATCAAGGCCAACATAGTAGTCTCAGGTAAGTTTTGTGTGCACACCTCTCCTTCCTGGATCACAACAAATAAAAGGGAGACTAGACAATATAGTATATCAATACTTAGTAACCAATTGTTAGCTATATCAACCTAACTGCGCATGTTCATCATAGTGTAGAAATACGGTAATAGTCGCGATTGTAATAACCTAACAGTGATGTGGTAACGGGAGTGATGAAATTATCGTACGCCTAAGTATTGGGTGAACCATAAGAATCCCTTGATACGGCCCAAAACACAGTTTTTACACCTTTACAATGCGGGAAATATCAGTTCATTTGTTTTGAAAACCTTTACAGCACGACTAATGCAATGTGATGCGACCTTGTTTTTATACTATGTTGTTCGTCATCCGTTCGGGACTGTCAAAACTTATTTTGCTGAACTTAACTTGTTTATGCCTGAATTTTCCCTTTAAAGTGTAACCTTTTTGTGTTAGAATTATGAATGTGGGCATCAATTATCAAAATCCCAACAGTTGCACCCACCACACATTCCTAGTGATCATACTTACTTCAATAATGTTGTCTATACATTATTTGTGTATGGGTTTAAAACCTATTATGCGCTGATAGAAAACTTGATAAAATCATGGCCAAGAAAGTATCAAGAAAGAATAAAGTGAATTGAACGTGTTTTCCTTCCACTTTTTGGAGATAATATAGCCTTTGTGATATAAATTATGATTCCTTATGTAATATGTTTGTGTCTATTTCAGACTCAATGCAGAAGGTTCATAGCCCAACTCTTTTATAAAAGGATAAGGAGAGCCGCTATTGTTACACAGTGTGCAAGGCGAGTTAAATTAGCACGAAGAGAATTAAGGCATCTAAAAATGGTATGTGAAAACCTTCCAAAGCTTTATTATATTGGCTTTTGTGCGATTAAATTCCTATTATTTTCGCATGAATAAATCAAAAGCAAAATAAAAACAAGCAAATGAATAAAACACTCATATCTACATGTGTTAAGCTAGCTTCATAGCCTTTCCTAATTTAGAGTAGAGGTTCTTATGCACATGCATATACATGAGCATATTTTCACTGTCTGAATTTTTTAAGGTTAATTCTTTCTAATTTCATGCCTTTATGGCATGTAGTAATTTGTTAGTAAATTTATAATATGTACGCGGAAGTCTCTCTTGCTTTTTGTTGTTCCTAAACTGCCCCTAGTACGGGAAATTCACCTGCATCATCGTATCTTGCCTTACAGTATAGGTTTTTAAGTTTATTGCGACTGCAATAGAGATTGAAACAACTATTTACCATCCGCATTGACTGCAAAAGACGTTTTACGACCATTTTTGTGACTACTGCGGCAAAACTGCATCCTATGGGCCACTTACATAGCTTCTAAATCTTGCTTCAACATGATGTGATTATAGGCAACTCTTATATTGAATACGTTTATTCTATAAGTCTATTTTATAACCAAATTTCCGAATCTCATCCATATCCCTCGATTCTCGTCAGGCTCATCAAAGTCACTTTATTCCCATGTTACACCAATGTAATGTATAATATGAATTTTTTTGAATAGATGCTCCGAAATAAGGCTTCTTCAACACCACTCTGAACTGAAAGAATTTGAAAATAAAACATGTTCAAGTTATATTTCTGTACTGCTTTTTCTAACTGAAAGTAATTTATAAATAATAAAAAATGGAAACATACAACTTTTGGTTACAATGGCAAAAGCTTATACCTAATCAAGGGTATTACTTCTATTCCTGACCTTTCCTTTACATTTAACTCAACTAATTTCTCAAATGATGGAGTACTACAAGGCTAGAAAAAGAGGTTTGCACATGGTTTATTGACTCGCAAAAAGCATACGACAAGGTACCAAGAGAAATAATTTGGTGACAATGACAAAAAAGGGTATTCCTAAGAAATACATTAATATAGTGCAAAGTTATGTATCGAGAAGTAAAGACGAATGTTGAGACATGTAGAGGGGCAACAAAGGATTTTTCAATCACAATTGGCCTTCATCAAGGCTTGACTCTAATCCCCTTTCTCTTTGCAGCAATCCTAGATGAGATAACTCGATCAACACAAGGAGACGTGCCTTGGTGATACGGTAACTGGAGTGATGCAACTATTATAATGCCTAGATATCGGTCAAAAGCGTAAGATATTCTTTAAATGGCCCCAAACATGGTTTTTTACACCTTTACCACACGAGAAGTATCGATTTGCT
Organism: Amaranthus tricolor; assembly: GCF_026212465.1. Classification (NCBI taxonomy): domain Eukaryota; kingdom Viridiplantae; phylum Streptophyta; class Magnoliopsida; order Caryophyllales; family Amaranthaceae; genus Amaranthus; species Amaranthus tricolor. The sequence goes on from NC_080047.1 coordinate 39,312,972, forward strand.
TTCGAAAAACACTACAACGCGGTTGATGCGATATGATGCAACCTGTTTTGCACTATGGCGATAATAGACACTGATGTGTTTTTGGGGATCATGCGGTTGGCGTACTGCCAATTATCAGCCTAAACTATGAAATGTCGCTGGAAACGACTTGAAATACGGTTCTTTTACACCTTTATGACTCGAATAATGCCAGTTTGGTAAAGTTGAAAACCTTTACGATAAGGGAAATACAGTACGATATGACTTTGTTTTTGCACGATTGTTAGCAACTCAATTCAAAAAAAAATCCAACCCTATTAGAATATTCATACTCACAGCCATCTATAAGAACCACAAATATAGTCATAAGCCAAATCATTAGGGCAATAGCAGAACAATGACATAATAGATGCCATAGTAAATTGATCACATTTCCATTCATATCAGTGAAGACCATATTATTTCATATTTTCATTACTGTACTCCAAGGTCTAGGTTCGAATCATAGTCATCTGGATCGCAGATTAGTGCCCCGATCCATGATCAAGCACACTAGTCCCAGATTGCGGGTCAAACGTGACCCAAATCCCTAGAAACACCGTACCGTTTAATAAAAACACATATGGAGTGAAGCTTGGTTGTTGTTAGTAGAGAAAATAAGAAAAAAATTAGAAAATTAAGCTTACTTTCTCTGACTTCAATGAAGGAGAAGTGAAAAGGGGTATAAGATGGAGTAATTACCAACAAGCGGGGAACTTATTAGTTTTACAAAAGTAACTGCTACTTACTCTTATGACTTTGGGTTTTAAAAAGTACTTTGACCGGGCTCACCAGGAGACAAACATACACATTACTTAAGGTGCATCACGTGTTTCTTCCTCTTTCCCTAACCCTTTGTCTCTTTTTTTTTTAACTTTTACTAGTACTTTTTATAACTTTGTTTTGCTTTTCTTTTCCTTATTTTTACAATTATATTTATTTCCTCTTAATTTTTTTAAAATCTACTTATAAGAGTACATTATAATAGGGATATTATTAATGGTACCCCTGTGTTATTGCACTCTATTTTTGGTACCCTGTGTTTTTCGTAATTCCAATGGTACCCTCAAACTATCTTGCTAATTACAAACGTGACATTTTTTAAGTTTTTTCCGTTAAGTGGCCGTTAATTTATGAATTTGACCTAACCATGATTAGTTTCTTATTGCTTTCTTCTTCTTCCCTTTTCCCACTCCTCTTCCTTCTCCTTCCATGGCTGCTTCTTTAAGGTACTCATCAAGTAAACTTAAACCAATCCAGTAAACTTAAACCAATTGCACAAAATTAAAATCAAAATAACTATTCAAAATTATTAAAAAAATTATTATACATTACATAAAAAAAAGAAAAAAAAAATACAAAATACAAATCTACTCCGTATTCGACGGCAAATGCGAAGAATGAAGAACATCTCCACCGCCATTAATGGTGGAAGAACTCTGACTACCTCCAATGGCGAGATTTTCAAGTCCAGGTTTCAATTCCCTATTACAGAATTCTTCATATTCTTCTTTATCCCCACCTTTTTTTTTAACCTCAACAACACACAAAGACGGCGTTAACTCAAAAATCTCTGCCTGAAGCGTTAACGGACCTTTTACACCTTCCGTAGAACCTTCTAGATTCACTCTACAATCCTTCTTCCTTTTCAATTTGAAGATGGTGTTGGGACCTCTAGAATTGGAGTTCCTAGTAAGAAAATGTTTCCAACGACGTCGTCGTCGAGCAGAGAACCCTCTACTGCCAATCAATTAATGAGTAAAAGTGTTAGTAAAAGGTTATTTGATTAACCAGGAGCCCAGAAGATGATGAAATTGATAGTTGCTCCTCCTGCTTCATCGCTCTTGCAAACCAAATTGCTAGTGAGAAAATTACCGCTTGGTAATCTCCAACTGGGCTCTCCGGAAAAAGTTCCAGGTGATCTTTTGGTAGTACCGGAAAACACCTTACCGCAAAATCATGAGTACCTTGAAGAAGCAGTCATGGAAGGAGAGAAGGAAGAGGAGAGGGAAAAGGGAAGAAGAAGAAGAAACTAACCATGGTTGGTTTTTTATAAAAATTAACGGCCACTTAACGGAAAAAACTTAATAAGTGTCACGATTGTAATTAGCAAGATAGTTTAGGGGTACTATTGGAATTACGAAAAACACGGGGGTACCAAAGATAAAGTGCAATAACACAGGGGTACCATTGATAATATCCCATTATAATACCATATATACCTATCATTTCGGAGTCACCTTGGATAGCATCCCGCGTTTCTGTTCAAGTCCCACTTCCTACACCGTATTGCATTCTAGGTAACAATGGTTTGAATGAGTCCTAATCCAAGATCAAATAGAGATTACAAACTTTCCAAAATTAAATAAAAATACTACCTTAACTAAAAAGAAATAATAATATAACAATTAAGACTTCTGAAAAAAACATATTAATATTTTACTAGTTTTAAAATAAATCAATATTAGGAGTGTTAAAATTTTCCTTTGGCTAGAATCACCTTGCATGATTTTCATTCAACGCGGTTGGTCAATTTCCTTGTCATTCATCACCAGCACCCTGTAAGCACAATGTAAATTCTCAGATGTGGTCGCTATTCCAGGGTTGGTTACAAAATTACTTTCGCGGTAATGTGGATTTTTTGCAGTTACTGCGACCTATGTTTCAGTTATAATAGCCTAAAAAGCCTTTATAATACAGTTGCAGTGATGTGATTGATATTTTGCAATATGACCGTAAGCCATTTCCATCTCTATTTTCTTTCTTTGTTCCCAAATCCCATTTATGGAACTCATATCTTCTCTCTTATCATCATAACCCCTGGAAAAAAGTGCCACCATCACAAAGTTAAGTCCCAACTTACTCAATATGGCAATACAACCCTATTAAGATGGTCTAATATGGGGGACATAGAGTGCACAACCTTAGCCATAGGGAAATTTTGATAAGCAAACATATGAAACTAACTAATGAAAGATTTAAAATCAGCTGAATACAGAACCCTACAAAATCTACAAGTGACCAATGATAACCAACCTTAAGCACCAATGAAGGCTTGCATACGTGAAAAAGTTAATTAGAAGATTAAAGTGCTTTAGATTTGTCAAGAGAAGTATTTGGGTTGTCAAGAACATCACCTGCTAGTCCTGTTCCCCTCCCCAACTTTTATTGTTTATTGACCGACTCCCAGACTTTATGTTTTCGGCTGTTTCTACCACAACACCACCTCCTCTATCTCCTTGCTCCAATTTTCTTTTTTTTTTCTCCTTTCCCTCTAGTTAGTTTGCGAATTGGTGAGTGTTTAGTGGTCTTTAGCTGGTTCAGGTAGAAGATGTAGCAAAGGCTCTAATGTTGAGGAGCTGTGGCATGGAAGACAAAAAAATGGGTATGGCTTGGTGTTTCGTTTAGGAGCCAATCAAGATTAATTTCACTAGTACTTGGACAATTTAAGAAAATTAGCGTTGAATACCGATTAAAATCTGTTAAAAGATGGTTATAAGTGAGCTGAACACAACTTCAGTATCATACAATTGATACATGTAACGATTTTCTGTTGGATGATATTTTATCTGTAAAATTATCCTGATTTCTTTTATGTTTTAGCTATTCTATTGCACTAAAGTCAACCTCTGTAACTCCACATTTCGCAATTAAATATAATTGTTCACATCATTCATATGCAGGCTGCAAAGGAGGCAGGTGTATTGAAGGAAGCTAAGGATAAATTAGAAAAGGAAGTTGAAGAATTAGCTTCCCGTTTACAGCTAGAGAGACGCATGAGGGTAAGTATTATGCAGAATAAACAAATATGCATGTAGGCTCTATAAAATGTTAAAGTATGCTCTCTCTACTTATCAGATGTGAGGGTTCAGACTACTCTTGCATGAAAAATGATCTCATAATTGTGCTTGACTAGAGTCTACGAAGGTCTTGATAGGTTTTTTATACTGAATTTGTATATTCCTTCACTTGATTGTTGAAATCTTTTCGCTTAATATTTTTCCTTTTGAGATTTATTTGTACTCCTCCATCTTGAATTGATTGCATCTCTTATGATTTATCAGTGTCTAGAGAAATTAGTGACCTTTCTTTGAAATATGTTGAACAAGTTTTAAATCATTAGTTTTTAAGCATTTTATGAAACATAATATGTTTTATGTTCATATAATAGAGTGGATTTGTCTCAATTCAGTAAAATGGGTGGTTTAGCCAAATTGTTTGAAAGATAATTTCTAGAAATATCTACACAAAGCTAACAAATAATATTGGACTATCAAGGTTTTTCTAAGCATCTAGAAGAGAACTCTATTCTACAATGCATGATTATATTTTTATTTTCATTTTCAAACCTCCTAGTCGTTCTTAAGAAAATTTAAAATTTAATAAACTTGCATGAAAAACCACAAGTCCCATGTGGCAAAGAGATTCATAGGAAAGGCAACAAACAAAAACGTTATATCGTCTAAATGTTACTAAATTGGATTCCTTCTTACCCTTATATTGTAAACGAGGCTACATTGAGTGCGAACTCCATTTACATTTTCAATTAAATAAAAAGTACATGTGATTTAGTGACTATTTTACTCCAGTACAACGATGAATGTTTGGCTTCATGGAAAATGGACAAGAAAAAGGAATGTTGCGTAGAAACTTCTGTTATGGTGATAACATCTCTAAATATAAGTAAGGGACAAAATAAGTTTTTTAAGAAGCAAAGTAAAAGAATTATTGAGTGGTATACAAGAAGTATCCTCTGCCTTTTGGAAAATTGCTCAATAGTAGTAATGTTTCTTAATTGATATGCTTCGGGAAAGACATTCTTTTCCCTATTTTTAAGAACAAAGGAAGATATGAGTACTCAAATCATTGAAGGATAAAGTGCTTAAGTCGCCATGAATATTTGAGAAAGTGTTATAAACTTCGAGTACAATAATTCATGACAACCTAATTCAGGATTAGGTCAAGGCACAAAATCCATTCACCTCATGTGGCATTGGTAAAGACGAAGTAAGCACAATTTTATTGATTGCGAGAATGTGTAAAATAATTTTAAGAGATGTGATGTGTTGTGGTGAATATTGGTAAAGAAGGGTTTACTATAGTGTTACCTAATTTAGTCCCCCTTACAAACCTTGATTTAATTCATTTATCACCATTTGCTAGTGATCTAAAACGCTTTAATTAGCAAATTAAGGTAGTTTTTTTAATTTTATTTTATCTTATTTAATTTTTTTGTAACAAAAGCGATATGTAAATCTTCAACTTGAGTAATGATTTCTTTGACTAAAATAGAGTAGAGACTCTTTAGACTTATTAACAATAATTATTTACTAATTTTAGGTCCAACTTTAGGTTTTTTTAATTTTTATTTTAAAAATGAGGTGGCTATTTACCTATCGCCATATTGAGTGTTTGGTTGATGGAATTGTATAAAATTGACCCATTCTTGCTTAAATGCTTACAACTTACCAATCGTTAGTTGTCTGATCACTTTTATCTTTTTCATGCTTTTGAGCATAGACATTTCTTTAAATTGCATAATCTAAACCGCAATGCAAAATATTGGCTGCATCACCAAATTACGAAAATGTAATAAAGATTTGAGGCTTTCGTGATCATAATATAGGCCGCAACAACTGAATAACTATTTGCTTGGACCATAAAAGTGGTTTCGCCACTACTGCCGCAACCGCGACCACATATGAGATATTGTTAAAATGCGGTTTTGGTCATGTAGTGAAACAACTTTCATGGTCAATGCAGATGATTTTGCGGTTTTTTGTCCCATACATTGGTTGCGGTGATGCAGGCGATACGTTGCGAGTGAAACAACAGTTTGCAATATGATTGCCATACAGTGATGCAGGTGATATTTTATGCGGTATGCACTATGAATCAAACTCATAACATGTAATGGATGTTGTTAGAGTATGCATTTTTGCTGAATTTCTTGTTTCTTTGCACTGAAGTGTTTAGCAATTCATCTTCTATTGTTTCTTAAGGTTGAGCTAGAGATATTGAAGGAAAAGGAAAATGGAAGTCTACAGCAGGATTTGCAAGAGATGGAGAAGCAGTTACAAGAGGCGAAGACATTGCTTATGAAAGAACGTGAAGAAGCTGTGAAGGCTGTGAAAAGGGAAAATGAAAGTCTACAGCAAGATTTGCAAGAGATGGAAAAGCAGTTGCAGGAGACGAAGACATTGCTTATGAAAGAACGTGAAGAGGCTGTGAACGCTGTGAAAAGGGAAAATGAAAGTCTACGGCAAGATTTGCAAGAGATGGAGAAGCAGTTACAGGAGACGAAGACATTGCTTATGAAAGAACGTGAAGAGGCTGTGAAGGCTGTGAAAAGGGAAAATGAAAGTCTACAGCAAGATTTGCAAGAGATGGAAAAGCAGTTACAGGAGACGAAGACATTGCTTATGAAAGAACGTGAAGAGGCTTTGAAGGCTGTGAAAAGGGAAAATGAAAGTCTACAGCAAGATTTGCAAGAGATGGAAAAGCTGTTGCAGGAGACGAAGACATTGCTTATGAAAGAACGTGAAGAGGTTGTGAAGGATTTGAAAAGGGAAAATGAAAGTCTACAGAAAGATTTGCAAGAGATGGAGAAGCAATTGCAGGAAACAAAGACATTGCTTATGAAAGAACGTGAAGAAGCTGTGAAGGCTGTGATTAAGGAAAATGAAAGTCTACAGCAGAATTTGCAAGAGATGGAGAACCAGTTGCAGGAGACGAAGACAATGCTTATGAACGAACGTGAAGAAACTGTGAAGAGAGCACATGAGGATGTCTCTGACGTACAAGCACCCATTTTTGATGATCAACTGATGTCCCAAATTACAGTTGAAAACGAACTGCTCAAGGTAGTGGATGTGGATCTTGTGCAGTTCTTGCTTTATCAATTCATATTGTTGATCTATTGGTCTTCTATTGTTTTTGAAGGTTGAGCTTGAAGAATTAAAGAAAGAAAATGAATGTCTACAGAAGGCTTTGCAAGAAATGGAGAAGCATTTTCCGGAGACGAAGACATTGCTAATGATAGAACGTGAAAAGGCTATCAAGGAAGGACATGAGGATGTCCATAACATACAGGCACCCATTTTTGATGATCAACTAATGACCAAAATTACCGTTGAAAATGAACAGCTCAAGGTAATGGATCTTGTGCGTTTTTTGCTTTATCCATTCATGGTGCTATTATTTTTTCCTCTCATTTCATTTTTTAAATTGCTTCCAGGAGTTGGTAAGTTCATTACAAGGGAAAATAGATGAAGCTGAGAAGAAATTTGCGGAAACAAGCAAGATGAATCAAGTACCTCATTCTGATAATGAACTGATGATTAAACTTGTGGTAGAAAATGAACAGCATAAGGTAATGTGTCCCCCTGTGACCTTTACATGGCCTGCCACTCTCGGTGATACTACATTTTTGGCATTTATTACAAAATTTCATTGTTTCCTAGGAAATGGTAAGTTCCTTGGAAAATAAAATCGATGATACTGAGAAGAAATATGCAGAAACAAGCAAGCTAAGTGAAGATTATATTTATGATAATGAAGTGATAAACAGACTTGCTTCAGAAAATCAACAGCTCAAGGTAAGATGCCTCATTGCCGGCCATATATGTGGAACTTCTTGTTTTGTCTGTTTTCTAGAAGCAAATTAGGATTTTATATTTGGGTTCAACACTGCAATACAATTATTTTATGTCCATGTGTGATTGTAGTTTAATTTAGGAAAATTGTCAACTACTTAATAAAAAACACTCTATGTAACTATCTAATATAATTTGAAAACTTAGCTTTTTTATACAACCATTTTATCAACGTACCACCACCAATTAACAATCTTTTTTATATCTTCCGTCAAATGGACCCCACCATCGTCCCTTTTTCCTCAAAGGATCTAAATTTCATTGTGAAAAGACGAAAACATCCCCTCGTCACTACCATACCAGCCAAACTCTTCTCCTACCCCCAACTCATATCACCTCCTTCTATAATCACCCATCCTTCACTGTAAAACCAGGAATCACCATTATCATTGTAAAATCAGTAATACCATGAAAAAGAAATAGTGTGAAGATGTTGTTTGACTAGTTACTGTTTACATAAAATTTTTGTGAAAAAGGTTGCTTAGTTATTTTTTTTTGTTGTAATTCCTTTTAAACCTAGTTCTAAATTTGTTATTTCAAGCCCCAATTTTAAACCCTAATTAGTAACTGAGGATGTTACTTAAATGAAAATACCTCCATTGTTCTTTAATTGTCACTCCCAAATTTTTGTTATATTTATAAACCCCAATGTGTAATTTATGAGTTTCTCAATGGTAAATATCTACATTACTTTGCAAAATTTCGCAATAGATTTTATCAAGTGTTTGATTCATAGTGCAAAACAAGGCTGCATTGTATCGTATAGGCCTCGTTGTAAGGGTTTTAAAATTTACAGTATTGATATTACTCACGTTGTCAAGAAAAAACCTCATTAAGGCCGTATCATGAAAGTTCTCATGATTTCGGCCGATATTTGCCGATACAACAACTGCATCACTCACGTTACCATATCACTGTGTCGTTACCGCAATCGTGACCATTGCCTCATTTTTCCACTATCATTGCTTTTTACAAAGGCGCTTCCGTTAATTGAGATTTCAGGATTCATTGTTGATATGAGGTTTCAGTATGATTATTGAAGGATTCTCATGGGTTTTATAATAGGTAAACTAAGACTTTCGAGGGAAAATGCGTGAGATACAAGAGAAATTAGAGTAGTGTGTTGATGGTCTCTTTACATCCGGAAATTGAATCATAAAATTATTTATTAGGTAGTTTATAAAAAGTGACATTTTTTAGGTTGTTGAAATATTTTCCTTTATTTTGCATTATCTACATAATACAATTACATTTACAATATCCATGGTTAAAGCATTGCTGTCTTAGTATGCTATGCGTTACAGTAGTCAGCTTGCCATATAAAAAGACACGGTAATTAATTTTGGCACTCGTTTCAAATCTCCCTTGATATACAGGAAACGGTTAGTTCATTGGAACAGAAGATTGATGAGACTCAGAAGAGATATGAAGAAACAAGCAAGCTAAGTGAAGAGCGATCAAAGCAAGCAAAAGAAACTGAAGCACAGATGATTGAACTTAAGACTGCAAAGCAAAGGTGTATACTGATCTTTGTTTATATATTAGTGCGGATCTGTTTGTATATGCAGACATAAAGGGGATAATGAATTATTTTTCAATAGTCAAAATTTATCTGTAGTGATCATGTGTGCCCAAAGCATTCCTGATTTCAGGCTAGACTATCTAGTGAACCGTCATTGTCGCATTGCTTCTTAATTCTCGATGAAGTTTACAATTTTCTCAACATGATAAAGAAAACTGCAGACATATGTGCTATTTCGTTGGAAATCTGTCCACTCCCAGTAATTCTAAGACTGGCCTTTGTAGATCTACTCCCAGTTGCAGATTTCTAAAAGGGAATTTAAGTGAATCTCCTTTTAAGAAGAATGGAGATAGACACAAGCATTTGAGCTTTTCCCTTCCTTTATTTCTTGGACTGTTAACATCAGTAATGGGCCCATGCGTCAAGATGATTATAAAATGCTTTACTATTATTTTGGAACCATTGTCAACATTTACCTACAATATTAAGATAGAACTAGGTACGTGCATGTCACATGATAAGTCAATGCCCAACTCACCGGTAATTGTTTTGTGATATTCTTTCACAAACAAAAACAATTCATTAGGTAGCTTTTGACAAAAAAATTTATTAGGTAGTTTTTGACGTAAAGTCTGATTTTGTAGGTAGTATCTAACAATTTTTCCTTTCATTTTTTAGTTTTACTGTTAGTCTTCGTGATCTGCTTCAATATATTACAATGCTACTCCTTGATCTTTTTGCAAAAACCTAATCGACAGTAGCAATGTTGTGCTGGCCACATTGAAATTATAAAATGTACAAATGTGGTGATATTATTCTAGATTAGGAGAGGATTTATATAATTATGTTTCTGTCAATAATCAAATGGAGTTTTCTCATATCTCTCTGAGATTTTTGAAACATTTTATATCCTGGGGATTTCTCCTTGATAAACTAAATCACTGCCTTGTGGAAGACAGTATCTTTTTATGGCAATACAAGTATTGCGTAGACTTCAATGTCCTTTTGTAAAAGAATATAACCCAAAGAAATGAATTGCATTTGTCTTAGCTTATTTTGTTTTTTTTTTCTTCATCATACTTGGGAAATTGTGAAGGAGATGAAATTTTACTTTTTAAACATTTCTTGTGGGCATTTTCTTTTTTCCAGTCTTGTATGAATCACTGATATGTAGCCAAAAGCTGACAGTTTCTATTCTCATCTTTGTTAGGTTATATACTTGTATGAACTAAGAACCTTCTATATTTTCATCTCACTTGAACCTTTTTAGGCTGGAAGAGAAGATGGCTTCCATGGAAACTCAGCACAAAAGCAAAATGTCAGATTATCCGGTATGTTGCTGACTGTTTATTTTTGTTTTACCAATTTTCTCCTTTGAAATTTTATCATGTCATTTATGTTTTTGTGAAATTTTTCAGTCTTTTGGGAATGGATATATGAATGAAACCATTAAGGTAAGACTACTATTTTGAAGCATTTCATTTACTCTCTCATTTTTTGTCATATGGATTTGATGACCAGGTAAAGTATGTTTAGCAGGATTTGCCAAGTGGAACACCAAGAAAGCTATTTGGTACCGAGTCTTTGAGGAAATCACAAATGGAGAGACAGCGTGTATGCAGCAATTTTCTTAAACTGAGAACAGAAAATCTCAATTTTTTTCTTTTTCCGTGAGCTTCTGTCAGTTCTGTTGGAGCTTTTTGGTTCTGTCCAACATTTGCTTTTTCTGGATGCAGGAACTTTCAGATTCTTTAATTAGATGCGTATCTGGAGATGTTGGTTTCAGTCAAGGAAAACCAGTTGCTGCCTTTACTATGTACAAATGCCTTCTTCACTGGAAATCATTTGAAGCTGAAAGAACAAACGTCTTTGACCGGCTTACAGAGTTGATTAGCTCTGCGTTCCAGGTAAATAGACAGATGTGCATATATTATAGTGTCCTAGAATAGTGCTCATAGCAAATGCATTTTTTTCAGTGTTTTTCCTCTATGCTATGTTCTTTTTTTGTTTCATTTTAGATTTGAGAAGATTTTTATTAGTAAAATTGTTGAAAGGAAAAGCCGGTTAGTGGTACAAAGGGGTACAAATGTTCTGAAATTAGTTGTTGTATTGCGCATTAGTAAAGATATCCCAAGACTTTGTAAGAGCAACTCTAAAAAGCAGTGTAACCTAGTTTGTGGTTCACTTTTGTGTGTGCAATGTAAAAGAACACCATCCGCTGTGTAATTTAAATTAACTGTGAAGTTTACCATTTGACCGATTCGCACATTTTAGAATTCAGATCGTAGTTGATGGGTGATTTAGTGCAATGGTAATCAGTCTGAATTTGTACCAATTCACACATTTCATAACTCAGATCGTAATTGATGGGTGCTTTAGTGCATTGGTAATCAGTCTGAAGTAAATATGGGTGATTTGGTTGGGGGCTTTAAAGACAGGAAAAGGGGAAAATGACCCCTCATTTATATAGATAATGTTTCTGTAGATAATACTGGTGTTTTGGCTGGGGACTTTAATGAAAGGGAAAGGGGAAAAGGACCCCTTATTTCCATAATGTTTGGTTGGTTGATCACTTGATTCCATCTTCCCTACATGGGACTTGATCATTTGAGGTCCCCTTTCCTGATGTCTCTACCCACCCACAAATATCTTTTACCCAACAATACCATACATCTTTCACCACCAACTCCACAGTAACATGCCACCATCTTCTTGAGTGCATATGACCACAGTCACCAACTGATTGAATCTATAATCACCATCTTTGTCGAGTGTTGACACCTTAACAATAGATATGCTTACCGCTACCAACTCATTGCCCATCCTCAAAAGCTCCCCCAGGCTGACTAAACCACTGTTGATGCATTTAAATAAATGGCAAATACTATAAAACCATCTAAGGTTATTATTTGGGGTTCAAAAAATAAATTTCCTCAGATTTGGGAATAGTTTCTTTTCACAATTTTTGCGGGGAATTTTACTTTATTGATATGTTGTCAAAAAGAATTAAGGGACTGTTGTCAAAAAGAATTGTGTAATCAACTGCCTAATAGACCATCATAACCAAAATTTTGAAGGTAATATGGGTGAGTTCATTTATTTGACTCTTATATGATGATTGATGATGAATGGTTTTCTATATGTGCTTACCTGAGCTCTGTCATCTCCTTAAACCTTCACTAACACTTTGTGTGACTTTGTGCAGAACTCAAATAATAACGGTCATTTGGCTTATTGGCTGTCCAATGCATCAACATTGTTGTTCTTACTGCAAAGAAGCTTTAAGGCAAACAAAGATTGGAAACCCCCTCAACCACCAACCTTTTTCGGAAGGATGGCCCAAGTAAACTTTCACTTTACAATCTATATAGAGTTTATTGAAAATTATGTTGTATGCTTGTTTAAATACCTATACTATGTGGTGGTGTGAGTATTATTGTATTTTCTATATATGTATATCAGTTTGACTCTGAAATTAAATTTGTGATTTTCTTCCTTGTCATTACTTTAAAATAATTTGGCGTTTTCTTGTAGGGATTTCGTTCCCCTTCTTCTGCAAGCCTTCAAATTGATATAGTTCGTCCTGTTGAGGCCAAGCAACCAGCTTTGCTTTTCAAGCAGCAGCTGACTGCTTATGTTGAAATGATATTTGGGATTATTAAAGATAATTTTAAGGAAGAGTTATCACCTCTTGTTTCCTCTTGTATACAGGTTCGTTGAACAACATTTGGTTTCATAAGTTTATAATTTTCATTTGTGCAGTCTTCCATGAAAACTTTTGACTGCAAACACTGCTCTTTTTCTTTCTACCATTCTTATCCCACCCCTCTTTAGTAAGTGTTTCTGTTATTTCACTCTTTCCTAGAAAACTATTATTAGCTCTGGCCTGTTAATTCTTTGACTTCATAAAGTTATCACCCACTGAATATTTGCTCACGTTCACCTTGTAAGTTAGGTAAGGAAGAACTGTGACAAACACTACTTTGTCGTAATGTGTAAACTTTCGGTAGTTTTTTGTGAATTTGATATAAAAACTAACTGCTTCATTAGAGCTTCAAAACCCTGTATAAGCTTCAAATTTTTGCAATTTGAGAACCATCAACCTAGCATGCATCTAAGCTGATGAGAGCCACACACACACATAGCACATTCAATCGAATCGGATCCCATCTAGGTGGCCTAGGTTTATGTGACTATAAAAAAGAAAATACCTGTATATGTCGATGAGGATGTTGAAAGAAAACTTTCAATGTAAATTGACTTACTCACTCATTTTCTTATTATCTGTGTTTAATGTTATGCTTACGCATACATATTGGTATTTATCTTTGGATTGTATGTTATATAGTCCCTTGTGTAAGAAACTTTACTCTTTTCACCCAACTATATCATTTTCACGCCCAAATACATCATTTACACCTGGCGGCCTTTCAAGTGTACAAATTCTTTGATTCTTTTTAAGTTTCAAAAAAGTACCATTGGATTCAGCAGTCTTCTTTGCGAATGTAGGCTTGATTTAATGACCTCAAAAGACTTGTTGAATTATCCGTTCATCTCTGGATCTTCTTTCTTTAATTTTTCCATGGAGTTCCTGGGAAAATGAAGATTCAGTAATCTTGCTTGGCTCTACATCACCTCCTGAATGGTATTTTCAGCTCATTGAATAGCCTAATTGATATTTGGTTTAATCGCCAAATTTCTGTTTGATATTTTCTTGTCATCTTTTTCCTTGATGGTAATTTCTGTTCCTCCGATTGAGGTATTTTCTAGCAATCCATTCCATGGGGAATTGAGTACTCTTGGTCACTTCATGGGTTGAAGATCTGCAGTTATAAGTTTTGAGGCCTGCAACAATTGCTTTACATACTAGATTTCTTCAGCTATTTATACGACTTTTGTACTCGTCCTTTATAATGGAAGCTTCATTTTTTGGAAAGCCGTTTTACTAGTTGAATTCTTGTTAGGTCTGAATCAGATGACAATCTTAGACTTTTTGGGAAGCTTTTTACACTGAAGCGGGTGCACCGTGCACCTGCACATTAACTATCTTGACATTTGAGTACCGATAGTTGTTGAACTCTTCCTCTGTTTTTTCAAGTGCACATCATTTCCCTTTTTGAGAAATTTCTAATAGTGTACCGATTCTTTATATGGAAACTTTTTGTGGTCTATGGACAACTATACCCTTGTTCGCATTGTACACCTTTTATGGGGAACCTGCACTTTAAAACTACGGAGGAGTGTGTATTAAGTAGACGGCAGATATATCATAATTAAAAATAAAAAAATAGAAAACGAACAAGATGTTTATGATTGATTAATTAATAATAAATGAGTGATCTTATGTTCATAAAATAATGTTTCTCACTTATTACCCAATTTTTACATTGGAAAAAAGAACAAAATTAGGTCTTCTGAAGCTTGACTGGAGTTTGAGGAAGATGTTTAATTTTCTGTTTTATATTTTTAGTATATAACTCTTCTTTTTGTCTCTTATATATTTTGTTTATCTTGATGTATAGATTCCAAAGAAACTTGAAGTTGACAGCACTCAAGATAATTGTTGGCAGGGCATCATTGATTGTCTTGATTCATTTCTTAAAACACTAAAGGAGAATCATGTATGTGTACTTGCTACTTTGTGCATCAGGAATTGTAGCAATTTCTTCTTTCTTCTCTGTAACTTGTATTGTATTTGTGTCAGGTACCAGTGGTTCTTGTACAAAAGATCTTTATGCAGCTTTTTTCATGTATCGATGTGCAACTTTTTAACAGGTAAAGCTTTTTTCACCTCATAATTGTCGAATATCACTTCTCATGGTAATTTTAATCAATAACTCTCCTTGGAAAGCAAGGACATTTATTGCTGCCTTTCTGGTTCTTTTAGTAAAAATGGAACCTCTGGAGGTGTGGGTATACTCTAGAGATTAGGTGCTTCTTGAACCCATCAAGTAGAAACACAAAAAAGAAAGATATATTTTCATTTACTGAAATGTTGATGAAGTTCAAACTAAATTCTCTCTATTTAACAGTATACTCCTCGATCGAGAGTGCTGCACATTTAGAAATGGCGAGCATGTTAAAGCTGGGTTGGACATCTTGGAAACCTGGTGCGGGGAAGCTACGGAAGAGGTATTTGAACCAGTATCTGAGTGAGACAAATTCTTCAGCTTCTTCACTGTGCTAATATTCTTTTCACGTGCCAGTTTACTGATAACTAAGGATACTGCACATATTTAAACTTATCATCAAACTAAGCGTGTATGTTATGTGCAAATCTGCTTTAAGTTTAAGGAAGTTCTGTATTGTGTTGATTTTTTTTTTTACACCAAGTCGGTTTTAGTATTTTTCAAATTAAATGTTTATTTTGATGTTCGATACGTTGAGCATCTAAAAAACTCTTGCGAATGTTGTGAAGCTATGGTCTTCTCATTTTTCAATGATCTCTAAAAGAAGTTGGTAGAAGTTGATTAAATGTCTATAGGTGCCGAGGTGATTTTGTTGAAACAATAAAACTTTCTGGCTAAGTCTTTGTGATTACAGTTTACAGGATCATCATGGGATGAACTCAAGCACACAAGGCAAGCGATTGATTTCCTGGTATGTCTGTGACTTGACCTTTTACTGTACAGTCCCTATATTTCCATGTAAACTTTTGAATAAAGCTTGGTTGCAGTCTCATAGTCTATTAGGACTTGGAAGTTATCCAAACTCTAAAAATATCCAATTTTATTCCACAATAACTAAAACTTACTTTGTCAAGTATTGATCTTAATATGCTTTGTGTGACTTATCTTATTAGGATGAGTGAAATCTGATTGAGAAAATTTGTTAGGGCTTTGCTTAAGATTTGAGAGCGGAATGTTTAATGTAGTGGACGGATTGCTTGCACTGTGTCAGTTACAGTCACATCCTGTTTTGATGGTTGAACACTTCAAATAAGATGCTGACTTAATAGTATAAGACTTTGATAGACTCCTCTAAGGAACTTGTAATCTCAAATGTTCAATCTAATGATAGTATTGTATTCATTTTCACAAATTTTCCTGGTTAAATTTATTCTGAACATTTTAACCTGACTTCCTCTCCCTTGTTTTATTGTACCTGTTTTGTTATACCTCATTCAAACATAGGAAACATAACCATGCGTTGTACTCCCTCTGTTTACCTTTGTTCTACCGAGTTACTTGTGAAACATAGACCAAACCAAACCATAAGTGTGAAGCCCTCTTGATGTCTAAGACAATGATTAACAGGTTGGTGTGAAGTAACTTGGTAGAGGATTAGAGGATAAAGCTTGTAACTCAAGAACTTGAGTTTCATTGATATCATAGACATAATAACTTGTTATAAAGGACAACTATTTGCATGTCATATTAGTGAGACTGTGAGTTGGTCTTTTTAAGGCTTCATTATAATATATCTTGATATTGAACATTTGTAGTCCAATTCCATGTCTACATCAAAACTGAATGAATGGGTAGGAGTTTTTAATTAATTCATATAAGACATCAATTGCTTATTCCATACCCGATAGGTGGGGGTCTTCTTTTTGACCTGTTTGACTTCCTACTTAACATAGAGGAATTGTAGTCCAATCCTCTAGAATTCCATGTACAGATTTGGATGCTTAATACTAAATGTGTGGTTTAACTCTAATATAGAAGGACATCCTGTCATTTCTATTTATATCCTGATTTAGATTTTTATTTATGAACAGATTATTAATCAAAAATGTAGGATCACATATGAAGATCTTACAAGTGATCTCTGCCCTGTAAGTTTTCTCCTGCTCCTGTGCTTGTCTATGTTGTCTATGGAAAAGGAAATTACAAGCATTTACTTAGTAGCATATTGTGAACAAATGAAAAAACCCTTCAGTGATGATAATCCAGCAAGTGTCAATTGGTGAGAATTTGTTCTAATGGTTGTAAAGTAATACATGAGTCTCAGATTGGTGACCAAAGTCAAGCATAACGTTCAGCTCCACAGTAGATCGATTCTGTTTAAGTTATGTTGAATCTACTTGAAATGTAAAATAAAACACATCTTCCAAAGTACTTGCATTGTGCAGCGTTAAGGGACCTATATAAAATTTTAACTTGGTTTTTAACGTATTCGTTGTCTATTTTAGGTCAATTTCATCGATATGAAATGTGCCATTTGTCGACTATGTTAGATTCCCTAATAAAAAATACATCTGTTACCTCACTTTTTTTGTCCCATGACATGATAAAAAAGGCTAATGGCTGTACTTACAACCTGTATTCAAAATTTACCAACTCTGATGCTATTTTTCCAGCTCTTGAGTGTTCAACAGCTTTATAGAATATGCACAACATACTGGGATGAAGATTATAACACGAGTACTGTTTCTGAAGAAGTAAGCACATTAGATACTAAAGTTGTGTTATTATCTAGTTGCTTTGGTCCTTATGATCAGCCCTTGATCGTTCTAGAAACCGTCTTAGTGTAAAAATCAATTGTGCTTGGCGTTTTTCAGGTTATTTCAAGTTTGAAGGCTTCGATGCCTGAAGAAAATGAGGGTGAAATGGACAGCGATAAAACCAATAAGGAACTTATACTAAATGACAATTCCAGGTGAAAGAGAATCCATATAAATCCCTCTTCCTAAATACATTACCCTTTCCTTACGGTTTGTTTTAACTGCAGCATACCCCTTTCTGTTGAAGACCTCTCGGTTTCCCCAGAAGAGAGAGATTTCGCTGGTGTAAAACCCGCCCCTAAGTTACTAGAGAATCCCGATTTCCAGTTTCTGCAGGATTGAGGCCCAGATTATATAACATTTGGCTGCCTCAAACAAAACTCGAAGTTTATATTCATTCCTATACGAAAAGGTTAACGACATCCCATTCTTTCTTCTTTTAACTCAACATCGATCGCCCAAAACTTAAATTATGAATTTAGTTCTTTATCTTCGAAATAGCCCTTGTATAGATCTCTTAGGCTTTTCCTCATCGCGGTTGGTGAATGGATGTTTCATATTTCTCATCTCGAGCTCAGGTGTTTCATTCTTTAATGGGATTGTTAAGATAGAAGCATATGTTTCCGCCCATTCTTTGATTTGTTAAAGATTATTATTTTTTGAATAATAATTGCTTTGTATAGAGTCAGAAAGTTTTTTTGTTTTTTTTTTTTTGTTTGTTTTTTTTTTTTTTTTTTTTGGCTAATGATCAGCATATACATTTGTATTGCAAAGTGCACATCAAACAATGACAATAATGAAATGAAAGTATTATTTATGCTTTATGCCTAAACGTTTATGACTCTGTCGCACCAATTTTGCTGTATTTTTTTAACGTGAGAATTTTTAGATGAGAATATAGCAAAATGAATTAACGAAGGAATTATTTCTGAAGCTAGTATTTAGTTGATTATTCATAAAACTTGTGAATTTATTGCCTTAGCTGTTTGCCATTTGGGATGTGATTTGATTAATAATATGAAAAGACATGCTGAAAAATGCCCTCAAGGCATATGTTAATGAGGATAATAATAACAATATACTCCCACCATAACTATAGTCTCTCCTACTTAATGAATGTATGTGTTACTTATTGGTGCTACACATATTACGTTAGAATTTAGATGTTGCCATATTTAAAGATTTGTTATTTGTATAAAAAGAAAAACCTAACGTATCTGTTATGATATTAATCCAGGATCTTTGGATTATTAATGTTAAGAAACAAGTGAAATCAATCAGGATCTAGTGTTGCCCTCATGCATTTTCGTCTTGAATATTTGCAAGACTATGTATAAAACTATAAAGGCTCAATTTAAATATAACTTATTTATAAAAAATGGAAAATATCCTTAAATATGTATTTTAATGGATTCTAAAAACCTTTTTAGTTAGTGTTTTAATCTATTTAAGTTGGTATTTAACTTATAAAAGTTGCTGTTTTAATCTGTTGAAGTTGGTATTTTAACTTGTTCAAGTTAATGTTTTAACCTATTGAAGTTGGTATTTTAACCTATTAAAGTTATTATTTTAATATGTTAAAATCAATTTTAATATGTTAAAATATCAACTCCAAATAGATTAAAATAGTTCTTATAAAATTATTAAACAAAATTTTTTAAAACTGTCTAGGATTAGGATAATGGTTTAAAGCTTTTTCATTTATCCTTGAGATATAAATTTGATTCTCATTATCATTTTCCTCCTTACCTATAAGAAATCTCTTATTTTACCTTAAATAAAAAAGTTTAATGAGCAATTAACTTTTTAGATTATATCAATAAGTATATTTATATATTTTTAAACAAGAAGTACATTGATACATAAATCATATAAAAAATTGGGGACCCATCAAAATAAATTTTCATAAGCAACAAATAACTTAACCCATGGGCCTTTAAAAACCAACAAATAATCGATAATAATGAGCATGTTGTTTTACTTTTCTGATTCTGCGAGATTACAATCGCATCACATGCTTCATCAAATTATAATGAGCGGCTAGGTTTGCTAAACTTTAATGCTGAGTTGACTCGCCATCTTACGAGTTGAGTCAAACCCGATCCATGTGATCACATGTACTCAATGACAGTTATTACCGTTGATAAGGTAGTTATATTCATTACATATTTTTATCAAAAAATAATTAAAAATCCCTACTTTGTGCGTCTCACTTTTAAAAATTCATATTGAGTTTTTTTATTTGACAAAAATAACTTTTCTATACACATTTGTTTTTTAAAAGACTTTAATTAATTATAACAATTGAAATACAAACTCTCTGGCAAAAATAAACTTGGGCTTATTAATGAGTCAACTAGAAAACTTACTTCTTATTCTCCTTTTGGCAAAGCTTGGGATAAGGTCAATGATGTGGTATTAGTATTAGGGTTGGCTTCTCAATACTATGGATGACGAAATATCAATAACAACTAGTCTTGCGTAAGGCCGTCTTACTGTGAGTTTAATATGCCAATCAGCCCAATAAGTCTAATTTTTTTATAATAAGCGATCAATAATTGAACTTTTTAAGGTCATAATTAATGTGTTTAAGGTCAAAATTGATTTCTTTTAAAAGTTATAACTTATCTTTTAATTGATCACTTTAAATATTGATCTCTTTAAGGTTTGAATTGCACGCTTTAATATTGACATTGAAGACTTTAAAAAGACTAATTTTAATCCATTTAAGGTTATAAATTTGTAAGTAGAAATTGATCACTTTTAGGTTAAAATTAAAATTATTTATTTAGATTAATCCATTTAAAGTTTGTTTTAAGTTGAATGTTATAATTGATAACTTTAAAATCAAAATTAATTTTTCTATTTGAGTTTGTGCAGCTCATTAGCAACCACCTAATAAGGAGGCGGTCTGTTGTGAGTTTTTTGTGCATCAAAAATTGTGATCTTCTGAACACGACAATGGTATAAGTAGTTAGGGATGAACAAGGCCGAACGAGTCTTTACCATTAAAGAGTTTATTAATTTAAGGACTTGAAATTTAAAGAGTAATTTTGATTAATTTAAGAAAATGAAAAAAAATATATATTTCAATCGATTTAATTTTAAATTAATTTTGATTAATAAAAAAAGCCAAGTTGCATGAAATGTGTACTTGGCTATTTCTTTTTATTTAAATGGAAAATAAAATAAAGAAAAATGGTCAAGTCATATACTTTGTACAACTCGACTATTTTCCTATATTCAAATGTCAAAATTCAATAGAATTTAAATTGATCGACTTTTTAGATTTTTGGCTACGTTGCACTTACGTTGATTAAAGTGGTATTAATATTTATTTAAATTTAATTAAATCGAAATTAATTGATTGAGATTTTAGCTTTGTCTACAATGCACACACGTTAATTTCTTTGAAATTAATCTATCACATTTTAGATTTGTGTCTTTGCATTGAAAATCTATATGTTGTGTTTACGTTACACAAGCATTAAGTTTAGAGAATTTATTGAAGGGAGGGGAAAAATTAAAAGTTAATGATAGAAATGTGACGTCATAATTAATGAAAAAGGTGGCGACAATTGAGAAAACAAAAGGATATTCATCTCATTTTTATTGACTGAATTTACATGGAGCTAAGTATGGTTTCAACTTGGAAGAAAGTGAAAGACATACTCAGAAATAGATGCTAATAGATGAATGCATCTAAAACATTCTAATACATATACATGCATTATATGTAACAAAATCCAATCTTGATATGCTTCATGTCCTTACATCATTAACATTAGTGCTTAAATTTCTCCATAATTTCTTCTACTTTGGTTACAAGTCTCTTCAATCTCTAACGGCATTTTGATTTGGTGATCGGTATTAAATATTAGGAACGATAATGAAAAGTTCATGTAATTTTAGAAGGAATATGTAATGGCCATGCTTATTTCAATCAACGTACAATTTTATTTTCTTGACTAAATTCATCGCAATTTATTACCATTTGAAAATGTAGTATTAAGTGGTAATGGAAAATTATATAAAAAAACTTACTTTTATTATCATGAAAATGACATAATAATACATATCATGAAAATTTACACCATAAATTATTTTCATTTCCAGTATTTAGTACCAATTACTAAACAAACCGTTAGTAATTAGTATACATTCAAACATTGATGTGCTTGTTGGGTTATTGCCCATGATGAGTCATTATTGTGCTTAAAGTTTGGAAATATTAGGTTGGTGGTTTTAGAAATTTGACCGAAGAGTAGTTAAAATATTTTTAAACAAAAACTCAATATATAATTAGTCTATTTTTCTAATTTATTATTTGAAGATAATTATAAGTAATCATTTTATAAGAATATGAGTAATCACTTTAAAACTATAAAAAATAATCACTTTAAAACTATAAAAAATAATCACTTTATGACTATAATAAACACTTTAAGATAAAATTGGCTCAACTCAACTATCTCATTTGAGAATTTGTTATATTATTTTGTCTTTTGGGCTTATAATGGATGATGGACGAAGGAAGAAATTTTTTAGTATAAATTTTTTATAAAATGTGACATGTCATTTTCAAGGCAAAAATTTGATGAAAAAAATATTTTTTACATATTTCTATTACCGCTTAATACCACTTCTCCAAATAGTAGTATATTGGAGTAAGTTTTGTAAAGAAAAAGAGATGATTCCAGTAGAATGAATATGACCGTTAAACTTATTAAAAGATTTTCCCACTAAAATTATACTAAATTTTCATTACTATACCCACTATTTAATACTGAGTATCAAACGGACTATAAGTGTTATGTTCTTATTATTTGCTTGAGTGTTAAAGCAGAATATCACAAATATTCCATTTTGAAATGAAGGGTGGATTAGATTTAAACTCATGACCTTATGTTAGGTTGACTTTTGATACACTATTAAGAAAACAAATTAAAATAAGTGAGTTTGAATTAGATTTTTGACCCAATTAAACAAATGGGTCAACTCAACCTGATCTGTTTATTAAATAAGTTAGGTTAAGGTCAAGATTTTAAATCTAGAATAAACTTGTATAATTTATTTAATCAAACAAGTTAATTTCTTGTCAGGTCAATCAATATGACCCGAACTTAATTTTTCTTAGTGAATATAAAATAAACAACTAATAAACTAATAGTATAAAACTAAGGTTTGAAAGATAAGATGTAGGCACTTGTTAAAAACTCTTAAATGGAAAATGAAAACTCTAACTGGTTAAGTAGCATGAAATCTAGTCGATCTGATCTATAACATATCAGGTTATGATTGTGACTTTAGACCTAATTAGCTGAACAAATTACATTCGAATCAAAAAGTAAATGATTAGAACACGAACGCGAACACTAACCCGACCTAACCAGATATGTTTGATAGCCCTAAACATGCTTTAAAAAGTATATATGTTGAAATTTTGTATTAGCAAAAACTACTAAATTAGAACATGCCTCTTTATTTCACATGATTAGTTATATTGGCTTTTTATTCATTTTTAGGTGTAATTTCGAACCTAAATCTATAAATATAATAAAATATTATAAAAATTATATATTAAAAAATTCATATATATATATATATATATATATATATATATATATATATATATATATGTATATATATATATATATATATATGTATATGTATATGTATATATATATATATATATATATATATATATATATATATATGTATATGTATATGTATATATATATATATATATATATATATATATATATATATATATATATACATATATATATATATATATATATACATATATATATATATATATATATATACATATATATATATATATATATATACATATATATATATATATATATATATATATATATATATATATATATATATATATATATATATATATATATATATATATATAGGATTGGGATCCGGTGAGAACCACCCTTTATGTAACACCCATGAATTTCCGACCCCTTAACAAAACCAAAATCGTAAAGGACAGGAGGGAATTCGGGTGCTACATAAAAGAAAAGAAAAAGAATTTAGATAAACATTAAATATTAACTTTAAAAAGATGAGTGGAAATTTTGGCAGCATCTCTTCTAAAAATCGAACATGTGGTAGAGCAATCAGCACAATAAAACATTAAATTAATTTAAGGCATTATTGCCTTTAAAGTCTCACACCACGACGGCATGATACGTCGCGGCTTCTCAAATCAACATGCCAAGTATGGATCGTGGTTCCAGTGTCGACGTTGCGTTTTAAAGATGACTTAACTCCTTAAAACCATACATAGTTATAAACTACGCAGCGAAAATACAAATATACAAGGGAGGACACAAGGCCTCATAACAAAACATATACAACCAAAGTTTACAAAAGATAATAAAAGCTACAAAATCGAAAGGTAACGGTATGACAGGTTATGCTTCGCCCTCATCACTCTCCCCCAATGCAATGCAATGCAATGCAAAAGAAGCTCCAATACCTGCTACGCCTGTTTATGATCCTCCTGCTGCTCGACATTAGACCAAAGGCCAATGTGACATAGCAGGACAATCATAGAAAGTCATCAACAATCAAACATAAACACAAATACGTACACGTCAGTAACTAGCATCAACTATAATAAAGTTAACTATTAGATAACATTATATTATAAAACAACA
The DNA here is from genome assembly GCF_026212465.1 of Amaranthus tricolor. Classification (NCBI taxonomy): domain Eukaryota; kingdom Viridiplantae; phylum Streptophyta; class Magnoliopsida; order Caryophyllales; family Amaranthaceae; genus Amaranthus; species Amaranthus tricolor. The sequence continues at coordinate 39,337,299 of NC_080047.1, forward strand.
TAAGATGATTTCATAAGACGCAAGCACAGATAGTAACCGTTTATCGGCCACTTATATTTCTTAATTTCATTACGTGCTTTCCAACCCGAACCATGTGTTCTTGGGTAGAATGCAGGTCTTCACGCTCCTCTTTTCAAACATAAACTCTTGCAAAACACGTATAGTATCAACTCGACCAAGGCATTAACACAATACCTAACACATGACCTTATAGAGCTTGTCTATCTTAAGGTAAGTGTGATCATAGTTGTAATACCCTTGAGGTAACTTAACTTAGGCACACTTCTCACTAGCATAAACTATTTTATCAATAAGTAGATGTTCTATCAATGAGTAAACGTTCTATCAATGTGTAAGCTTTCTACCAAAGAATGAACCTTTTATCATTAAATAACTTTCGATCAATGAATAAACTTTCTATCACTGACTAACTTTCTATTAGCGGATCTTTTCTCTACTTCTTGGCATAGTGACACGGCTAAGGGCGTTATCGGCCACCCGGCACCCATGGCAAAGTATGAGCTCATGCCCCCTTCAGTGACCCTCTCGGGTCCTACCTTCGGTAAGGGGTCAGAAATTCAGAGGTGTTACACTTTATGTGAGAACACTCCTAATATATGAGAACAAATCTAAGCCGTAGGATTAGATTAAAGTAGATGGTTAAGATTAATGGAGAACAAGTAATGGCATTAGTGTAAATAATGAAACTGCCGACTTCATCTTTTACCCAAAATACCTGATTTTCTTTCTCATCAAAAACTTTCACACTTACCTTCATAAACGCATTGTAACTGCTCCAAATCAAAGCAAATCACATCGTTTCCTTTTGATTTTTGCTCAAATTCAACGAATTTTATTCATAAACTTATATAAAATCAGTTGAATTGGGCAAATACGAACCCTAATTTGGCGGAAGAACAAATTGAAGAAAATTAGGAATAGAGGTTGGCGAAGAACAATTACTTCGTACAATAGTAATTGAACAAATACGAACTCTAATAAAAGTAGTATGCTCATTTGAAAAATGAGCATTAAATTGTTTGATCATTTGAAAAATAAGCATTAAATTGTTCAAATGAGCAAGCAAATAATTGAATTGTTTGCTCATTTTAAAAATGAGCATTAAATTATTTGCTCATTTGACAAACTGTTTTGTTCTTTAAATAGGTGAATATTGGTCTAGTTACAACTTTTCGAATGATGAAGGAAATTGTTGGAAGATATGATAATATCGGTGCATCTAAGCAAGATTTCAAAAATTTTCATAGAGATTTGAAAGCATACATTCAAGGAAGTGATGCTCAAATGTTCGTGGATAACTTTACCAACAAAAAGCTAATGTGGAGCGCTTTTTTCTTTGATTTTGAGATGGATGAAGATTATTGCCTTTGTAGAGCATTATGGGCTGACCCCCTTTGTAAAAAGAGTTACGCTCTATTTGGTGATATGGTATCCTTTGATACCACATACCAAACCAATAGGTAATTCATAAAAATCACAATTCATTTTTATGTTATAACTATAGCTTAACTTAATAACTTTGTTTTAAATGAACTTAGTATAATTGTTTGCTTATTTCATAAATGAGCATTGACTTATTTGCTCATTTCAGAAATGAGCATTCAATTATTGCTCATTTGACAAAAAAGCAAACAATTGTTTGCTTATTCACAAATTAGCAGTAATTTATAAGCTCATTTGACAAATGAGCAATCAATTATTTGCTCATTTTCCAAATAAGCTTATAACTCAATGCTAATTTGTGAAATAAGCAAACAATTGATTGCTCATTTGTCAAATGAGGTTATAACTCAATGCTAATTTCTGAAATAAGCAAACAATTATGCTAATTGATTGAATTATTTCAGTAGCTGATGACAATTCTGATTTCATAATCTCATTTCAGATTCTATTAAAATCGGCAGTAGGAACATGATGGAATATGTTGGAAAGGTATTGTAACAACTAGTGAATAGTGATAAGCACTAAAAATCAGCAAATGTAACCTAAAATAAGAAAAAATTAAACGAACATCAAAACGAAAATAAAACAATGAATTTAATCTACAATTAATTGAAAAACAACAAATGTATAAACAATAGACTCACATTAATGAAAAATTGATGAAGAATGAAGAACTTGTGATGAAAAATCAGAGAGCAGCAGAGAAGAAGGAGAAAAATGAGCGAAAAAGAAAATTAAACGAACATCAAAACGAAAATAAAACAATGAATGTAACCTAAAATTAATTGAAAAACAACAAATGTATAAACAATAGACTCACATTAACGAAAAATTGATGAAGATTGACGAACTTGTGATGAAAAATCTGAGAGCAGCAGAGTAGAAGAGAGGAAAATGAGCGAAAAAGAAGAAGGAGTCAGTGAGCAGCGAGAGAAAATGAGCGAAAAAGAAGGAGGAGAGAGAAAAAGCCGTAGGAAATAAGAGAGAAAAACCAATTTGTTTTGTTTTGTATTGTTTGTTATACCGGGTTGTATTATGACCCTTGGATGTAGTTGATCCAACGGTTGTTATATGTCCTTACATAAAATAGGGTTCTCACATAAGGACGTGGCCTCATATGATCCTATATATATATATATATATGTGTGTGTATGTATATATATAAACGAATCTAAAAAGATCTCACATGTATATATTTAATTTTTTATATTCACAAAAAAATATGTTCGTATTTAGCTCTATTGTATGAAATGTTTTAAACACAACCAATGCAATAATTAATAAGTAAATATATAAAAAAAACCATATTAACATAATAAAAAAGGCAATTTGACAATAAGTAGTTGACTTAGAAAGCATATTTATATTAAATAAGTAATTGTATTATCTCTACCTAAAAAAAGTAATTGAATCTGACAATTCCTCAACACAATAATGTGATAATATATAAACATTGATGATTAACAACATGATTAGAAGTTACTCATGGATGAAGAGGTAGTTATTCGTAAAAAAGAAGGTTCTTGAATCTCTAAATGGAAAGAAGAGAAGAGAGCAGTTGTAATTAAGCTTAGAACAAATTAATTAATTAATTAGAAGAGGTAGATACAATGTAACCCACTTAGCCAAGCTACAAATGCCATACTATGCGTTGTTATTTTTTGATTTAGACTTCATTAAGTGAACCTAACTTTTGGTAATTGTGTTTTTCATTCAACTTGCAAGTTGAGCCCTTAAATATGTACATCCATTCATCTACTCACTTGGTAAACAACGCATTAGACATTAATAACTAGGGGTGTGCAATATGAGATCAGGCTGGCTGTTCGGATCGGAATCGGTTGAGATTGGACCAGACCAGTTGCATCTTGTCCGGGATCTAGGTCTCACTAATTCTTCATTTCGGGTTTTCGGTCCGATACGGTCTAAGCCCAAAAAAATTTGGATTAGATCGAATTAGACCGGATATATATAAAAATAATTATCAAGAGGAATTATATTTGAGATTTTTATGTATATACTTTATCTAAAGGGCTTTATATGTCTTATTTATAACACAAAAAAATAAAGAAAATTAACTCAAACATTTTAATTTTGTAATTATTAATTTGCTAAAATATTTCAAAATCTTCCATCTTTTAAGTTATTTTTCATATTAAAAATTGCATCTGGTCTAAACTCGGACTGGATTGGGAGGAAACTGGTTAGACTGGGATCAGACCAATAGAACCGGTCAGGTTTCCGATCTTAACATATCTAGAAATCTAGTCTCCTGTCCAATGGTTTTCGATCTGGTCCGATCGGGGTTTGGACCGGTGCACACCCCTAACAACAACAAATATATTTTATTTTGATTATTAATAGCATCTTTGTTACAATTATTTTTATGCATAAGTTGCGCCTCTCTGAAGACATAATTAACTAGTTAGAATATATAGGTGTAGTTGGAGATGTTGTATTTTGTGACTTTAATTTTATTAATCAAACTTATAAAATAAAGTTGCATAAACTTAGTAGGTTACAAAAACATATGACAAGTTCAAATATTTGCTTAACATACACCAAATGTGAACTTCATCATCGGGAACCACCATAAATCGAAAATAGTAACAAGAAGATTTTGAATGTGATTTGATATAAATTTTAGGCAAGATGCTCTATCCTAAAACATCATTTCCTCCCTATTATATACGGTGCTTGGGAATGTATACCGGAAATATATTTTGAGATACAAAGAATTTCACTAAATTCCTAGTACAAGGAAATTAGAACGACACGAGAAAACTTAAATGGAAGAAAAACAGAAATTTACAATCGAAACTTGCAAGTTCTCTTTGCAAAGTGCTAGAGAGGATAAGAAATTCAGAAATTACATGTAGTAAATAACCCACACAAGCCTTCTATATTTATAGATGAGCTTACACCATTTCACGAAGTAACATGTTACTCCATGAAACACAACATCGATTCACGAACCAATGTCGATATTAAATTAATCCATCCCAATTATCCAGTTAATATAACCATATTAACAGTAGGTAGTTATAGCATAACTAACAAAACTAAAAAAACGAACCTTGCAAAAACCAGCGGGAAAATCGCGGGCCGCGACTTGAGCAATTTCCAAAACAGAAATTTTGTCTTGAAATCTCTCGATCCGCAAAAATACTTTTGCACAAAACAACAATTTTGCATTGGGATATTTAACTTAATTAATAATTAATTAATTTATTTGCTTTAATTAATTATTAATTCCTGTAACCATTATACGCTCTGAATGACAGCAGGAAAAGCCAAATCCATGTCTTAGACTATTGATAGATCCTTTTCACTTACCTTTCTTGCCTTGTTGTTCTCATTTTTATTTTTTACCTTTTCGGCTCTTGTAGTTATGTTAGTTATTTATATTTTTCAATGACAAATCCCTAATCTTACTGGTATTATTTTTTTTATAGAAAGCTTTTCTCATGAGGACAAGATATCACTCATATTTTTTTCGCAGAGTTCTTTCTATTAGAAGGTTAAATGGACCACATTTCTTTTTGCTTTCTCTTTAAAGGATATAATATGATTTATTTGTCGTCTTCTCCCATTCAAATTATGTTTTTGAGCGATAGCAAATTAATAATTACAACTATGGTTATTTTTACAAACTAAATGAGCGTTTTAGTTTCGTTATAAGGCTATAACCATGGAATCCATGTATTTTTAAATCGACAATAATCTCATTAATTCAATGTTTCTCACCATCTAGTAACCCAAGATCAATTACAGAATGACGGTCAATTCATTGGACTTTTGAAATTAATTTGATATATTAAATTCTTTATGCATAATTTACACCATTAGGACTAATATGACAATCTATCATCATAATGGTTTTATATAACTTTATCCGGCACCAATGTAAAAAGAAATAATGAATTATATGGATGATATTTGAAAAACGTTAAAATGTATAGATGAAAATAAAAAAATATAGAGTAATATTATTAAAAAATAATAATAATATAAAATAAAACAAATAAAATAATACTAAAACATATTTTAGCGAACTTATCTTAAGTGCAAAGCAAACTACAATAATAAACAATTAACAATTAATTAATGACAAGGAGTTAATAAATAAGTTTGGTTTAAGAGCGAGGTTTGACTCTACGACGGATTGTAATACATGGGAGTAGTTAATATAGTTTGCGCACAAGTCGTTTAGGTCACGTCCATCATATGATTAGGTCACATGGAGAGTTTACAATGACTCATCAATTATACTTCCTCGATTCCAAAATAATATAAATGTTCACTTTTTTTGCTGTTTAACATATTAATTTAAGTTTTAATATTTATAATTATGTATGATAAAAAATTATATAAATTTGATATTAATAATTTTATATTAAAATGAATCAAACAAAATTTTTATTTGACTATGTTTTAGCTTATAAATTAAAAACCAATCATAAAATAAGATTGATATAATAAATAGTAGATATTTCAAATGTTTTGCAATTAATTTGAAACGAATGAAGTATATCATACTTCTCTGTCCCAACTATTTTATATCATATTTTTGACATCGAGATTAGAGACTAAGGAGTTAGATATAATTTATTAAAATAGTAGAATATGACTAAAAAATAATAGATATTTCCTTGGTTCTTTAAAGTTGTTTCCACAAGAAATGTTCACGAAAATTCTTTTAAAAATAAAATTGTTTAGATACTGTATATTTTTTTATCAAATAATAAATTTAATGGAGGACAAGTGTGTACCAAAAAAATTAAAAACTATTGAAACTAAAGTTTGTGGAATGAGTACTGCAATTATTTAAAAAATAGGAAAAATTATTTAGGATAATCCAACATTTTCATGATTTTCTAACATAATCTCATCTATTGATTAACCATGAATAATCCAAACTTTAGAGGGTATTTTTCTTAGAGTAAACTCGGTAATCGGATGACATGCTATAGCAAGTTTTTTATTTTTTAGAAAACGATAAATTTAAATAAAATATCAAAAAATTGTTGAAAAAGATTTTTTAATATTTTTTATTAGAGAAATTTGCAAATAACAGCCTTCAAGTTTAAGACTTTTGCGAATTACTGCCTCCAAAGTATCAAAGTCTACACCATTCAGGCCAAGTGACAATTGACCAATCCAAATGACTTTTGACCAGCCTAAATGACAGTTGACCATTACTAATCACCTTTAACTTTCGTTGACCATCCATAATCACCTTTGACTTCTAATTACCAATAGTACCCTTATGTCTTCGCACTTTAATGTCGTTTTTACTCATCATAACGATTTTTTTTAAAAAAAAACGGACGTCACGCTTACCCTTAATATGGGGTAACTCTTTCGGAAATTCCGTCGAAATTGCGTGTCGACCGGATTTCCAAAAGAGTTAGTCCATAAGGGTAATTGCGTGTCGCGACGTCCGTTTTTTGAAAAAATATCGGTATGATTGGTAAAAACGACGTTAAATATCTTTTTCGGTCTACGTATCGAAAAATAAGCAAATAAGTATTTATTTTAACCGGATTTCCGAAAGTGTTACCTCATAAGGTTAATTGTGACGTCCATTTTTTGAAAAAATATCGTTATGATGGGGTAAAAATGACGTTAAAGTGCTAAGACATAAGGGTATTATTGGTAATTAGGAAAGTCAAAGGTGATTTTGGATGGTCAACAAAAGTCAAAGGTGATTAGTGATGGTCAACGATCATTTAGGCTGGTCAAAGGTCATTTGGGTTAGTCAACGGTCACTTGGCTTGAATAGTGTAGACTTTGATACTTTGAAGACAGTAATTCGCAAAAAAAACTTTAAGGTTGTAATTCAGAAAATTCATAAACTTGAAGGTTGTTATTTGTAAATTTCTCTTTTTATTATTGGGAAAATTATCGTGAATAATACAACCTTTTGTTAATTTTTCTATAATAATACCAACTATTGATTAACCAAGAATAATACCAACTTTGGAGGGTATTTTCCTAGAATAATACCAACTTTAGTTTATTAGCTAATTTACCGATTTTTTTGTGTTATAATCATCTACAGTTTGATTTTTAACATGTTAGGAATTTTCTAGGAAAACTCTTCTTTAAGTTGGTATTATTCATGGTTAATCAATAGTTGGTATTATTACAGGGAAATTCACAAAAGGCCCCTTAAAGTTGGGATTATTCATGGTTAACTAATAAGTGGGATTATTGTAGGAAAATAATGAAAAGGTTGGATTATTCTATGTAATTTTTCCTAACAAATATTTTAAATAAATTAGTGGAAAACATTTGGGGACCACAACCAATTATATATTGTTAAAAGGAAGTTAGTGGAAAATATATAGGGACTGAACACATTATTAAAATATTAAAATGAGGATAAGCAAAATTATTATGACCAAAATTTATGAAATAAATAGAAAGATTACATATGAATTATAAATAGAAAAACCTAAAATAATAAAGGAAAAAATTATAAGGAACAAAAAAAATATATTAAAGAGAGTAAAATCTATCTATCTATACAATATACAAATGAAGAAACGATTATGACACATGTCGACTTTACAATAACAAATTTTTCGCTCTTTTCATGTTCTTATTAGGCAAATATTTTTTAGCATATTATGTCATATCTTTTTTTATCAAATTTGTTTAAATGAGTAGTTACAAAAGATTTTAAAATACACCTTATTTACTAATTTTTTACCTTATAGAATCAATTTAGTTATGTAGTATCTTTTAATTACAATGGATGATTATCAGATAAGATATTAATAATTTATGTAAAAAATTAACTTTCATTAAGATAATTTTGTAATAAATTAAGAAAAGAAAACAATTTTGAAATAGCTTTTCATAGATAATCCTATATATTACTTACACGACTATAATAAAAAAAATTTGTACAATCAAATAGACTACACATTATTATTTAAGTAAATAATTAGATAAGATATCGGTGAATTACATTTCAAATGATGATTTTATCACCTATGTTTGACCAGTTTATAATACATAAATAAATAAATAAATAAATTAAGTTATATGTTAATTATTATAGTACAAATGTATTCTTCAGACTGAAAACTTATTTTAAGGTTTTACAAAGACATTGAACATAAATTATTTTTTATATTATTTTTATATGTTAGAAATTTTCTATTATTTTATGTAATTACTTATAATCAATATTGTTTAGTGCATAATATTAGAATTATGTTTTATATAGTAGTATATTAGTAATATATATAATCTGATAGTAATACTAGTACAGTTTTTAAAACAAATCAATTTATAATTTTAATATGCTTTGGAGTCATAAAATAACTTAGTTACACATATAAAATTAGTAATTTTTTATTTAAATAATTTATGAACTGTGCTTGGCACGAGAATTTATCTAATTGTAATTAATATTAAAAATAAGACAGAGATAAAATTAAAATAATAAAAATAAAAAATAACGTAAATTAAGTAAAACGGAGAAATATCTGGGCCATCTCATGAATCGCAAATCAACTACTCCCCTCATGCTACATTTTGCTTTCACAAACGAACCTCTAAAGCGTATTTTTCAAAAATTATCGTCACTCTTCTTATTGTGTGGTATTTGTTCTTTCACCCCAATAAATAAAACAATCATAAGACTCTGCCCTCAAAAAAGGGCTAAATTTATACTCAAATATCAATTTCCTTAAAATGAAAATTAGAACAACAAATTTCACTATGCAGACAACACATTGAGGTATTATTTAACCAAATATTTCATAATTTCAAATAAAAAAGGAGCATGGGCCAAGTTGAAGGTTTTGAACTATTATGCCATGTTATTTTATTTCTTCCTTCAATATAAATAATTACTAAATAAATTACTTTTACAAAATAGATGAAAATACTCCCCTCTGCTCCTCTTTGATGTTCTCAATTTTCATTTTAGACAGTTTTATTTATTGATCTCCTGAAGAAGCTTACGTCTTTCGTTCCCCTATACTTGCTACATTTGATTTTTACGCAATCCAATGCGTTTTTTACTTAGTTTGATCACTTTATATTGAACTATATATATATATTAGGGGCAATATAAAAAATAAGCTTGAACGATGAATAATATCAATAATAGTAATGTAGCGAGTATTTCAGAACGGAGGAAGTATTTATATAATTTTTTGGACATCATTGACCTTAATCACCTTAATTTTAATACTTTTAAATGTTTATAGTTCCTACTTCCTACATATTTTTCACTAATTTTATTTTAATATTTTACAATGTTAATGATCTCCACTTATTTTCTATTAACTTATAATTTGTTACAATGCACTATGTTTTGCAATTGATTCTTATTTTCATTTTCTCAATCATCATGTTTTGCTCAATTTGTTGCAATTTCCATTGATAAATTAGGGTGAAGAAGACTATCATTGCTCAAGAGTAAAAAATAGAGTGATTATGTTCTTAGTCAAGGGTTATTGTTGATGATGGCAGTTTTTGAGAACCTAAAAACAATGGCATAATAGTCTTAAGAACAGATGGAATTGGTATTATATCAAATAGATCGGGTTGGGTCGGATTTGAATACGGGTCATGTATAAACTGGTTTGAAACCCCTTGACTCAAACATAACCCACTTAGTTAATTGGATTGAAAATTCCAACCCTGAACCGAAGTGCAACCGATCAAGCTAGTCAACTTGATTTCGACCCACTTAACTCGTTTAGAGTTTATTGTTTTCATTTTAGGGTTTTCAACATCGACTACATCTTATTCTTTTGGCCTAAATTAAAAAAATTTCTTTTAAGAGTTTTTTTTTGTATTTGTTATGAAAAATAGGAAGATATTAACTAAGTTCAGGTTATACTTATTAATGTAACTTGAAATTAACCCGTTTAATGAAATGGGTTAAACATGTTGGTTTCAAGTTTAAATTTCAATTTTAACCTAACCCATTTAATTAATAGATTAGTTCGGGTCAATCTTTATAATCAATTAGGACAAAAATCTCAATCCAAATTCACTTATTTTAGATTAAATTCAAGTCGTATCAACAAATCAAATTAGATCAGCTTTTGCGGGCCTAGATTGAAGTAACGACATGTTTCTTTGACTTAAATTTGTTGGATGGAATTGAACTTCCAATATCCCGCACAAGAGAGGGTTCAGGTGGGAGATTTTTCTTTTTCCTAAAAGATGCGGATAAATCATACTTGTTCTTTTCAAAGAGGGAGTATAGAGAGATACGCACAGTCAAGAAACTCCCTAACTGATATCTGCGCACAATAGGGTTAAAACTCCAAACCTTCAGCTTTACATGCAGATATTCTATCCATTAAGCCACAAACGCTTTTAGTGTGAATTGGAATTGACTAAATTGAATAAAAAGTTGAATCTTCTATAGTAAAAGATAAAGTAAAGCGATTAATCAAATCAAACTGAACACAATAGAATCAAACTAAACAAATTTACGTTCAATGGCTTTGATTTTGGTTTTGATTTTTTGTTTTTTGACTTTTGGCATTGAGATTAATCAATTGATTGAAAAAAAATGTATGATAAGTGATTTTTGAGCCACTTGAAAAGCTAGCTTTTCAAGCTAAAAATCAAAAATCTTCTTGAAGTAGCTAGTTTTTTATTTTTGATTGGCATTTGGCATTTTACCCACTTGTTCTCAAATAAACAATTAATAATTAACAAGTAATTTCTACTAAACACCTTCATAACATCTGACTTAAAAAGTTGACTTATCATTTAAAATCTTTAGCTAGTCAAACTAACCAATAACTCCAGGCAACAATTATTTGTCAAATAAACTGTAAATTGACAAATTCTAAGTTACTCTTAACTAAACTAAATTGAAAATCAGTTGGTAGAATATGTCCTTAGAAATGAGTTTTAAAATAAGCCATGAATTCAAGGGTGATCCAAAAAGCCTACGCAAACTTGGGGTAAATAATCTTTAAATGTGATTTAAAATACGTTTTTCATATTGGGTAGGCTAAAAATAGAAAAGAGTTAAGTGAGAATCAAACTCAGGACATTACCCGATAAAGTTATACTTGTTATTCAACTGAGACAAGACTGATTCTAGATTCATAATACTTCCTCTTTTTCATTATACTTGCTAGATGTTAGCTTTTACGTTATCTAATGTGTAATTATGATCAGTTATATCTTAAACTATGCTTAACTAAAAATTAAAGTTAATATTATGAAAATTTACGATTAGACAATTCAAATAAGATCATGTATTTCTGTTTGACTATATTTCTTCTTACACATTGACCGCAATATATAAAATAAGCATAAAAGATAATTAATATCACTAAATCTAATCTAGCGAGTATGTCAGAATAGAGAAAGTATAATTGATTCAAAAAATTGCTATAATACATTTCAGTTAATGCACTATACTCCTTTTATTTCATTAAAATTGCTATAATTGATTCAAAAAATTCTCCCACGAATAAGTCAATAGTAGCAAACTCTATGAGATAATAAAATATTTCAAAATTAAAATTTTTTAGCACAATAAATAAGATTTGTGATCTTTGAAACATAAGATGTTAAATCATGCATTGAATTTACACAAATTTAAATTTGGATAGACCATCAAAATTTTTCAAAGCAAACATAGGATAGTTATTAGAAGTCCATATATTCTTGTATAGATCTTGACTACATGTGTTTATGGTTATGACGGTGCCACTTCTCTACATAAACAAGAAAACAAATCAACAAAATTAATGAATTGACCATCTTAATTGTAATATTAAGTAAAATCAAACTTCCCATTTAGTTGGTCAATGATGTTGTAATCTGAGTGCCCTGACAAATTTAGTAAACATTTTATGAACTTACATATCATCACAAACGACACAAGCAATATAAGATCTTTCATATCTACAAGGATTATATTAATCATTAAGAAATAAGAAAATCCCAAAAATATCATGGGTAGAATTGTACATTCATATATTTTGGCGGGTTTTAGCTTCACTCGGTCTGTCTCGTTGCAGTCTCTATCTAGGAGTCCTTTTTTAAGACGAAGGAATCTTTAGCCGCATCCTCCTTTATGGGTATGATTTTTCGTGTTTATCCCTCCTAAGACTCTGATCATAAATCCTATGAGCGGGATATACTAGGTTTGATGATGATGAAGATGATATTTAGGCTAGTTTCGAGTATAATATCTTAGTTCGAATTAATTTAGATTCTGATCTGTGTATAAATATCTAGATAATCTAATTTGATTATATATACGTGCAAGTTAAATCTGTTCGAGTCGAACAATACTCAATTTTGGTCAATAAAGTCAATTTTAAACAGATCTAATCATGACATTTGTATTTCGAATTTTTTAAAGAATTTTCTTTCTTATAGTATAATTATATTTAGTACACCTTGGACCTAACTACCCCAAGTTTTTCCAAATCTTGTTCAATGTGATTATGTAATTCGATTCTCTTAGAGAAATATTAATTAATTTGTGAATTAGATGCACCATTAGCTTTTTGCAAATAGCCCACATGGAAACATGATAAATGCAAACCGTCCTATTAATTAAATCAAAAAATACCCTCTTTAAGCTAAGTCAAATGTTATTAAAAGCAAGTTTAGGAAAATAAAAATATATAAGTAATAAAATTTATGACATAATTAGGTTATGTGGAGTTTGCTAATTTTTCGCAAGGTATGGTCAATACTTAGCACATGACTAGGAATGTTGTTCATTTCAAATGTAATTCTCTTTTCCTTTGACTCATAAGAACTAACTAATCTCAATCATTTGATGAATCATAACATGATCATTTGGACCAACATATATCAATGATTCAATAGATTAAGTTTGTACTTCTAAAAGGGTATACGGGAACATGAGTACATGACTACAAGAGAGGGATAAAAAGGTAAAAGAATCGCCAGGGCCAGCCCTTTGAAAGAGCAAGATGGGCCATTGCTTTGGGTTTGCGCCCAATCACAAAAATATAACACAAAAACTTGAAGCAACCGCCTCATGTGTGCGATCAAAAAAATTTTATACTTGTTGAATTCAATCCTTAAAACACCAAGTTCAAAACTTAAAAAGCCAAATCTAACACTTAAAACTTCTACTTTAAGCCTCAATCTTCTTTCTTCAGAGCCTTAATCTAACTTTTTAGCTATCGATTTCAACCCTTAAAACACTCATTCCACCACTTAAAATGTCAATTCTAACTCCTAAAACCCCTACTCCAACCCTTATATTTTATATTTTACTGTAACACCCCAGCCCCTCGGACCGCTGGTGACTACTCTTGGAGACTGTAGACTAACCCCACAAACCAACACAAGTCTTTCCAGCGCACTTTGGCGTCACTCGTGCGCACCCGGGAAAACTTCCCAGGAGGTCACCCATCCTAAGATTTCTCTCCACCAAGCACGCTTAACTGTGGAGTTTTTAGCAAATGGGCTCCCTAGAAAAGAAGATGCACCTTGTTTGATATGAGTAATCTATCAATCCTTTTTCAAGCTAAATCTGGGGTATTACACTCACCCCCACTTAAGAATACAACGTCCTCGTTGGACCATAACTTCAGGATCTTTCCCCCGCTAGGTGCACTGAACACTATCAGCCACGGTCGCAGGGTTGCTCTGATACCATTTGTAATACCTTGGCCCCTCGGACCGCTGGTGACTATTCTTGGAGACTGTAGACTAACCCCACAAACCAACACAAGTCTTTCCAGCGCACTTTGGCCTCACTCGTGCGCACCCGGGAAAACTTCCCAGGAGGTCACCCATCCTAAGATTTCTCTCCACCAAGCACGCTTAACTGTGGAGTTCTTAGCAAATGGGCTCCCTAGAAAAAAAGATGCACCTTGTTTGATATGAGTAATCTATCAATCCTTTTTCAAGCTAAATCTGGGGTATTACATTTACTTACCTACATCAACTGTAAAATATTCATTTCAAGATTTAGAATGTCTATTCCAATGTAAAAATTGTCAAATCTAAGACTTAAAATGCCTATTTCAAGGTCCAAAATGTTCAATTCAAGCTTTAAAATGGCAACTTCAAAATTATGCGCTGGCCCTATGAGTGGTCGCAGGTATATGATCGTCTCACAGGAGATTTGCTGAAAATATAATGACCTTAGTGTCGTTGCTAAGAACTAAACTTGAGACATAATACAAACAAAATGATGCCCACCAGTCTTTTGAGAGACTATCTCTCTGAAAGACGTCTCTCAGGCCCATCCCATTAAAGATTAATGCCTACTATAAAGCCTACTTACATCATCCTTAATACATACTTACCGAATCCTTAATGCCAACTTACAATATCCTTGATGCCTACTTACCGTATTCTAAATGTCTATTTACATGATCCTTAATGCACACTGAGTATGAACGTGTTCTCTTCAACTTATTTTTTGAACTTATTACTTAGAGTGTAGTACTTACAAAATCTTAAATACTTATTTACATTATCCTTAATGTCCACCGGGTAACTTACTCTACGTTTTCTTTTATGGGATGGCACAACGAGAGATGGCACAAAGAGACCATCTCTCACAAGAATTTGTGAATTGACATACATTCATTACTAGGCTATGAGTTACTCTTGTGAAAGACCGACTTGTTCATTGTGTACTTATTGTGTGGACATGACAAATAAATGTTTGTAATGCATAATCCATATTGTCTCATTTTTGTGTTCAAATTTGTAATATAATACTAGTACAAAATTTCGTGTTTATATGGATAAGCTTGTGTTTTAATATTATAATGATATAAATTAACAAACTCATAAATTTGTGCACTACACTAACACTATATTTACTAGTTGTTTTACCGACTTTTTGTCATGGTTTTGCCGCTGAACAGATAGATGATAGATTAATTTGAGAATTGGGATGATAACATTCCCCTAAGGCCTAAAGCGAGTTGATGCTCATGGAGTACCATTTTTATAAGGTAAATGGCTAGTAATAAGTAGTAAGTAATAATGCTCGTGAAAGAAAACCAAACAGTAGTGAATTAAACGTACACTTTTGTGAACATGCTTTCCCTTGAATCTCATCTGCATGGGAATACTACAAATAAAAGCGTGGTCTCATCCACATGCATGCACGTACTATTGGGATTGCTTTTTTTCATATATAAAGTGCTTCTTAATTGTCGCGTTATTTTCATTGTGTTAGATATTATTTTCCTACAATAATATTAATTATTGATTAACTACGAATAATTCTAACTTAAGGAATGCTTATTTATAATAATACCAACTTTTGTTTATTCTACGTTATTTGCCAAAAAAAAAGGTAAATTAATTGTTAAATAAAAATTTGTATTATTCTAAGAAAACACACCCTTAAGTTGGTATTATTTATGGTTAATCAAAAATTGATACTATTATAGGGAAATAAGCGAAAGTTTATATTGTTTACGATAATTTTTTCTTTTTTATATTAAATTATAAAATTATTTTTAAATTATTATTTATTTTTGTTAATATGTTAACTAGTAAA
The DNA here is from genome assembly GCF_026212465.1 of Amaranthus tricolor. Taxonomy (NCBI): domain Eukaryota; kingdom Viridiplantae; phylum Streptophyta; class Magnoliopsida; order Caryophyllales; family Amaranthaceae; genus Amaranthus; species Amaranthus tricolor. The sequence continues at coordinate 39,353,281 of NC_080047.1, forward strand.
TTATTAATAAATTTTTTTCATAAATAATTAATTAGTTTAAAACATTATTGTTCAATTAAGTAATGTTTATCCTTTTGTCAATAGTATTACATGTTTGATTTATTATTTATTTTTATTTTTTAATCATATGGTTATATGACTAATAATTAAGATAGAGGCAAAGATTTCTTTGGGGATTTATTGTCTGGCAGTAGGTCTAGGCCTACGCTTCCTAGAGAGGTGTTAGTGGGTCTGTCTTTTGTGCTAGGCAAGAGCAGGCAGTGAAACAAAGTCAAGCCTAGAGGTCTAGAACCTTAGAACAAGTGTGTGCTCATATAAATGACCCTATTAGCGAGCATAATTTCTGCGATCTAGTGTTGTATAATCAATACCTAGGGTCAATGGGACAATTAGACTGTTGAACAAGGGCATAAGGGTAGGTTTGTGAGGACACAGGATGACGCTTGTACTTCTTGCAGTGTTGATGTCCAACTTGAGAGCCCAATGGAAGATTTTCATCCCCATGCTAGGATAGATAGACAGGCAGCTAGTCGAGTTCAGTGATTAGTAGGTGAAGGAAACCAGTAGGTTCTTTAGAAGAAAATGACATGTAAAAGTTGGACTTTTATTGGATAGACGAAAGTTCTAACCTTTAAAACATAACCACCTAAACATTGAAACTTAAGAATTAATTTTTCAATCAATGCAAGTATGATACGAAATTTAAACTTGTGACCTTTTGCTCAAACTCATTCTAATACCAATTCAACCAAGATGTAAAGGAATGGTTAATTGTATAAATTGATTACATGTTAATAAATTAATTCAACTAAAAGTGTAAAATAATGACAAAAATCTCAAGATATGTTATATATTCTATTGCTCTCTTTCGCGTGAAATACATTTGGCAAAAAACATGAACGTAATTCTAGCTAGTCTTGTTATTGTTCGCTATTGAATAGAAGGGTTGATGAAATCCGAATCTATGGCCCTAGCTAACTCTTAATATTATATGAAAAAAATCAATGTATATTGTGTAATCTATTACACTCTCTCATATAAAAGTTCATTTTACTAAAAGCATAGATACAATATATATGAGTACTTAAAATCCAAACTTAAGATACAAAATTCTAATATCATGCTAAAAACCAATTTAAGTAAATATTTTAATAATTAAATCCCCAAACATATTTTATAGAAGAATCATTAATTATTTATCACAAACATAATTAGTGGATAATCCCAATTTTTATAAGGTATAATAAATACTTGTATTAGAAAGTGAGATGGAAGTTTGAGTGAAAGATAGGATTACACCAACTCCACGTGGGCACCAGCGCATGCATCCTCGTGAATTAGCACCCTCCTTTGTTTTGGAAAACTTAATTGCCTCAATGCAATCACCAAAGGCCTCTTACATGCTAATTGCATATATCCTCTTATTTTGCACAAGTTGTAAATGACTAAAATTTAGTAAAAAGAAAAATTAATTTAGATATATAATAAGACAAAATATAAGTAAATAATAAAAATACGTGATTAAGATGAAAAGAGATAATAAGTTTGTGCATAAAATTAATCAAAAGAAGAAAAATGAAATTATTTTCAAATAAAAAAGAGTGGAAAATAAATTGAACAAACAAAAATATAAATATACGAATTAGAGGAACAATGAGAATATTTACTTCTAATTCTTTTTAATGATTACATGGTAGGTTGAGAGAATTAATAAACAATTAAATAAAAAATGAACTCAAAAATCTTACTGAAGAAAAAATGATACTTTAAAATCAATTAAATAAGACTTAATTTTCTTATTTTAATCAAAAATAAAAAGTGAGGCCCGTTTAGTGTTTCAACTATCATCCCCAAATTGAATGAATTTTACTAAGTAGAAATATATTACTTGGGAGTTGGGACCCCAAATTCCCAATGCAAGGCAACACCTTCTATTTGTATTTGTTTTTTGGGAATGATCATCATCTATTTGTTAATCCTTGTTATTATCAAAATTTCTAGGTTTTCTTAACATATAAAAAAATTAATAGTTTACCATCAATATCAAATGGTAGCAAAGAAAGTGGAAAGAGTATACGTACAATGAACTACTTGATTTGAGATTTTTAGCTACTCAATGATTTAATTTTCTATAGAATTTGCTATAATTTTAAGCTATAAGTAAAAGAAAAACAAAAGAAAACAAAAAGATAATATTATTGTTTCTTTAACAATTTTTATGCTATTAGTTTATTGGACGAAAAATAAATAATGCAACCTAAAAGTAAAAAAAATGCTACGTTTTTCGTAATTAATGATTGAAACGGTTGATGGGTCAAGTAAAGAAGATGAAAATTCAATTTGAATTTAGGTGCAGTATTATTGTAACACATGTGTGATTAAGGATCACAATGCTCTACATATAGATTAAATAGTTCATATTATATATATTATTAAAATATAAATTTTTATTTAAAGTCTCTTATCGAAAAATGTTCTCACACGAGAGTTTAGAGTGTCTCCAAAGAGAAAGGACTAATTAAAGTACATGGTCGTATATACTATATAATACTAGTATATTCAAATGAATTATAGTTAATCGTTTTAAAGTTTTTTTTACGAATATGTGAAACATATATAATTTTATTTAATAAAGGATGACAATGCAAGAGTTTTCAATTATTTCATTAAATTTGAATTTATTCTCTTCATTTTCTAAATGTTTTTTCCATTTGAAATATTCCACTTTAAGGATAGAGAAATTTAATTAATATTTTTGACACATATTTAGAAGATAAAATATATCCATGTGAGATTTCGTTAGATTCGTCTTAATTTATACTTTTTTATTATGTATTTATTATAATTTTTTATTATGTATATTTAGAGATATTGAGATTTAAAATTTACATTAAAAATTGTATAAAAAGTAAATGGAAAAAAAAAAAAGAAGGGATTACAATTTAATATACCATCCTTATTAGAATTAGTGGGAGTTGATCAGTAGTGTTTATCTTTCTTTTAATTAATATCACTTTTTTTTAGTGAAAATAAGTAAAAAGGAAAATCAAATTTAAGAATAAGATTAAATAAATAAATGATATAAATAAGGTCCTGTTTTTTTTTTTTGTTTTTTTTTTTAAAATTTTTACTGATCTATCTAATTTTTTAATGATTGTGACTGATTTTTACTCATCAAACTGTTTTTATTGATTGTTATTGGTTTTTAGTTAAAAAACTATAACTAGGTTTTACTAATTAAAACTAATTTTATTTGTTTGAAATTGATTTTTACTGACCATAACTGATTTTTACTTATTTTTACCGATTTTTTAATTTTTAAAGGTGAACTAAAAAGAGCCTAAATGTTTAAAATTGAGGGAGAATAAGTTTGTGAATGAAATAATTGCCAAAAACGAAATGGTAATAAATCAATTGGACAAACTAAAATAAAAAATGGCGTTGATTGAGATAGATAAATGGATTACTATTTAATCATTTTGTATGTTTTAAAAATAATTGTTTGTTGGTGCTGTTGGTTACTTTGACCAGTTGAAAATATTTGTTGATATGCCAACTATTATATAGATGTTTGGTAAGTATTATTTATTTATTGTTGGCCATTAATTAAAGAAAAAAGTAGGCTAAAAGCGAAATGTCAATGGATAAAATCTATTATTTGTAACTTTTTGGTTTTGATTTAAAGTCAGCTTTTCAATTAACTTGATGGCCATGAATAAACACCCGATTATTTATTTTGCAAATACTCCAATCTGGTATCCGATTTAAAATCCAAAATATTTATTTTTTTAAAAATAGGTTAAATAATCCGATTTAAAAATGTGCAGAGAAAGACTTTCGACGCCCCTGTGAGGAGGGTAAAAAGAATTTTAGTAGAGGGTGGAGTCGAGGAAGACTCAGGAGAACTTGGAATGTGCAAATAAAAGTTAACTTGCATGAGTTACAACTCTCTGAGGACCTAATCAGGGATAGGGGTAGTTAGAGGCGCCTTATAAATGTTTTAGATTACTGATTTCCTATTCGCTTACGTGTTGGTGTTCTTGTTCTCTTAGTCTTCTCGAGTTAGGGGACTCTTTTATCTGCACTCTCCTTTATGGGTATGAGTTGCCGCTGTCCTTCCCGTTTCAGATCATGACTATAATTTTTTATAAGAAGGATATACTAAATATGATGATGATGATTCAGATCAGATATTTAATTATTTATATGGTCCCAAATGAAAGGGAGATAGAAGGTCGAAAGATTGAAGAGGACGTGGTGAATTTGGGGATGAGCAGCCGCCTAGCATAGAATGGCGAACCCATACCCCCATATAAACTCATGTTTGCATGGGAAACAAGCATGATTATTCACGTTCCCTTATTTTAGTTACTCACTTCTTTCTTTTTTATTTTAAAATATTTACAATTTTTTAGTGAATTTATTGAATCTATGGCCTATATAGGAAAAAATTCATCGGGTAAATTAAATATTCAAGGTAGTATTAAATTTAAGATATAAAGATTATACACATTTATTATTTATACTTACCTATCAAAATAAAGCATATTCAATTATATCAATTAATCATCAATTGTTATTGGCATTATAAGTTGTAGAAAGTCTCTTGTAAGACGGCTTAGCTTAAGTCGTGCGATTAACCCAGGTTTAGTAAATTATTTCTTTTTTTTTTTTTAATTTTAACACACTACTTTTGAAACATAAAAGACCAATATCAAAGTTTTTTAATACCAATTTCAATGGTTGAGTCATCCTACTTTGAAGTTAGAATGAGAAATTTTAAAATTTTAAATTATTTTTTTAAGTCTTAAAATTAGTTTTTTAAATCTTAAAATTGGTATTAAATTTTGTCGACCCTATAAGACACTTCTCACAAGTGAGACGGTCTCACCCAAGATTTTGTGATTGAATTGTGGTAATAGAATTGATTCGTAGCGTAAATTTGTGAAATGTACCACGCCAGTTTCACGGTATTGAAAAGTTGTTTATAAAAAAATTATTTACAGTTTTTCATACTGTTTAATACAACAGCTCCAAAAGATTATTAAAGTAGAATAAACATAATTATTAAAGTTATCAAAAGATTTTTCAATCAAAATTACACTAAGTGTTTATTATCGTTTCCATTATTTGATAATGACCATTAAACGTCATAAAAACATTACCTTGTTGAGGAAGATATTCCAAATCATCAAAGTGATTCACTTGACATTAGTCGGAGAAAATTAATTAGGGAGTATACTAAATTAGGATTATTGTATAAACTAAAAACAACATCAAGTATCTCATGCACCTTTTCCAAAAATTAATCAATAATTTTTTTTAGTTAATTATTTAATAACTAAACATCAAGTAATTAAGCTCTAATTTTCACATAAACAATAAATTGAGCTAAGGATATAAAAGGGACACAAACATTAAATAAAGTTTAACAATTAATGTTAGAATTAAGGGTTCATCCCTCTTAATTCTTTGATTTTAATTTATACAACTTAAATTTCGGTACTTGCCTTGGAGTTAGCCAACTAATTCCTCCATATGCGACCATAATATACTTCACTAATCACTACCAACATCACTCAATATTTACAAAAAATAGTAAAAAATTAGAATAATTTTTTACTTTTTGTTTATTTTTATTTTACGTATAAAAATTCAGAGCCAAAAAGAAAATAACTAAACTAAATCAAAAGTAACTTTCAAATAAAAAAAAGTTAAATCAAAAATAATCTACGTAAAATAATATTTAAAACCTCTTAATTTATGGAGTTTTGTACAGTTAAACATTCTAAACATACTCAAAAGTCAAAATCACCTTAGACATTTATAGTATCCTCATGAGAAGTAATTTCTAAGCAAAATGAAACTAAATTAAGCAACATTTTAATTAATAGCATAGAATTATGTAATATGTTCTAGTTCATCTAGGAAGATTTTAGTGTAGACGACCAACAAATTCAAGAGAGATTATTATAATTTATGTGTTCTTTCTTAATTCTTAGAGTGCCTTATAATCCAACTCCATGTCCAACAAGTTTCAAAGAGAAAAGTTAGGGATGGAATCTCATTAATGCTATGCATACCTCTATGTCTAATGTGAAACACTAAAAGCATCTTATATGCTTATTAGGTAACACATATATTTTGTAGATTAGAAATTAAAACTAAGGCTGTCAAACAGATTAAGTCAGGTCAAATTCATGTTCGTATTTAGGTCATAAATAAATCAGATCAACCTAATTTCGACCAACTGAACTTGTTTGAAGTTTTTATTTTCATTTTAGAGTCTTTAACATTGAATACATATAATTCTTTAAGCGTCAAGTTCGGATTCAAGCCCACACCCGTTGGGTCTAGAAAAATTGAACCATACCTTAAAATTGAGATCAGATCTGTGGTGGGTCAAACAAAATCTTAGAACCATAATTATCCTCAATTCTCTCCCTAAAATTTATTTAATTATGATTATATTTATTTGGTTTAAATTTATGAAAAGGGTCATAAGTCATAACCTTTTGGCTAAACAAAGAGAACATTTAAATAAAAGTTGAAAAACCTTTTGAACTCTAATTTGAAGAGAAAAATAAAAGTAGGATTTGGTGGAGCCATAAGCAATGATAATCAAATGATTAAAATGAATCAAAGAATGATTAAGAGCACCTTCTAATGGGCAGGTGCTACAAAATCATGCAACTCAACAACAAGGGTATAATGTAGTTTTGTATTTAAGATACTTATTATTATTTCCATGCAACAATAATACATCTAAAATATATATTATTCATTATTTGAATAAAAGCAAAGAATTTTCATATAATTAATATATTGAAGTAATAATAAAATCTTAAAAGAATATTTTTTCTATTATTATAATTAAAATAAAATTCTATGAGGTCTTGTATGACAAGCCATATCACATGCTAAATCATATTCCTTATGAGAGTAAGACCACCTTCCCTTATTTAAAGCTCTCATCCCCTCCCATCCTCCCTACACTTTCTCATTTCTTCTAACAAAAAAACCATATTCTCCTTCTTTTCACTCTTTTTCTCTTCTATTAAACTTCTCTATCTTTTCGAATTAAGACTCTGACGTTATTGTTATCAGTCAGAAAAACCTTACATTAACACCTTAAATATATATACTTAATTTACGTTTCCATCATGGATAAGGTGTTTAATAGTGCTGCATTCATAGCAAAAACAACCTCAGCCAACCACGACGAGTTTTTGGCAAGGCGTTGTGTATGGGTGAACGGGCCAGTGATAGTCGGAGCAGGCCCATCGGGCCTAGCTGTGGCTGCAGGGCTAAAAGAACAGGGTGTGCCTTACATTGTGCTGGAACGAGCCAATTGCATCGCCTCCCTATGGCAATCGCGAACATATGACCGCCTTAAACTACACCTTCCTAAGCAATTCTGTCAACTTCCAAAATTCCCATTTCCTGATGAGTATCCTGAGTACCCTTCTAAAGATCAGTTCATAAACTACCTTGAATCTTATGCTAAACACTTTGATATTCAACCACAGTTCAATGAATCAGTGCAATCTGCTGAGTATGATGAAACTTGTGGTCTTTGGAGGATTCGAACTGCCTTAGGGAACGATCAATCAACCAATAAGCGCGAGGTTGAGTACATTTGCCGGTGGATTGTTGTTGCTACAGGGGAGAATGCTGAGAAAGTTGTGCCTAAGTTTTTTGGATTCCATGAATTTGGTGGTGATATTATTCATGCTTGTGAGTATAAATCCGGTGAAAAATATCGCGGTAAGAAAGTTTTGGTTGTTGGGTGCGGGAATTCAGGCATGGAAGTCTCCCTTGATCTTTGCAACTACGATGCTACACCCTTCCTTTGTGTTCGTAGCTCGGTAAGTCAACATGCACGATAATTTTTAGGCTTTGACGTTTAGTCTTAGGCGCCCTGTGCAGTTGAGCACCTTGCTCGTTGTGCAGTCGAACACTTTGCTCTCTGACGCTCAATCTTAGGGTCCCTATGCAGTCGAGCACATTGCTCTCTGACGTTTAATCTTAAGGGTCCTGTGCAATCAAGCGCCTTGCTTGCTGTGCAGTTGAGCACTTTGCTCTCTGACGTTTAATCTTAAGGGCCCTATGCAGTCGAGCACCTTACTCTCTGTGCAGTCGAGCACCATGCTCTCTATGCAGTTGAGCATTTTACTCTTTGACGTTTAATCATAGGGGCCCTATGCAGTCGAGCACCTTGCTCTCTGACATTCAATCTTAGGGGCGCTGTCCAGTCGAGCACCTTGCTCTCTGTGCAATTGAGCACCTGGCTCACGCGCAGAGCACTCTGAAAACAGAGAAAACTAAACTGTGAAATCTTTGACAGGTTCATATTCTGCCAAAAGAAATGCTGGGAAAATCAACATTCGAGCTGGCAACTACACTACTAAGATGGTTTAAGCTACCAACAGTAGACAAAATACTGTTGTTTCTTGCAAGCATATTGCTAGGAAACACAGAGAAATATGGTATGAAAAGACCAGAAGTAGGTCCATTGGAATTAAAGAGTACAGAGGGGAAAACCCCAGTGTTGGACTTAGGAACATTTGGAAAAATCAAATCTGGAAAGATTAAGGTTGTTCCTGGTATCAAGAGATTTTCTAGGGGTAAAGTCGCCTTCGTTGATGGTCAGATACTTGAGATCGATTCAGTTGTTCTCGCTACCGGATACAAAAGCAATGTTCCTTCATGGCTTAAGGTACGGATTATTAATCTTTCAACCATTAGATCAAACCATGATTCTCGGTTTTTGTTATAACTTAAGAGTGATTAATTTTTTCTTGTCTGGTATTTGTTTGACAAGTTTAAGGAAACTGAGATTTTATAAGATTTTGTCTCCTTACTTATCTTTATTAGGACCTTAACCTTACTAAATATTGTCCTATCTCTTTCTCTAAACAAACACAAGATCATTTTGCTATTTCTTGTGTCTTTTTTTTATAACATCTTTTGTCCATGGGAGCCCCAAATCACATTAGCTTGTACTAGGCTTTAATGCTTTTCCGATTAAACTGGTTGACATCTACAAATATGTAATCTTTTCGATAAAACTGGTTCTGGGTATGTCTAAGGTGTCCAATCATACAAAACCCCTCAGCAACCAGAGGCCTATAACATATTTTGGGCCTCAACCGTAAACTTAAGTTTTTGGTTGAGTTGGTTTCTTAAAATGGTATCAGAAACCAGCGTGAAAAGAGGTTAAAGGTTCGAATCTCAACCACTCCTCACTTAAAGTGAAATATTCAACGCCAAGTATAAAGAGGGTCTGTGTTGCATCCACACATCTAACTAGAAAGTGCTAGTGTGAGCAGGCGTATTAGAGTATATAACATATTATGAGGCCTCAATCATCAGCTTAAGCTTTTAGTTACATTGGTAGTTGGTTCCTTAACATAATTACTATATCACCACCTTGATGTGTGTGTATTAGTTGTTTCTCCATATAGTAGATCTGAGTTAGCTAAAAGAAAGAGAAACTTAAAAAATGACTGCCAGTTTGGATCTTAGAATCAAAGGAATAAATTTTTTTATGTGATTAGTCAAACATTATAAAATTCACCTTAACTATGTAGTTTAAGCATCCTCAACATAGGATGTTGGAGTCTTGTCTGGTTTGACTTTTATAGAAGTTATTAATTTGATTCTTTTTTTAAAAATTTGTCAACTGATTTTTTTTTTTTTTTTTTTTTTGTAGGAAAGTGATTTCTTTTCCAAAAATGGGTTCCCAAAAGCTCCATTTCCTAATGGTTGGAAAGGAAATGCTGGATTATATGCAGCTGGGTTCACAAGAAGAGGGCTATCTGGTGCATCGGAAGATGCCATCAGAGTAGCCGAAGACATTGGAAAGATTTGGAAGGAAGAAACAAAGCAAAGAAGGCGTCCTGCGGCTTGTCATAGGAGGTGCATTTCACAGTTCTAAGGAACACATGAAAAACTCTTAAATTTGTCGAAATATCTACATTTTTTAGTTCGATTTGACGGGTTTTTGTCGAATTTTAGGCAGTTGCATAGAAATTTTCTTATTAGGTGCATAAAGTTTACATGGTAGCCCTCTCCCTAAAAAGATTAGTGTCCCTTGGGTTGAAAAAAATTGATTATTGGGACACCTTTTTTATAGAGGAAGATGAGGCTTTTGTATAGAGAAAAACGAGGCGTTTGGTCAATCAGAAACAACATTACAAAGTGTGAGGTTACGTAAATCTGATTCATTTAAATCCTGTCTAAGCGGAGTTTGTTAGTGTCATTAGAAGCGGAGTTTGTTAGTGTCATTAGAGTAATGAAATGTTGTTGTGTAGTGTGTGAATGTGAAAGATCTTGGTGTAACAATCAAAAAGTAATCTAATCAAAGGAATTTTTTTGACTTAAAACTAATTAAGTCTTGTGTTGCCTTCCTACATATTTGGAAAACTTTGTTTTATCAAGAACATGGGTATCTGAGTGTATTATACTGTGCCCCAACAGAACTGATCTGTAATGCTTCAACTTGTTGACAAACCCAAATTCAATCTATAACTGATAGCATAATAATATAAATGAAATTAACATTGCTAATTCACAAACTCGAATACACATCCATAGTGTAAAAATGCGATAACACTCATAATCATGGTAACAGAATGGAATGGTGATGCGGTAACAGAAGTGATTTGGTTATCATAACGCCTAAATATCGGTCGAATCATAAGATATCCCCTGATACGCCCAAAATGAGATCTTTTCACCTTTATAATACGGAAAGATCAGTTCATTTGTTTTGAAAACCTTTACAACACGGCTGATGCGATGTGGCTTTGTTTTACACTATGACCATTACATCTAAATAGATATAATCCAAAGCAAATCAGTTTCAATGATCGTCCACATAAATTCTTAGTTTTTTAATTCATGATAATGTGATTTGAGTATTTGACTAGGTTTGACCGAGTTGGTTATCTTAAAGCTACCGCTCACACTCCTTCTGGGCCATGGGACCCACAATAAGCAACAAGCACATTATTGATTTAAATTCTATACCCTTTTAAAAAGAAAGTAACAGGCTAAAACCAGTCCAGTTGAACACCAGAAGGTTGAATATTCAAGAACACAGTATCATCAACTTGGTACTGAATGATACTGATGATGGAGTAGACCTCGAAAAACGGGTCCTAAAAAGGCCCATTAAGTACAGTAGGCTCCATTGTTGTTGAATATTAGAGAAGGAATGTGAGTTCAAGATGATCCCTGAAGTGAAGGTAGAAAAAAACACTTGGGTTATAATGTGTGTAGTGTTACCTTGCACATGCAACAGAGCCCACCAAATTGATCTGTGGACAGTGCAGTCTGCAGTTGCTTCATATTTCCAATGTCAGATGGCATTGTCAGTTACTGATGCACTTCTCTGTTAGCTCCCACCTGTTTTTTTTACTATGCTTGTATTTGTTTCCCCACCTTGTCTATAGTAATAGAATGTTTTCTACTTCCTAATAGTCAACCTTGACTAGGTCTGATAAAAGCTGATCCGATTTGGTAGCCCAACCCAACTTGAACCTATCGGAAATAAGTGGATTTAGATTACGACTTTTTACCTGATTAATTAGATGGATTGATCCAACCTGATATGTTTTATATATGAAATAGTTTTACGTCAAAATTTTAAACTTGAAACTAGGACAGGTCCTAAGCAAGGGTAGGAAAGCAAGGGTAGGAAGGGCTTGCGCCCAGGGCCCAAGAAAAAAGTAGATAAATTTTGCCTTCATATGCATCAAACTTGAGACCTTATGTGATTAACTTGTGCATTTAACCAACAAGCTAAAGTGTTATTAATGATAATTGTTACCTTCTTTACTAATCATTGAATTATAAATACATGATTATCAAACAAAAAACGGATAACATCGAGCTCTATGATTGACGTGTAATTTTCTTTTATATTATATATTTGTAATTATAAATATATATATATATTATAATTAGGACCCATAATTTATTTTTCGCCCCGTGCTCCTAAAAATCTCAGGGTCGGCCTTGCTTGAAACAAATTTGTATAGCCCATTTAATTACACGAGTTAATTCTGAATTAAATCAATAAGTATAACCTAATCTTAATTTATTTAATATTTTATAATTTTTCATAGTAAATATAAAATAAACAACTAATAAACGAAAATTTTAAAAATATAGTATAAAAAATTAGATTAGTCAATGTTAAAAACCCTAAAATGAAAACTAAAATCTCTAAATTGGTTATGTGGGTCGAAATCAGGACGATCTGATCTGTTACAGGTTGGGTCAGGGTTTTGATTTTTAATCCATTTAACTAAACATGTTAGGTTTGGGTCAAGGGTAGGGATGCAAACGGGGCGGGGCGGGGCGGGGATTGGAATTCTCATCCCCATCCCCATCTATTAATGCAATACCCATCCCCGCGGCGGGTATAATTTTTTTCCCCGTCCCCTCCCCGATGGATTTGTACCTAAAACCATCCCCGCCCCACCACCCATCTGGGTATCCATCCCCGTCTAATACCCATTTTTCCCGCCCCACCACCCGTCAAATCCCCGCTTAATACCCATTTGTGCCACATATTTATATTCAATCATTTGGGCCTTAAAACCCATAATACATATCCAAACTCCAAAGTCTCAAACAAACACACATCCAAAGTCTCAAATAAACCGGGGTTTCCCAAAATTTGAAAAAAAAATTGAAAATAAATTTAGGGTTTCTCAAAATTTGTACATATCTTGAGGCGGGGTGGGGATGGGGCGGGTATCACCTAAAACCCATCCCCATCCCCGTCCCCGCGGTGGGTATGAATTTTATATCCGTACCCGCCCCATGACCCATCAAACCGGGACCCATCCCCGCCCCATCCCTAGTCAAGGGGTTTATGACTTGCTTATACATGCCCAAACTCGAACCTGACTCAACCTGATCTGTTTGACAGGCCTAACCTCGACTGAGAATTCTAAGTTAATCTGGTTGAACTGCACAATCACATGATTCACTAATCTACTTGCGAATCACGTATCAAAAAAAGCAATTATGGTCAATTTTGGATTATTTTAGGATCATTTTTAGCAAATCGTAAATTCAAAAAGCGAACTAACTGACGAATTATGTTACACTCGGTTGAAGGTTTTCTTTTTCACGGTGATAAGTTCCACACTCACTACCTATAAATACCCTTGCCTACCCTTGAATCAAAAAAAAAAAAAAGAAAAAACTCGAGTTAAAAAATCATCACTTTGAATTTATCACAATATAAATATTATCTTCGTAATTACATAGATAAGATTATATATATTTGACGATCGAAATTCTATTTAGCCCGGAGCCACTTGACACTGTTGTTTGGGTTTGTCGCAATTAAATCATGCCAAAGTCTATAGTTATAGGAGATAGTCACTTCAATTGTACGAACCCCTTCAAACTATTAAGTGAACGCTTATTAGGTATCTAAATTATTGATAGATTATCATACATATATAACTGGAGATTTTATCGGAAAGTCCTATAAGTCACAGAGTTTTCACCACTAGTGTCCTTAGAAGCGCAACTAAAATTATGTAGGAGTACAATTTTTATTATACTATATCTGTCTCTATGAAAAAACACCATTTAATTTAAAAATCTTATATATTCAAGTTAAAGAGTGGTTTCTCTATCGACTTTTGATGGCAATATCTTTACGTAAATAATAAGTGCACATAATTTACAAGTTACGTAGAAAGATTGATTAAATTTGTACATTAATAAATATTATATAGGAAATGAATTTTTTAAAAGTACTTACCCAATTGTACACCGAAGACTCCAAACTTCATCTTAAATATATGCCCACCGAATATTACATTCTATAGTCTTAAATGAAATGAAGTATTACAAAGATATGAGATGTTTAGAATTGTACAAGTATCCCAAAATTACACTAAAATAGAAGTAAAGTTAAATATTGATTTGGTCTAAAAAAATGTAAAATATATTTTTCAAATAATATTTAATACTCAGATTTTTGTAAATTTTAAGTGTTCTTTGACAGACAAACATAATGCCGGTTAGAGAATAAGACTAGACTAAATAATACTCCATAGTTTTCTTTCTCATATAGTATTTTCTTATATCCCCATAAATTTTTTCATAATATGTAAAAAATCTCACAAAAAATAAAATAAAAAGAACAAGATTAATATAATAAAACGAACAATATTTTTATGATTAGATTCGAAACATGATTGAAGGTGCCTAAATATATTACTACTCCGTCTCTTTGAATTTTTTTTTTTCTATTATATAAGAAATTTTTTTTAATCAAATATAGGAAAGTGTAAAGAATAGAGGGAGTAATTCCACACTAGAAATGTCACCAATGATTTGAGTATGGACTTAATACAATGTTTTACGAGCAAAGCTCACAGTATAATTGAGTCAAAGAGACCAAGGGAAGCTTCTCTAGATTCTAAGAAAGGTGTAATTACATCAGCCACTCACAATCTTTCACCGACGTCACTCCTCATCCACAATTCTTCACTTCTCAATACTAGTATTGTCTAGGCCGTACATTCACTTCTATATGTGTGTTGAATCAATTCGGTTATAAAATAGTTGATGATTTAGGATATGTTATATATTTTAACACAAATTTTTCTGATATTTATCGCTAAATAATCCACTTTAAATGAAGGGTGATTGAGATTTGAGCTTGTAACCTCTTGTTATGTCGGCTTCTAATACCATGTCAAGAAATCAATTCAATCAAAAGCTTAAGCTGATGGTTGAGATTTTAGAATATGTTATATACGCTAACATATATGTTACACAATTCAATATTAATATGGCTTTTAATCAAATGATTATGGATATGACCTAAGCAGGTTTGCACCTAAAATTTTAATCGAAATAAAAAATGTGATTCAACTCGATCTGAACCTTAATATAAAATAATGATTCAACTCGATTTGAAACATCATATCCAAAATTTGACAAAAAAAAGCTGCTCATTGTTGTGTACTTCTAGAAGTAGTAGTATATATTATTATTGGATGAGTTTCCCAATAATCCAATCCAAATGGGAATGAATAGAGAAAAGAAAACAAAGAAGGAAAAAAGGGGCAATGTAGAAATAAAGGAAACCCACATGAGGCCCATACTTTGTTTCACTTAAATCATGTCTCCCTTGTCGATGGTTTAACCACGACATATTTATAACAATTGTCACTCGATCCCAATTAAATGCCCAAATCTATTCAACTTCTATCATTGTTATTTGTCCGTTTGATTATTGGTGCTAAATAGTCGTAATAAGAATATCCGTTTGGTTATTAGTGCTAAACAACGATAATAAGAATGACTTATAGTGTGAATTTTCATGATATATACCGTGTTATTCCCATGGTAATGAAACTTTGACCATTAAAAAGTTTTTTTTCACAAATTTTCATAAATAGCTAATACTATAAATTCAAATGATAAAACATTAGAATGAATTTTATAAAAAAAAAAATAGGATTGTTTAAAAGAGAACAAACATGACCATTTATACTAAATTTTCACTAACTTTTCATTACAATTCCGTCATTTAATATCAACTACCAATGCAATACTTTGTACTGTCTACTCAGTTTCAGATGCAGCCTACAGGTTATGAGATTATACGAGGGACTTGCATTTACTTGGTTCCTACTTCCTACTTAAAGCTAGCAAAAGAAACACAAGACATGTTGTCTTATTACCATTAAGGTGTCCATTGTTTCTATAAATCTCCAAGTACTTCCTCAGTTTTCATATATTCTCAAATCTCTGTTTTCATAAAAGTAAATTTTATAAATTATAGTATCAAACTTTGATTATGATTTCTCATTAATATATATCAATAAATATGTATATGTGGAATTTTGATAAATTTATCTCAATGTTTATATTCAATATATCAACCTTTTAGAATTTTTAAAAATTTGACTTTTAAATTTACATTAGAAATAACTAAAAAAAATAAATGGAAAAACAAATGAAAATAAAAGTACTTTTATATACTTTTCAACTTCGTTTTATCTTAAATACCTATATAAATTTCATACCAAGTGCTACATTTTATTGTCCAATCCCAAAAACCCCTACTCCCCCATAAAAAAACTAGTGGTCTTTTATCTTACCCTTCTCGGAGCTCAATTTTAGTAGAAGTATAATGGAGACTGGGAAGTTATAAGTAATATATCAAACATAAACCATTAATATTTTGACAAATATGAGGATATAGCAAATGTGCATAAGAAGAACCTTATATAGAGAATAAGACTTAAAATCTACATCTCCAAGTACTGTCTAATGTAATTATTTACACATCTAACTAAAGGCCTCATGAATTTTTTATTTCTTATTTTGTTTTTTTCTTGGACACATGGTAGTTTCAGGGGTCTTATGCGGAATATTAAATTGCTGATTTTATAGGCTGAGGGAAGAAACAAGAATTGAATTCAATTTCATTATGAAGAAAATAATATTTTTCAACTGAGAAGATACTAAATTCTTGAGACTGCATGATTTCTATTGGGATCTCCCAAAACCAAAGGTAAAATTTTTAAGCTAAGAGATTTCACCAAAATTCTTTAACATATGGGTCTTAATTCGAAAATTTGAATCATTTAAGCAAAAAAATATAAAAAAATTTGAAAATAGATATGAGATAAACTTATTTCCCAGAATAACTATAAATTTTTCAGGGCTGAGGTTTGAGATGGTAAGGTGTTACTAACAACGAACAAAAAAGCATAGTAAAAAAATATTAAGTTTTTTGTTCGCTGTTAGTAATAGCAAATAGATGTTTTAACTGGTCAAATAGGATCTAACCTTTGTTCGCTGTTAGTAATAACAAACAAAGGTTTGACTTTATTTGACCAGATTTTCTTTGTTGCCTGTTACTACAAAGACATGGTCAAAAAAATTAATGTCTTTGACTCTTTGTTCTCTCTTAGTTACAACGAACATAGAACTTGACTTTTTTTTACCAGCGTTCCTTATTCACTGTTAGTAACGACAAACAACCCCAAACCTCATCTCTAAAAAAGTCGTACTTATTTTGGGCAATAAGTTTATCCCATGCCTATTTTAAGAATTTTTTATACTTTTTTCTTAAATGATTCAAATTTTCTCTTAATTCCCTCACTAGTCATGGGGAGGGGAGGTAAATGCTTGAATCACACATTAATGAATTGGACATCAATGGGGGATTTATAGAATTTGTAAAATCAAATAAACATGTTTTTTAAGAAAAAAAATAAGCTTTTGAAGAAATTAATTTCTAAAATAAGTCTCTTTGTATGAGTCTATAGTCTTAACACTTGTTCACAGTTAGTTTTATTGAACAAGACAAAAGCTAGTCTTAAAAAGTAAATTCAAATATATATTCGTTGTTAGTAACAGTAAAATATAGAAGATCTTGGTAATTAAAAATAAAGTCAATTCCTAATAGTGGTCAAAAATGTATAAAAGATTTACCGTCACTTACAGCAAACTACTCCCTTTTATTTTTTTTCCTTTTTGAGAAAAATGTATAACAATGTTCATCCAATGTTCAAAACATTCATCGAGAAAAAAGTATGGTTGATGGCTTACATTTTCATTCACCGTCATCATCGTTCATCATGGTTGATGGCTTACATTTATTACTTCATCATCATCATTCATCATCAACATCATCTCCACATCATTTTCGTCATCACCATCATCTCCACAATATGCTTCAAGATGATAACAATGAAGTATGCTTGATGATTAAGAATGACGCATGAAGTTGCACCATTTTCATCATCACCATCATCTCCTCGTTCATCATCGTCATTCATCAGGTGCACCAGCCACCATCATCTTCTTCATCATTAAACAAAATTTTCATGATCAATTTCAAGAAACCACAAAACACCATTTTTATCTTTTTTAATAATCATGTGTATTTTTTCCGTCCATCATCTTGTTTGAGCATCTTCATCATAATGATGAATATGAATATGATCATCTTGAAAATAACATCGAGCATCTTCATCATATTCATCATGTTTGAGCATCTTCATCATATTCGTCATTTTTATGATCATAGTCACCATTTTCATGAACATGGTGATTAAAGAAGATGATCATGTTTATTAAAGAATATGATCAAATTCATCATATGAATATGAGATAAATATGATGAATATGATCATATTCTTTTAGGCCCAAGTAGTATAACATGGTTGAACGATGATGAACAAATATGATCATATTCTTTAATAATCCATATGATGAATATGATCTTCTTCAATCATCATGATGAACAATGTGGGATTTACATACGATAAGGGACTCGACTCTA
Source organism: Amaranthus tricolor (assembly GCF_026212465.1). Classification (NCBI taxonomy): domain Eukaryota; kingdom Viridiplantae; phylum Streptophyta; class Magnoliopsida; order Caryophyllales; family Amaranthaceae; genus Amaranthus; species Amaranthus tricolor. Next base: position 39,371,627 of record NC_080047.1, read on the forward strand.
CTTACGCTAGCTTTTGAGGAGTGCACTCGAGTCTCCAATTGTTCAGGATCAATAAAAAGCATTCAGATCACGAAAAGAATCAACCCCTAGCTAGTGTGAACTGAATAAGCTCTTTTTGAACTTTATGTTCCTCTGCCCGAAATCGACAAGCAATTTTCACCACATAAATCAAATCGTTCGCGCAGATGAGATCCCCAAACAACGAAAGGATTTTGTCACAATTGTTTTCACTAAGATACAGAAAAAACACAGGTATATATTGGGTATGGACGCTAATTTGGACATATAACAAGTGAAAAAGAAAGGGATATGACGATGATTCAAAAAGTCTAAGTTATATTTTTATGTACAAGCAAATCTAAACCCAAGAACATTACATAACTTCTTAACAATGGGTCAAGATGGAAAAGGTGATTTATGTTGGTTGAAACGGCTTCACAGAAACATGTACATACATGGTGGCATATACGGAAGTATCATTAAATGGACATGAATGCAAAGCCTTTAGTGTTTAGACGTATATAATTATCTGCATCGTAAATATTACCCTTTTCTTGTGTTGGAAAGCATCTTGTCAATTTCGCCGGTCTTATTGTACATCTCGACCAGTTTTCTTGCATATGACGGTAGATGCATATTGGCCCTGGAGTAATTGAGGAATTTAGAATCAATTGTGCGGTGATTCTTTTTAAGATGATTGAACTAGCCAGTGAAAGGACTCACCTTTCCTCCCCCCACGCACGATTTACATGAAGGTAGTTCCTAATGGTATGATAATCTAGCGAATAACGTGCAAACTCCAAACCCTTTGGTCCAACCTGATATAAATGAAAAATGAGCCATCACTAACATCTAATAGCTCATAAAAAGTCCACAACAATGATACTTACAAAATTTAGGATAGCTGCGATTATATTTCCGATAAACTTAGGTGCAGGCTGAGAAGGCCCTCTACCTGCAAAATTTGGAATGGTCATGATTGTGGTTGCTATCAACTTAATAAATTATTTTACATACCTAATTTGGCAGCATCATCTGCTTTAACAGTCTCCATGACAAATGGACGCCTGTTACCCTGGCAATAAAAATAAGTAAAAAAATGTCAGCAAAAACAGTTATGCCAAAGCCTTAATCTCGTATTCTTAACAATATGGGCCCGACAACAGAATAAGCAAACAATGTGAGCCTTCAATTTTTCCAAAAGAATAATATTCGCATATAGCTTGAAAATAGTTTAGAACGTACACTGCTTATAGTAGGTGTGATTTCTATAAGGTTCTTAATGAGACTCAGCATCTCTCTACCACGTTCGTTCCTGTAATAATGCAAACATTTAGAATAAGCTCCAGTATTTGTTGCTGTATACTAAGCAAATGAAATACCACTCATTAGACAGCAGTTACAGAAGCGAACATATGTGCCGTTTGCAAATTAAACTAAAAATGTCCTCCGTGAAGACTGAAGAGGGAAGGGGAGTACCGTGGCAGAGTTAAAACTTCTAATATGGTTCAATCAGCATGTAATAATCTGACCCATAAATTATATTACTAGAACCCCAAACTAACCAACCCTTTTGAGAGGTGACTAACTTCATTTAGAATACTTGAACACATATAATAATAGGGAGTTGAGCAACTATTATCTTATAGAATTTGGATGAGAGTCGATTCAACCATTATACATTTTAAGAATTCAAAAATTGATGATCAAGAAAAGAGACAAACTATTATCATAAAGAGTGCACACAGTCACACACTGCACACCATAGTGATATTATATAATGTTGATTGATTCAGGGGATAGATAAGTAGATGGCTAAGAAAGTAAATTACAAAAGAAAAATTTTACAAGAATAATCTTACATACAGCGTCTTCTCATAATAATCCCAATTATGGATATATTTAAAATAATAAAAACCATATAAGTTATCTTCTTAGAATAATCTTAAGTCACGGGAACATGTTCAACTTCAAACAATGAACTTTGTAAATGTTTTTCCTATTTTCCCTTTCATTTTTCTGTCTTCTGCTGCTTATATAGATAACACTTGATACAATTTTTGATTTACTCGATTGGACTTTTCAAGTCACTCAAATTATTATGAGAAAACAAATTATTATGAGAAGACAACAATGGCAGGAATATTAGAGAAATTTTCATAGTTAAGCTTATTTTCTATACAATTATAGCGAAGGCATAACCAGAGCTGGTAGTATTTGTGATCATTGGAATACATGCATAGCAGGTCTATACCCCGACATGAGACAGATTGGGTTAAATTAAATGCATAGTGAGTCTCTACTCCAACATGAGGTAAGCGGGTTCACTTTAAACCTAATAGTTTATTTGTAAGGGAGAGGACATCAAAGCAATGAAAATCAAAACTATGTAACCTTCTGAATAAGGGACTTCACTCACCTAACAGTGACATACTGCGGATGTTGTGTCATGCTGATGCCTGAATACTTTGGAACCCCCATGTACCCAACTACCAGATCCTGCATCACAGTTGAAACTTCCAATCATCACCTTAATTTATGTGCTTGACAGCATGTCAGCATCTACTATAGTAAGTCAAAGACTAATCAGCTTGATCAACGAAAAGAAGTACTCTCTTGATCTCAAAGGTTAAGACTAGACAATAAAGCAAAACAAGCAAAGTGAGCATGGGAAAGAAAAAGGTTATGGAGAGAGAAAAGAGATGATGATATAGAAAAGAGACGACAACATTACATCGCCCCAATGTCATTAAGTTGCTCACACGTGGGGTTTGAGGGTGTCCGATGTACACAACCTTACCCTTGTTAGTGATAACACTAACAAAGAGGTTTTTGATTGACCATGGTATCACGTGCAACTTCACGTAAATTAGAAGTGCACATTATTATAAGGGTCATATTGGAATAACCATGATTTTATGGGTCATTTTGGGATAACTTTCATAGGAGTGTGAAAAACATCAAGGGTTGGAGAGTTAAGTAAAAGAAAAAGGGAAACAAGTATCACACTTATTTCCCAGAAACTCATACGATCGTAAGTCCTACTGGACACATTTGAGACAAGTAGGTACTCACCGCTAATGCATTTGTGTAGTCAAAACAACTGCAAGAAAAATATTGATCTGTCAGAATGAATAGTCAAGCAACTGAAATCCTACTTTCTTCAACAATAAAAGATTCAAGCAAAGCTAGTGAGCAAACCTTTCTTCAAACGCTTAAAACTCGAGAATTGTAACGAAGCACATCTCAGTATAGCTTCACAAGAAACTAGAAAGTACGATAAACCAAAGACTAACAAGACACACAATAAAACAGTAGTAGTGTGACAATGTATACTTCAGTATTGCTTGACAAGTTAGTATGAGCAACAAACAATTCCCAAAATATGCAGAATCAGAAAGAGAGTTCAAGAATTGAGTCAACTACCTATCTCCTGGTATCCCATTAACAGATGTTTGTGTGATTCACCATTTGTCAAGACATATCAGTACCTACTAGGCTCTTATTACAGTATCCTCTTGCAGAAAAATTATTCCATGATGACATTGTATACCTATAACCTAATTACAAAGTCTAACACCCATCTTATGCAATGCTCAAAATCAGAAATGATTGATCCACTTAGAAAGATTTTCAACATGGATGACTTACACTGAAGTTTATCTAACAAAGCCCAATTACTAGTACTTTATAATTTAACGAGAGTTGGGCCCGCGGGTTGCGGGTCGAGTCACATTCAGTTAGACCCATATCAGGTCAGGTCATTTCGAGCCGGGTCAATTTCGGATTAGGTCTTGGCCGTCTTGCCGAATTAAGTAGGGTTTGAGTCGACCCAACAGGTCAAGATTTCAAAATAATAGCTATTCATTATTAATGTTTTCTCCAAAAATACATATAGTAATATTTTTTTATTTTTAAAGAAAATATTTTAAAGACCAATATACCTATTTAAGGCCATAATAAAGAAATATTGACTCAAAATATAAAAATTTGAGTAGAAATATAGTTAATCTAACTAAAAATAATGAAGTGGAACTGAAAATCATGACATGTACTTGAAAACGATAGATGTGAAATTGAAAACGAGTCAAAACAGTCGGGTTCGGATTTTGGTCGAGTTTTACCCACTATTTCCGATATTTTTGATTCAGATCATTTTTCAGATTAGGGGTCAAAAATTTTCGAGTTATAACCCACTAATTTATGGTCGAGTTTCTGGTCGATTTTGGTTGGACCAAATTTTGACTAGTCTAAATTTAACTAATTTACAAAGTCTATTTCATATATTATGTTAAGACAGGTTGTAAATGTACAACACCCTTCACTCATATAACTACTTAGAGAGTGACGATTATTGTCTGGTACATTCCACTTTTTCCTTTTTGGCCCCCTTTATAATACTTTTCTCTCCCAAATCTTGGTCTTCAAATACTATACATATTTGGAATTCCTCATGTCAAGAGACCAACTCAGCCAAAAGAAAACTTAAGCTGATGGTTAAAGTCATAAGATATGTTATATACTCTATCACCTCAACCCCACCCAAGGTAAAGTAATTTTTTTTACTAATCAAAATTCAGGTACTCGAAAACTTGATTGAGTTGGTCACTTATTGCTCATTGATAGTTCCTCATTTATTTCCAATAAGGACAATCTGAATAATTAAAACTTCAAAACTTCTTCACCACGAGACAAATATGCACGTTTGGTAAATTCTAAGATGTGAAAAAGGAAAAATAGAGAATATCAGAAGAAGGCAGGAGAAGGCAAAACAAGGGTAGTACTGGCTAGGGTCTACAGGGAACCACCACTACCGTGGCCTCTCACTAACAGTAAGGTCCATTCATTTCAATTTTGTGTTTGCAAAGATGATTGGGCATACCAAAAGTCTGCATTTTTCTTACAACAGAATGAAATCTGATTGCATCACCAAGCTCTAAACGAAATGTCTTAGACTATGTTTTTTTTACCTATTGAGTATATAATTATTGGATTAATTAGGGCTACCCAAATTCAATTTACAGCCAGAATAAGACCTAGTAAATTCAGATTTGTTATATAAGTTCATATAAAAATACAAGTAACTGAGTTTCGCATAAAAACAAAACGCCTTACGGTAGTGACTCTTAAAGCTTAGGCTTTTTAAAAGATAACCATTTAAGTTAATGCTTAATAAATCTTGTGCCAACTAATTTTGCACCAAATAGCAACAAGTCTTGCATTTGATTTCATCTTGCCATATGGTCAACTACATTACAAGCTAGCCATATCATCTGAAGCTACTTATTACCTATAACATGATGGTGCAATGACATCGACCAAGTCATTGGCTGGTAGACTGAAGTATGGGACCTGTTAAATTTTGATAGAAGGAATTAATAATTATAGTTGGTGCATACAAAAAATTCAATAGAAAGCTTAAGCAAGCTCATCTTACTTCTTCAATATGCCCATCTAAGTGCTTCAAATGGACCTAGCATAGTCAATAAAAGATTATAAAATTAGATCTTAATACCTCTGGTTTCACTCATCCTATCTTCTCTAAAATAACTAAACAAAGCTAGACTTCTGACTGAGAAAGTAAATGAAAATTACCAAACCTTAATGCATATAAATAAAATGATCTAAGGTCTATAGAGAAATAGATAAACATGATGTACAAAGCAAATAGTAAATACAACCTTGTAATCTTGCATGAATTCATAATGAAGAACTGTGTCTGGATCGCTGCTTGCAGCTTTTAGAAATTTGTCCAGACCTTCCCGTGTTCCATTGTCCACTGTTGACAAGAGAAGGTGAAAAAACTAGTTGTCTACCCACAAATTAAAAATTTCAGGCCATTCAATGTGAGACCTTAAGGTACAAAAAAATTAGCCAATATCTAATATGAAATTGGACAAACAACACCACATACAATGATGAAAAGCCAACCATTCATTAACCAACTCCAATTCTCCAACAATGGCTCCACGCCTCCATCTTGCATAAAGATAATAAAGCCGACATAAACTGTCTTCTTTTAATTGACGTAACAAACATCTAAAACAAGTGGCATGGTGTGATTTGGTCTTTACTTGGAGAGGAGAAAAGAGATCATCTAGTGAATTGGGAGATCGTCAAACTGCCAATTTAGCAAGTTTGGGTATGGGTGATTTGGAGAATAAAAATCTGGGTTTACTTGGTAAGTACCTTTGGAGATTCCCTTGCAAACCGGATTCTTTAGGGCATCGAGTCATACGAAGCATCTATGGATCTCCTATTTCTCGATGGGATGTGCATGCGAATCCAGATTCTTCGTTTTCCGATCCTTGGAAATCAATACTCATGTATCTCCAAAATAATTTTCCTTTTATTTTATTTGAAGTAGGAAGGGGCAATTTGAATAGAATTTGGGAAGATATTTGGATAGTAGTACAAACTTTCAAATCTCTTTCTCCCAGACTATATCAGTGATTTCTATTCTTGTTTGGAGAGAAAATCAACTGGCATGGTCTTTTACTTTCAGAATAATCCTTTAGAAAGAAACCTTCAATCTATTATTGATTTGTTATCTATTCCTCAGAATTTGCCCCCTTGGAAAATTTGGATTCTAGGTCTTGGAATCCCAATACTTGTGAATTCTCCTGTGCTTTTCTTACTCTTGCCTTGTTTCATACTCCTCCTCATTCAACCACTTTATTGCGCCTAATTTAATTTGAAAATCAAAATATCCCCGTAAGATTAGAGTTACTGTGTGGTTGATGATTTTAGTGAAGCTCAATACTATGGAGAATCTTCAAATTAGAAGATTTGACAAAGCGTTGAATTTACATCGATGTGTTATGTGCTTGGTAGATGAAGAGGATAATGTTCATCTCTTTTGCATTGCAGTTTCATGAGAGAACTATAGGGCAAACTTTTTCAGATAAGCGGAGATCATTGGGCAGCTCCGAGGAGGATTACGTATTTTCTATTATTTAATCAGGGAAACAAAAAGAAGCTCAAAATTTTGTGGAAATGTTGTTGCTATGCAATTCTTTAGTATGTTTAGTTGATGAGGAAAACACAAATTTTTAATAATCGGTAAGCTTATCTTTGGAATTCATCTGGGAGAAAACTAAATTCTTAGCGTCACTATGGGAAGAAGCAAATGGTCTTTTTGAGCATGCTACTCTAAATGATCTTGGTAGGAGCAATTGGGAAATTGTAATGTAGATTTTAGCTAAAACTTTTGGGATTTCTCATCCCTAATATGTACCTTTGACAATTTTCATTAATATAATTTTCTTTATCAAAAAAAATATCAAAAAAAGTGATTATTGTCACAATAGCAAACATTACAGGCAAATCACAAGACACAGACTTCTAGAATAAAAACCTAAATGCTGTTATAAAATCCCTCCACAACTCCACCCACCTACAAACACTTTTAAATTTAAGAGCCAAGCATAGTCTTTAATGTAACATTCAAAACATCTAACACATATGACTACCACAAGACAAGGTACAATTATTACTATCAGTCAAGGCTATGTTACTCGGACGAACGAATGCAAATTCAACTATACCTAGATGGTTATTTTATAAAAAAAAAAATAAAAAAATCCAAAGATTTAAACCATATTGAATAGTTCAAGCGTCTTTTCCATGTTTGAGTGTCTAGGATCCAACAATGCTACTTGAGGTAAAGTGAACAATTCAACAGAGAGTCAAGGAATATGACATACAAACACTAACCTCAAAGAAAACTATACATAGCCTTTGAATCACTAATACAGCCCCCTTTCGAATAAAAAAGGCCACCAAAACTGAAACAACATAGACCACTCACCGCAGTTTGTACCAAGAACATACAACTTTTCCAGATTTAAATATTTTTCCACCGATCTCAGTGCTGCAGTTAAGTTATTCTGCATATCAGTCCTACAAGTCACAACCAGGAAGAAAATAAAAACACAACTATTCAATCTTAGAGGAGAGCACACCTTGCACTTGACAGCCAACGCCGCAGAAGAGAAGCCTCCTTACACCAGCAGCCTGCCGGATGCAAGATATCACTGTTTAATTCTCCACTCTAAAAAATGTTTTTGATTTTTTATCGGATTAGTGTTGCATAAGCATGATACTATTCCTATTTTGAAGTGATTTTCACATTGTCTTCACGTATATATTAGAAAATGTACCAAGATTCCGCACTAAATATTATTAGAATATCCGATTACTTGAAGTGGTAGTCTGTTCTTAAGATAACCACCTTGAAATGGACCAAGATAGAAATTACAACCACCACTATGAAATGGAAGATGTAAGCCTAGACCAAAGTAAAAGTCTCAACTACTCTACTTATAAACTAAAGTTCAGTAAGTGTTGTCATGCTCTCCAAGACTCCTTTCCAGGTCTACAAAATTCAGTTATCTTCACCTCTAATAGGTTCCTTTAGTTCGATGGGGCCAAAGATTTATAATGCTTTGGTTTCAGATTATAAGAGACTAGATTAAAATAGCTCATTAAATCACATGCACTTCTTATTTATGTGAAGTCGCAAACATTTGCTACCAAGACTCAATCGGAAACAGCATATTTGTATTCTATAACAATGGTAAGATTGCGTACATCTGACCCCTCAAACCCCACCTAGGTGGGAGCACAAGGCATAAACAAAGCCACATCACCATATCACTACCGTATCTTCAAGGATTTTGAGTTTATAGACCGAAATATAGGCCGCATAGACTGTGAAATCTATTTTGTGACTGACTGTAACCGAATGTTATAGTTCAAATAAAAGTTGCCTATCACTTTCACTCACACTTGCACTATATAATAAGGTTTAACAAGTTGATTTAGTTCACTTCAGTTCTATTAAGTTCAATATGTTCATGTAAGTTCAGTCGTAACTAGTTATAACAGATTCAGTCTAATTCAGTAGAGTTCGCCCTAACAAGTACAAGAGAAAGAGTGTTTAGTCCTTTCCCTGGCTGAGTGACGGAGTATTTAGATCGTAAAAAAACGGAACATTTGAGAATATTTATCAACAATTGCCGGTTTCACCTTTTCGTTATAGGCATAACCGCATAGATTGTCACAAAACAAGGAAAAGAAACGAAATACTCAACAATAGCTTTTCAATCAACATTAAATTATAAGGCACCTCAACCATGGCAAGTGTATTTAGGTTTGGAGACAAAGTTGGTTTAACACCTTTCGCTGCAATGACTTCTTCAGGAGTCCTGTTAGAACATGGAAAAAGTAAATGGCAGGAAGCTTCAGCCAGAGGAAACAACGCAAATAGTGATATATATATATATATATATATATATATATATATATATATATATATATATATATATATATATATAAAGCAGAATGAATTTCCAGATAATGTCCTTTCAGAAGAAAACCTGGCTAATACAGGCTTCACACTGAACCTATCCTCTGGATCACTACAAGATAAGAAATGAGAAAAATAGATGATCAATGATAATCAAGCCTTGGCACATTACAAATGAGTATTTTGTATTCAAAAGCTAAACCTCTACCTCTGCACACAGATAACTGCTTCCACTAACCCTGCTTTAAGCATTTCAACAGCAATAGTAGTCACTATGCCAGTCCATTGAGCACCTGAGAGTTATACCATCAATCATTAGTCCATCAGGATTCTGGACACCGACCCCTTATTCCTATTTCAATCTTCGGGTAGACACTACAGTTGCCTCCTCACCCCCTCAAAAACCCACCTTACCCCCACCTCTCCACAAACACCCAAAACAAAATAAAAAAGAGACGTGACGAAAATAATTTAGAATAAATTATGTCCATATTATAATTAAGTAACACATTGTTCACATCAATCAAACAAAACAACTGTGAGAATCTGACAGCACAAAATTAACCTCTACACCGATTCCCAAGTCTCATATATCGTACTGACAAGTGAAAATAGATAAGAAAAATTATACTATAAAACAGTAAAAGTATAAAGGTAAAGCAAGATCTAAAAATTGACTCCATTTTGAGATGTATATAACAATTGGTTTGGACACAAAAATAAAGAAAATTGATCCTAAAGATGATACATTTTTTTTCGGGTGACGACAGAAATAGAGGGTCTGTTTCCAAGAGTATGTTACACATGATTCAACACAGCAAAATGACCAGCATTACATTCATTTTAAAGCGTAGGGAGTCATAACTTCCCTATTACCCATTGGTTTTTATGAATAGTGGACACAACAGAGGATATTTAGGATGCCTGCCGAAAAATAAACCATTGATGAATATAAATCTTCAATGTCCGGCCTAACCTAAGCTTGATTAGAGAAAAACAGTTACCTTCAACTGGTTTGATTTTACGCGCATACAATACATCTTCATAGACTCCTAAATATGTCTCATCAAGTGAATCCTCCTTCCTGCCTCTGCCATGGACCAGGGGTTCCAATTTCTACAAAAATGGAAGAACCGTGAATAAGCTTAGCAGAATAGAGTCTCAAATGTCAGATTATGAGATTACACTAGTGATTTCTGGGGCAAAGTGATGGGACTATGTCCGTTAATGTTTGGGGTGACATGAATAATACACAGATGTCTTCATTTGCTATAGAACTAAATTCAAAGTTAATCTATTGCAGATACAAAACTAAGAATCGGAAAGAATAGATATCTCAGAATGATAGGCAAGAATTCAATAACACGAACACAATCAGAAAATAAACATTCTCATGAATCAACTATAAAAAATCAATCAACGATCCTAAACCCATGGACACATTACACACATGGTTAAAATGTTCTATGATTACAATTAAAAAGTTGAAGTTCTTTGTTGATATGGAGTTTTAGAATAAATGAAAATTATTAAATGTTTTTCCTTTTCATTTCTTTAAAATGATATAGATAAATTTTATATTTCAAACTTTTAAAATGATTTATTATGACAATGGACTAACAAATTTAGCACATTAAGATTCTACAATTCTGCAATTTGTTCGAAGTAGGATTCCGATTTAGAAACATGTAAGCATGGAGAAATCACGATTCTTCAATCAAGTACTGTTAGGTTAGGCTGGCAAAAGTATTTGTCAAATATATTTAAAAAGAAAAGTCCTATAGTGCTTTAAAAAAAGGTCACTTCAAGATATCCAGGATATAAAGTTTGAGAGATAACTCCCATGTTTTAACACATAAATGTTCTAACAATGGTTGCAAACTCCTCAATACTTTGCTTTTTCAAAAGAGTTTCTAAGGTAGCTCATAAGTTGACTTTCCAATATCATAAAAGAACTTTCAAATTTCACTCATATCTTATCAAACACCGACTTATTCTAGACACAAAGCTTAGCCTAATACATTGTTTGTTAAGAGGAATCATGGGTTGTATGCAATCCCAGTGCTTGAGACCAACCATTTAGGTTTATGTACGCATTTCAGAGAAGAAATAATACAATAAATGAAACATTAAACGTCAATCTAGAACTACACTTCGGAATATCATGATCTTGAAATCTCATGGGAGGAAGGATGCAATGATGACAAGGGTAATATCTACCAATAAGGGAAAAAGTAAATAAGACAACAATGCCAAAGCTTAATGTCATTAGAATAGGATCAGCAGCATGAACCAATAAATCAATTACAATGATACTCCACGTAAATTCTCATTCTCCTTTCATTTGGACCCTCAAAAATACCCATAAGAAAGTTTATATTAAAGGGTATCACATTGCTTCTCAAAAAGAGAAAAATGTACAACCTTTATGTGACCAAAAAAAAGAAAACCAATTTGGCTTACAAAGGATTCACACCTGCACCAACTAATCCATATTCTATTAAAATCCACTTAAATTAAACCCCAACATCACTTCACCACACAAAGAAAATCTATATACAATCAATCAACAAAGCAAATCTTAATTTTCAACGGGACAAAATCGGAGCCATGTGTTAAATGTTAATCATAAAAAGTGTAGAGTTTGAGAATTAATGAAGAAGTAAAGAAACATACTTCAATTCTAGACATGCCATCGCCCAAGAAAGCACATGCATTCTTCACATGAGCGATGTAATAAGTATCACATAGCCCACATTGACTGCACCACCAAAAATAAAGGGCAGATATCATTACACACTTTCTTCAAGAAATCTAATAAACCCTAAGAAAATTTGCAGTGATTCTTCAAGTCTTTATTTGCATTTTTGAATCAAAAATTAAGCATTTTCATCATTAGTTTTGTCTTCAACAAAAGCAATGCAAAAATTGCTAAACTTAGGGGTGATGATTTGGGGAAAAAACCCTTTTTTAATTACTTGGTCTGATCATAGAACCAAAACTTAAAATTTGGGAAGAAAATTTTCACCACTTTGAAAACATTTTTGAACATTTTCCACAAAAAATGGAAGGAAACCAATTTTACTCCACCCTTCCATCACCAAAACCTCCATTTCACATCAAAATTATTTATCAAATCAAACAAAGAAAAACTAACTATCATTTCCATTTTCCACTTTTTTGCCAAAACAAACACCCCTCAATTTGAAAAATACACAATTGAAACACTGGGAATGAAAGCAGAGGGACCTGCAATGATCTTTAGCAGGATAGGTACCACCAGGAGGAATTGGCCGAGATTTTTCCCTCCAATCGGGTCGGAGCTTTACAGACTTCGGGTTTGAAGTTTTCGAATCATCTGTAAAAAGAAGAATTGGAGTAAAAGTAGTTGCTGCTACGAGTAGTTGCTAAGAAGAGTAAGACGGGGTGAAGAGAGTAAGAAACCTGCAGAAGAAGAAGAAGCAAAGATAGGTGATGAGATGAAGGATGAAGAGGAAGCCATTAACATGGAGGACGACATTGTTGTTGAGGTGAAGTCACCTTGCCTGTGTGGCTCTAAATTATTCACTACCTACTACCTCCTCGGCTACACAATACTCTATTTTTTTTTGAAATTTTTAAAAAGAAAAAGTTGAGAAGTTAGATTATTGAATAATTCGTGAATTAAAATCTTTAAAGTTTAAGATTATTCTGAATATATTCTTAATGTTTACTTTTTGAATTACAATTTCTAAATTATCAAAGTCTAACTTGTTCATGTCAAATTATAAAATTTTGACCAACTAAAATGATCGGAATTATATGATTTAGCTTGAATGTTATAGATTTTAATATTTTAGTGGTTGTAATTCGAAACATTAAATCTGTAATTCGCAAAGATCCTAAACTTTGAGGCTGCAATTTGCAAATTATTCTCAATTACATTTTCAAAGTTAAAGCTCATTTATAAAGTATAGTCGTAAAGTTCAATATTTACGAGTTATTGTCAATAAAAATCGAAAAGTGCAAGCCTGCAACCATTATAATCACGTCATTAAATTCTGATCATTAACATCATAAATGACCTGCTGAATAGAGTTCACAACCTTAGAGGCGTAAAATATATCAAATTATTCTTTAACATGAACCTGATTTATTTAATTAAACAAGGTAAATATTATAATCCTAATTTGATATATAGCAAGTCAAATAAACTTGTTTTGAACTCATGCATTTGCAAAACAACCAAAAATATTAAATTAAGCCAAATTTGTTTTTCAAATTTAGCATTCAAACAAGTCAAAGTACTAAACTATCAATATTTGTTCATAGTTCATAAACATAATACTTTAGCAAATGTTTACTTTAAACCAACAGTCTCAATTAAAAAGTCAAACAAAATATGAAAACAAACTAAAATTTGTGGCTGAACAAACATTTAAAAGTCAAAAAGCAAAAAAAAAAAAAAAAGAAATTAACAAATATTGCTCTTTTTTTTTCCATCTAACATTATGACATTGTTTCCCCTTTGTTTAATTTTGACTAATATTTTTATACGCTGTTGGTAACTGCGAACAAATCTGATTTTAGACTCGGATATGAAAACGCTTATTTTTTGAATTAAGTTTACCCGAAACTCATTTTTTTTATTTCTTTTGTTAAAAATACTTATTTGTTTCAAAATTTCGAATTTGGGTTGGGAGTTGACTTTAGCTGGAATAAGATAAACTTCTTCGAGTGTTATATTCATTACCTTTCCACGAAGCTCACCCAATTGGAATTTCATTTTTACTTCATTAAAAAAAAAAAACCAAAATTTAGCAAAATATAAACAAAAGTGTAAAATTAAAAACAAATTAGTATAACACAATAGATAGCTAATAAAAAGTTTATTACCTTCTTCAAAAGTCCAATCCTTAAGCAATAACTTCCAACAACTTTTGGCTTCAAAAGTCCAATCCAGAAAAAGCAAGAGTTGCTCAATAAAAACTTATAAAAAAATTGAATTTTTTTTAAAAAAATTTATAGCCTATCCTTGAACATTAGGAAAGTGAACATAATTAACATCAATTTTTTGAAAATAAATGGATGCTTTCTTGTAAATACATAGCACTCTCTAGCATTAAATAGGTGGAAGAATTCCATCGTATTCAACATCTTGTTTCATACCTTTAGAGCTTTTGATGGTGATATGTGCAATTGTTTTTACTAAACTTGTGATTTTGTATTCATTTTAAAAATTTATTAAATTTTACTATTTTTGGTTATTTATATGGACATTGGGTGATTTGATCGTTTTAAGCATAATTTTTATGGTTTTTATGATCGGTTGAATAAGTTTGACAAAGAAGAGGAACAAAAAAGTTAAAAAGTGTTAGATAATATAAAAGTTTTGAGCTGGAATTTGATACATGTTCTCTCTTATTATCATAATTTTTTATAGGAATATTGTATTAATACAAGATTAGCGGCACTAGAAACTATACTTCATGAGCTTTTCAATGGTATATTATTATATCCAATTTCAACAATCAAATAAGAAATAAAAGTCGTTTAAAGTTCACTAGTCTAGGAAGCAAAAAAGACGACTCGTCGCCTATAAAAGCAAGGACTCATCACTTTTCACTAGAAGGCGTGTGGGTTTGATATCCGTGCTTTCTTATACATTAAGCTATTTTATTTATTTTAAGTAAATTAATTATTTTTGGGTCAAAATTAGGTTAAATATTTGGCTTGTAGCTCAAGTTAGTTTCTCCTAAATAAGGATAGAATTAGATTAATTAAAAAACTCCTAGATTTTCCATAAGTTTTCCATTTACTTAGCTTATTCTGTCATTTATTTTGTCAATTATTTCAATTTTATGTTTTGTTATTAGATTAAATTTATAAAGTTGCAAATTTCATGTCCAAATATTGTTCTTCATATATTATTGTTAGTATCCGCAGATCGAAATTGTCTTTTATTTTCATGTCTTTTATTTTAATTAATTGACGTCTAAATACGATTACTAGGGTTTTAAGTGTCATTCTTGTGTTGATTTCTATGTGTAGTGAGTAGTTGCAAATTTATGTATCGAATGGTTTTAGTGAATTAGTGATCATATCCATGCTTAATGAGACTCGACTTAAGTAACTTTATATACCATTTCAATTGAACGAAAATTAAAGATTAGAGTTAGACCTGAGAAAATGGTCCGTCGAAAATCAATTTCGGTCCGATTATTTTCGGGTCGGGCCCACTCTCTTTTTCGGATCGATTGGTCTGACCCAACGGGTTATGACTTATAAAATTAAAAAACTGATTTTTCTATTTTTTATTATTTATGAAACTTATTTTAATAAAAAAAAAAAACTAATTTTCATCCCTCTGACACTAATCCACATATCAATTAACACAATATTAAAGCCTTATGTGATTGAATTCAAGTTATAAGAAACCAGTAATTGCGACGCTCGTGTTCTAAACTTTAAATATCTATGTATAGTTGGATTTGTGAGATACATGTCACATTAGAGAAATCAGATGTGCGATTTTCAAAAAATAGTTGGTATGTCAAGTTCATTTAAGTGTAAGGAAAATAGAGAAATTAATACTTATTTTGAAAAACTTGTAAGATACGCGATTCATAAAAGTTTTTGTGTTTATTAAAGTTGTAACGTTAGATAAAAATGACGTTAAATATCTTCTCATTTCCTCATAAAAAAGCTCTTCACAATTTTCATGTTGGAAAGATATACAAATAACTAAGTACTTATTTCGACTTATAAGATACGAGTTTTATAATTTGAGGTAGCGACATTCATTTTCTGAAAAAGCTCATTCAAATGTGCAAAACGTTCTTATAAATTATATCGATTTGTTTACTGAAATGTAGAAGAATTAAAAACTCATAACAAGATATATGTATTCAATTAAGATGATTATAACGTCCTTTTTTTAAAGAAAAATAATTACGATGATAAAAAGACGCTAAATGCGTATTTTTTGAGATTTATTGATGAGTTTTAGAGTTCAAGTGATATACTCAATATGTTGAGATACTTTGAAAACTAAAATTTTATTTGAAATGAATTCTAACATTGAGATTACTCTAAAAATTGATATTGGACCGGTCAAAACGAGTCGGTTGCCGGTCGGGTCATTTTCGGTCAGGTAATTATCGGGTCGGTCGTGTTTCGGTTAAGTCGCTTTCGATTTGGTCGGGTTCGGATTTAGTCGGGTCGGATCCCGAGTTCATATTCGGATTGGATCAAAATTTCCCAGGTCTAATTAGAGTTATTTAGGAATGAGGTACATTTAGGTTAAATTCATATTAGTTTAGCCAATTAAACTGAAGTTTGAGGATTAAAACTCGTAAGGTCCTAAAAAGATAGTAATCAATATAGCAGAAGTTTGAAATGAATAGATCGCTTTTAATCATATAAAGAGTTATTTTTACAAAACTAGGAAAATAATTGATCTCCATACTAAAATTATGTGATTTCCGATATCCTAGACTCATCATCATCATATCCTGTATCCCGTCAAAGAAATCCCGATATCCTATTATTATTATTATTGTTTTGACCCAAAATTTATTGCCTAGTCTATTTTAGTAGCATTTCTAGTAGCTTATTTCTTTGATAGTGTTAGTGTTGGACATAAAATCCATCAAATATTTTTGTTCTCTATTGTGAACACAGTCTTAGTGGATTTTTCTTCACTTTTTAGCATAGTCTTCTCTTATTCATTGACAAGCTCTTACCTTAATCTTGAACATAAAGAACTTAATTTGATAATTACCTTTGCCGTATGCTTACTTTTTTTTTTGTTTATATTAAAATGAGTTTATTTTTTCTAATGTTTTGAGGATAGAAAATTATTGTGAGAGACGGTATCTTCAAAAGACACATAAAATATATAAGCTAAATAGCACAATTGATACAAATTAAAAAGAAATAAGAACGTAGGCTTTCTGTTTTAAAGTTGTCTCTAAAAAAAGGTCAGAGAGACGTCTCTTTGAGGATTGCGTGTTGATTAGTACTCAATGCAACAATAAGTACATTTGGGCGGTCGGGCCAACTAAAGCAATCTTTTTACACTAAGCCAAAGCCTAAATGCACTGATTTTTGTTTTACTCATTTCGTTTTATATATATCTTACTATCTGATAAGTTCATATCATCAGCTTATTGAAAATTCATCACTTTAAAATTATAAGTGATCACTTTAATGTTATAAAAAGAGCTTATTGAAAATTCATCACTTTAAAATTATAAGTGATCACTTTAATGTTATAAAAAGTAATCTCTTGAGTATTAAAGTGATCACTTGAGGACTATAAAAATGATTACGATTAAATTGTAGCTGATCACTTTAAGTTTATAATTAATCACTTTAAAATTATAATGATTAGTTTAAAGATATAATTGGCCACTTTAAAATTATAAGTTATCAATTTAAGATTATAAATTATTATTTTAAAACTATAAATAATAATTTTCACAACCGTCATACTTTTCATTTGAGAATTTTGTTTTCCTACATGGCTACACTTTGTTTGACGTTACAATGCTTTTTTCCCCA
Source organism: Amaranthus tricolor (assembly GCF_026212465.1). Taxonomy (NCBI): domain Eukaryota; kingdom Viridiplantae; phylum Streptophyta; class Magnoliopsida; order Caryophyllales; family Amaranthaceae; genus Amaranthus; species Amaranthus tricolor. The sequence continues at coordinate 39,389,481 of NC_080047.1, forward strand.
ATTTTCTTATTACATAATCAAAAACTCTCCTTTTTTTTTAATCCCGTTATAATTAGACAAAAATATTTCAGAATGATGTTAACTTTCAATCTTCAAACTAAGTTTTTTTAAAGATAAACGTGTAAATTAATACTTCATCCTATTCAAGTTAGTATGTTTATTTATTTTTTTCAATATTTACTTATCATTTTAAATTTATATTTTATTTTTAATCTATAAGTTAAAAAATAGTCATGTAGAATCTTGTTTGATCAGTGTTAATATAAGAGTTATTGATATCAATTCTTTTTTATAATTTTAATTGAATAATTAGAGATATTAAAAGTTAAAATATTATCTCAATAAATATGAAAAACTAAGTATTGCTTTTGAAATGTAGTCTAAAAGCACAAATATATAAAAAGTCAATTATCTTATTGAAATGTCACTTTTCTAATAGATACAAATGGAAAAATCAATTTAAGTCATCAATGACAAGTTTTTTAAAAATTATAAAAAATTAATATTTAAAAAATATTTTTGGAGACAAATATACTATACTAATATTTTATTGAGATCGATTTATCGTGAGACGACTACAAATGGGCTAGCACAAACTATGTTTTTTTAAAAAAAATAATTTTTGTACAAGTGTGAATTTAAATTTCATTATTTTTTTAAATTTGTTTTTGACTAATGGGCTGCGCGTATCATATATGAGCCCATCTCACGATTAAATGGTTTCTTACGAAAATGTTGTACTATTAAGATTTCAAATGAATATATATTTGAAATAAATTAATAAAATTTAATACTAAAATTCAAAGATATATGAGAAGTTAAAAAGAAACAAAATTTAATACTAAAATTCAAAGATATATGAGAAGTTAAAAAGAAACGGAAGAGTATTAATTATAGACACAATAGTATTCATTATTAAATAATATTTTGCTCGTCTTGTATGAAACCGTTTTACTATAAGACGGGTCTACATAATAGCCCATTTCTTTAATTGATTACTTTAAGATCATAAGTAATCGTTTTAAGGTTATGAGTAATCACTCTAATGTTATAAGTCATCATTTTAAAACAAAAATGTATCTTGGGTCGGCGTAAAGAGATGGTCTCATCATAAAACTGTCTCATTTAAAAATTAGTGAATAATACCAGTTATTTAATCTAAAATATTAATCATCAAATCAAATTGTACAGTTTAATTTAACTTTTATCTATACACAAAAAGTTTTAAGATTAAACAACCTTTGTCATTTTCATCAATAGTAGCAAGTCTAAATCAAGTCGATAATATCGTGTAAAAATCAATTTGGGTTCATTAAAAAATAAATATAGGAAATTAGTCGATATGGATTATGTAATTAATATTTGTTAAATTAGGCTGGACTTATTGTGAATGCCAGCATATTAACGGGGGACACAAGTGCACACACTTCATAAGCCAAGAAGATATATACCATCCGAAAAACATATGGCAATGGGAAGAAGGTCTCTAATAGCTTATAAAACGTGCACACCATTTTCAATTTATCGATGTGGGATAACTCATCCCAACAATATTTTGTATATGTTAAACTACAATTGGCATCTAAACAAAAAAAATACTCGGGCATTTTAGGCCCAAGTCTCCTACAGAGTTAGTGTAGACTATTTTTATCATCTCAAATTATTTTATGAGGTTTGACTAATACAAATTATAAAAATTTAAATTATTTCTTTTAAGGTCGTTTTACTAATAAACGATCTTTTACATGAGACGGTCTTTTACAAGAATAAACTACTCTTTGCTTTCCGCTCAACCAACCCAATAATTTTTTGACAACAAATCATGTATTGCCACATGTCATAATTATTTCTTTTTTAGATTTTTTTAATGATATAATTTAATGTATGAATATGAAATAAAACTGGAAATTAAGAAGGGTCTTTTAAGACTTTGAATAATAAAAATGGAAAAACTAGTAGAAATTTGATATAATAGAATCTGAAGATTGAAGTTTGAGTCTATAGATATTCATACCCTTTATCACCAAAGTGATTAATTCGTTAATTACTTTAATTGTGCCACCTAAATGAGCAAATTAATAAGTGTCACTGCCTAAGCAAAGTAATTAATTAATTTTTTTTAAAATATAAAATAAATTATTAATCCTTCCGTATTATTATAATTTTCTATTTTTTTATTTTTTTTATTTTTTAAAGTTATATGATATATGTCATATATAAGAAAAGATTAGTCTAATTTATTGGAAACATGATAATTCAGAAAATGCACAACTAAGAACTGAAAATCATTTTTTTAATATTTTCTAAACTTATGCACATAGTTAATATTTTACCCTTCAATTATTACTTGGGAAAATTTTAACATAAAAAAATTAGAGTTCTCCGTAAATTATGTTTGTGAATTTTATTCGTTTGAAAAAATAATAACATAAATATTTTAACAACAATCTAATAATTATTGGCAAATTAATTTACCTACTTTTTAGAATGATTATTATACTCCTAAGTTTAGAGCGAATTTAAACCTTCTATTAAATCTGTGAGTAAAACATTAATATTAATCATAATCTTTTACATTCAAAATCATAAAGTTTGAATTCATGTTTTAAAATATCTCAAAAAATAATTTAACTTTAGATTCATTTATACTTCAGTTAATTCCACAAAAGACATGAAAATACCCTTAAAATTTGCCTTATTTTTATCCAATACTGAGGGTGGAGCAAAAATTTACAAATTCTTTAAAGGTACTATGTAATTTCAACAATTATAATATTTTTCTAATACTTTTATATCTTTAAACACTCAATATATACTACGTATTTAATATTAAGACTTGCAATTTAATATTGTTTTACAGTTTGGAATGAACATGTGTTCTAAAAAATGATGATATTATGTACCGCTTTTATAATATGAAAACTCGACGCGAAAAATTGCCTTGAATAAAACTATTGATTGTAATTTAAAAAAAAAAATTGATATCACTTTTTTTTTTGGATCTACCACTGTTGATTAATTTTCATAAAACAATGTTGTCATCCATTACAAAGATTTTCAATCATGTTATTAAGAAAATATATAGTAAAAATGGAATGAACATATTTTAAATTAGACGAATTTATTATTTTCTTAAATATTGTATATTATTTGTTATTAAATTTTTATTCATAAAGTTTTGCATTATAATTGCTAATAAGTAATATTATTTGAAAAATTCCTAAATGTAAACAAAGACTTGCTAAACAAATTTCTAATATTTTGAATAATAATTGTATATATGAATTTTTTTAATGTATCTCAAAAAGTAATAAGATAAGATGATTAATGAATAATGGTTATATTTTAAGAATTCTTACTGTGTAAATATCAAAAATAAGTTCTACTTTTACAAATAAATTGAAGAATACATATAAAAAGAAATGCATTTGTTAATTTAGTGTAATTTATTGAACATTGATTTGATAATTTATCCAAGGAAAAATTAAAATATACTTTATTATACTACTATTTAGTACTAATTGACCCTAATCAATTATATTTTCTTATTTGCATTTATTACATAAATACTTTACTAGCCTATTTAAAAATTTTATTTCTTTCCCTGGTACAAAATCACATTAATGCAATTAATCTGTTGTCATCTAATTTCCTTTCCTACTTAAGAGTCTGTCATGTAGAATTACATTTCATCTTTAATAGTATTAGATTGTATTCCCTATTTAGAGTCTGTTATATTGAATTAAACTCATCTTTAATAGATTGTATGTTTAGATAGTATGTTCAGAGTTTGCCATGTGGAGTCAAACTATATTTTTAGTAGATCGTATGATTTTTAATTTTTTAACTAAAGGCCAAGGTTGTTTGAATTGGTTAGATGCGGACTTGCAGATTTTGCTTCACTCGGTTTTTTTCGTTGCAGGAACTTCATTTTCAAAGGATCTTTTTCAAATCGAGAGACTCTTTGTCCGCATCTTTATTTGTGGACATAGATTGCCGCATTCCTTTCCTCTCCAAACCTTGATCATAGTTTTCTATAAGCAGGATACACTGAGTTTGACAATGACGCATGATTTATATGAGAATGATGTGAGTACAAGGCATATATATATATATATATATATATATATATATATATATATATATATATATATATATATATATATTATATTTTAAGTCTGATACTCCAATCAAAACCCTACAAAAAATCTTCTAGCAAAAAGAAAGAAATAATTAAAAGTGGGACGGAAGAAATAAGCCTAATTAAAGGGTGCTACATAACGATTAAAGTACGAATTGCAAGCTACTAAAACAAAAATAATAACAAAAATATTAGAAATACTAATGTATATATTATTTTATGTATTATAGGAGTAATTAATAATATTCAATTAGATAATTATCTATTACTTCTTTAGTACATATTAGTTACATTTGGTATCTTATTTGGTATCTTGTACAATAATTAGTAAAAGTAATTATGAAATATTTTATTTCATGTTTATTAATTTTTAATTTTCTTATTTGATTGAGCATTAATTAAAGGATTTTAACATTCTTACAATGATCCATTAATTTAATTAACCAAATGAAATTGTTTATTCATTTTCTCAACCAAATAAGAACTTTTTATAAAAAGAAAGATTTTAAAGGTAACAACAAAAGAAAATACTCTCGACGGCATATTAGAGTAGATATTATCCATAAATATTGATGATGTATATATTACTTAGTATCTCTAATTAGTATTTCCTCAGTTTTCATTTGTTCTTCTCATTTACGTTTTTTGCGGATCTTAATGCAAACATAAAAATAAATAATTTAAATTGTAAGTTTTTAAAAATTTTAAAAAGTTGATATATAAAAATTATATAGACCGATGAGAAATCATAGTCACAATTATCAGTAAAATATGCAAATTCTATATTTAATAAGAGCAAATAAAAATAAAGAGAGTAGTATGTATATGTATGATGACAATATTCAATCTCTAGTTGTTATGTATCTTTTAGCTAGATTATATTCTTGTACTATAAATATGACGTGTTCACAAATACTACTAACACATATAAGCTCTCCAATTATTCTTCTTCTATAACTTCATATTATGGTATTAGAGCTAATATAAAGAAATGTTATGTTAGAATATATTCAATTTTATTATTTTTACGAGAATATTTAACATCATATATAAGGAGAGGAGAGGATATGTTTTATCCACACTTCTAACTAGACCAAATGACTTTTATATAAGAAGGTGTGACGAAGTATAGAGTGCATATTATGAGGCTATCTATAATCATCGGCTTAAACTTTTAAATGCGTAAATTCCTCAACGATTAATACATAATTCGTACTATATAATTTTACCTTTAACATCATATAATTTGTAGGTTATTTATAAACCAAAGTTATTTTTCTATATACTTTATATAATTAGACATTATGGTTCAATGGTTATGAGTACATAAAACTTTTAAATAAACGGTCAAAAATTCCTTACACTCCCTAATTTTTTTTTAATAAATAATTTGACCCCTTTAATTTAAGATTCAAAATCCGCCATAGTTTAACATCATTTATTGTAAATAGTATATCTAAAATAACATATTCACAATCCAACTACATAAACCATAAAAAATACACAAAATTGAGATGATTTCTCTGTCAGACGCTACTCATACATGAATTAAATAGCCCAATTAATAAAAACTTAGCATATAAACTCCACTTTTTGAGGTCATCTCACCGAGAGACAGTTTATAATCAACTTCATGTATATTAATTTATTAAATTATTAAATGCACCATCAAATAAGAGTGAATGAATTAATAAAGGGTACAAAAATAACTTTTTATTGCACATTAAATAAAAATTTGGATTTGGATATTATATATAATCCTAATTAATTATGAAAATTAAAAACAAAAATAATGTAATTAAAATAATAAATAAAGCTAGCTAGGACGAAACCTTTGCCTGCAAGAGTGACAAGTGATTTCTCCCATGCAAGTAGTAGCACTATCCCTAAGTCTTTCAGCCTTTATAACTTCTTCTCTAGCTTTATCCCACATAGCCCGAGCTCGAGCAAACTCGGAGTGAGCCAATTCAATTTCCTTCCGAGTCAACTCTCTAACTCGTTCTGCATACGCCTTTTCAATGGCGGCTAGCCGTATTTGCTCGGCGGCTTGCCATTTAAGAGACTCGAAATCAGTCGGCTCGGCTGGCTCCAAGCTGATAGAAAGCTTCAAATCAAGTGAAGGTGGCCCACCAACACCATGATTGAGATTTTCTTCATGATCAAATTGGTGGTGAGAAGGTGGGTATAATGGTGGTCGGCGGCGGCGGTGGTGGTGGAACCAAGGAAGAGAACGTGAAGGAGCGGGCCGAGGCGGTAGTGGTGGTGGTGGGAGGAGTTGGAGCTCTTGTTGATGATCATACTCTTGTTCCATGGTTTATTAAGTACTTGTTTTGGTTTTTGGTTTTTCCCCTATATAGAGAAGGACAAGATGGAGAAAGGGATAGAAAGGAAAAGGGTTGTATGTTCAAATTTAATTGATATATTATTCCTAGTTAGGGATGTTACAAAGAGGTGGAGTCATTTATATATATATATACATAAATATTCCTCCGTCTCTATGAAATAAAACTGTGACTCAGATTCATACAAAAATATACATAAATATTCCTCTGTCTCTATGAAAGATTTTGAAAATCCTACTTATCTTTGCAATATCTTTTAAAATGCGACTCTTAAAATATTATATTACTTTAAATATAAAAAATGTTTATAAACAAATCACTTAAAAAGTGTTACTTGAAACCAGGATTTAATAGCGCCATTTAATATTTGAAGCCCCTTATTGTTTGGAGGCCCTAAGCGGTTGGCTACACAGGATTCCCCAAAAACTGGCATTATAAGGGCCATAATTAAAGTTTTGCCCCAGACCTTACAGCAAACCTCAGGATCTAACTAAGTCAAAAGGTGTTATTCAAGAGGAATAGAAAGAGTATAAGGAATTATTTATTATTGATCAGTTACTTTGAGTTTGTTCTTTTAATATTTATTAGTTTTTTTTTATATTTAAGTGGGAAAAACTGAAAGAGATGGATGGAGTATTTAGTTGCCTTATTCTAACAAATAACAATAGTATACCAACTCATTATCAAATTGTTATAGAGAGGAATCTAGGGGAATTATCACCTTTTAGTACTATAGTGGTGTACTATTACTATACTATCTATAGGTGAAACTTGAGGTTAAGGTTATTTGGGGGCTTGATCTTTTTAGATGTTGACGAAGATTATAACTTGTATGTCTCTGTCATTTTAATGGTTTAAAGATTTTTATTTTTTTTGGTTTTGAGTTATAACAGATTTTATTAAGATGATTTATTAAATTCTACGTAATTTTATTTGTTAGTCGTGTAAAGTTGTAGATGATATTTATTATCAAAGGTCAACTAAAAACAATCGTTTTGTATGCTGTCACAAATAAGTGTAAGATTGCGTATAATTAATCCTCCAAATTCTTGTTTAGGTGGGAGCCACTGGTAATAAAAAGTTGTATAAAAACCGTAGTTTTTGGTCTATGTTGTGGGATTGTGTTTTTCTGGTCTTCATCAACATGTAAAAGTTTTGTATAGACTTAATAGTTTACGCTATTTTTGTGTGCAACAATCTAATAATATCAAGTATTTTGCAATGATTGTACTTTATTGTACTTTTCAAGTAAAAAACTTACTATTTTAATACATTTTAGGTTAGTACATACGAAAATAGTGTGAATTAAATTCATACAAGACTTTTTCATATGAGCACATACAAATTGTGGCTTCTACTCTATTAAAAATACATTTGAGCTAATTTAATCTATACTCAATCTTATTCTTTAATATCCTAATTTTCTTAATTTGACTTTTATTTTTTCATAAATATTTAAATATAAGAATCACCTAAAGAAATTAATTAGATAGAATTCATATTAATAAAATATAAATTAATTTAATATGTCTTTAGTGGTGAAATGGTGAACACAAGAGAGATCGTAAATCTTATGATTCTAAAATTAATTCAATTAGGAAAACATTATGCTAAAATACAGGACGGAAAAGATGTCTAGTTAGTAGTTATCTATTTCGTCAAAATAAATATCCGAGTATGTATAATTATTTCATCACATATATTAGTATAATTTTTGAGAGAAATTAAGTTTAAAATAAATAGTAGCTGATAAAAATTTTAAAAATTGTACTTTCCCCGATCTTTTTGCTTTTATTATTTTTATTTGGAATATGAGAAACAACAAAAAAAAATCATAATATAAGATTCCAATAAGAATAATTATTAATTGAAATAAGTAATAATTATTATTACTTGAAATTATAAAAATAGTTAAAAGTGGCTTATTAAAAAAGAGGAAATAGTTACAATGAACGAAAGAATACCATTAATATGAAAAAACAAGTAAGTGATGCTTTTTTAGCAAAACATACCTGCTAGACAAATGAGGTTATTTTTGTCCACAAAATATTTTAAAATAAAAAAAAATCATATATAATATTCTTTTTGTGAAATCTTCATTTTATGTGAGAAAAATGAAAACAAATAAGAACAAACAAAATATAATAATAATGGCAATAATTATTTTTTAACATCATTAATGAACCCATCAACAAATTTTGAATGAATCATTGGTGTGTCATGTGTGGATTTGCCAATATAAATATTTCATATAGGGTTTGTTTAAAGTCAACTTTTAATTTATCTTATAATAATATATGTGAATTTAATTATATATGCGAAGTTTTTAAGAGAAATTTCTATTTTTTTCTTATGATATATCACTGGAGTATGAAGGAAAAATAACACCTGTGTTAATTATGTTTATTTTACCTGTCCAAAATCATAAGTATTAAAATAATAAAATATTCAATAAATTAGCAAGTAGTTCATTTTATATTTTTCATGATAAATATAAAAATAATCTGTATCATAGATCAAAGAAAATATTAGCTAATTAACTTACAAACTAATAATTTTAATTAAATTTAAATATTATGAGCATTTGCTGTGTAAAAATATCAGAGAATATAACATATCATAGACCCTCAATCATTAGCTTAAGCTTTTGATTGAGTTAATCCTTTGATATGCTGTAAGAAACCAATGTGACAAAAGAGGTCACGAGTTTAAACTTTAAATCTCATTCACCCTTCATTTAAGGTTGAATATTTAGTGCCAGATGTGAGGAGGATTGTTGCATACACACTTATAACCCAAAATGACTCTCACACTACAAAAAAATTAACTATTCGCAACATAAGATTTAGTGACATTATAAAAATGTCACTGATTTATATCTTTAGTGTAATAATTGTTGGTTTTTTTAAGCTTCACTATTAAGTGATTTAATGACATATTATTAGGATTTTAGTGACATATGTAATTGTTACTGTAGTCTACAGTGACATTTATGAAAAATATCACTAGATCTTATGTCACGAAAAGCTTTAGTATAATATTTTAGTATGCTGGTAAAAGGTTTAATAAATTTTACTAAATCTACTATATATACTATTAGAAATTTAAAGTAATCACAATTAAATTAAATGTCATTAAATATATCCCACTAAAAATATATTATATTGTAGTGTTGTGCGAAGGGGCGTATTAGAGAATATATAACGTATCTTAAAACTACAAGCATTAACTTAAATTTTTAACTAAGTTAGTCTTTTAATATTATTAAGACCCCAAAATATATAATATTCTCCAATAAAAAACACGATATGACAGACTAAAAAGAAAAGTGTAATTAAGATAGCAATTGAGGGTGGAGATTTTTTACATATAAAAAACTTTTTGCATGCATGTACGATGCATCATCTGTACGTCTGAATAAAGGTAGGTTTCCGGTCAAAAGGGGAAGTTGTGAAAAAGAAAAGATCAACAATTTATCAAAAAAAGTCTAAGTGAAATCTTGTATATATTATCTTAATGTTAAAGATGATAAAGCAGGCACAACATGTATGTCACCTTCAAGTTCTAATTCAAAGGATCGTTACATAACTGTCACAAATTAAAGATTATCGTTTCAAATCCTTAATTTTTCGTATTATGTTTTTTTGCATATTTAATATGAATAGAGAATAAATTTATGAATGAGTAGACTAAAAATATAGAGAAAAAAATCAATGAAAAAAGAGAAAAGAGTGCAAAATTAATGAAACAGACTAAAATAAAAAAAGTACAAAAGAATGCTTCTAGTTTATACAAAAATTTTCACTGATTTTAAAAAATATATTGTGATTAATTTTCGCGGATTAATATCTCTGCCTAATCATAGAATTAACTACCATGTGTTTTAGTTAACAGAAAAGTTGCTAGAACTTCTAGTTATCAGTCTAAGATAACTAACACTTACTAACCTAATAAGTAATAGATGGATTATTTAATTCATGTATGAGGTGAGTCTTAGGGTGAGACCGTCTCATAGACTCATACCATGATTTGCGTTATTATTTTCGGACGATTGACCCACCATTTTCTTTCTATTATCTAATCCATATGTTTTAATTATTTTACTAATTGTTGGGATGAGTTATCCTACATCGATAAATTGAAAATGGTGTGCACGCTTTATAAGCTATTAGAGACCTTCTTTCCATTGCCATACGGTTTTGGGATCGTATATATCTCCTTGGCTTATGAAGTGTGTGCACTTGTGTCCTCCCGTTAATATGCTGGCATTCACAATAAGTCCAGCCTAATTTAACACTAATTCTTTGTGAAGGTCATCTTCTCGTGAAACGACTTTAATTAGATCAGCTTTAATCATTTAAAAAAAAATGCTTCCTAGAATTTAGATTTCAATTATTTTTTTTAACTAATGAGAAGATAGTAGAGATTGGTAGGCAAGCCATGCTTAGGCATCGCTGTCAAGCAGGAAATAATGTAGGTTTCCAAAATACCTAATTTCCTAAACTTTCACGATTCTTTGCCCCCTAAATCTAAGGGTGTGACCCATTTTGAAGGATCATATTATTGTATTTTTACTACTATTATTATTTTTCAGACCCCCTTTTCCCTACAAAAATATACTCTTTACAACTTTATCATTAACATACATGGAGCAAATCATATTTTTCTTTCCCAAGCAAACTTTTTGGATCAATTAATATTTGCTCATATAGATAAGGTATAGTGTGATTTTTAAATTTTTTAAGGGTTTACTAAGTAATATTAATTTATATGATTAATTAGACAACTAAATATCTAATATGTATTGTTGTGCAGATATAGTTGCTACTACTTAAACCGTTAACATCTACTCACACAATTATTTTGCATCGAACATACCCTTTAAATAATCAGTCGGAAAAATGCATAGCAACTATAGTGTTTTTACATATCAAAATCCGATTTTTTAACCATGATATATATCAAAGTTATAATCTCAGAAGATTGAGATCAACTATATGAACTAATTGATCAATTTCAGTGGTTGTCCATATAATATGAATTCTCTTTTTTCTATTCATTTTGATGGATTATCCTTTTAAAAATGTAAATTTAAATCTTTTATGTCATTTCCATTTATGATGTCCATATCTTCTTCGCTCTTGTTCGCCCTCATTCTAAATCTCCCGAGCTCCAAATTTCTTTTATTTTTGTTGGTTTACCAATACCTTATTATCAGTGTACATACCTAAACTTAACAGTTTTCTTTCATCTTCTCATTAAATATCTAACATGTGTGTTAATTATATTTTTTAAGGTTTTACTAAATAGTACTATTAATTTACACAACTAGTTAGACAACTAAATATCTAACGGGTAAAGTTTTACAGCTAAAACTACCCACAACTGCAACTACTTAAATCGTTAAGATCTACTCACACAACTACTTTGCGCATTTCAAAATCTTACTTTTTGTGTATCAGAGCAATATCAAAATCATAATCTCAAAATATTAAGATCAACTACAAGAATCAACCGGCGTATGTCATCTTCGCTCTTCCTCATCCTTATTTCAAATCTGCCGAGTCAATTCCAACTTTCTTTCTTCCAACTTATCGATTAGCAAATACCTCATTATTACACATGCTCAAACTTAACAGTTTTCTTTCACCTTTTGTGAAATATCTGCAACTCAAAAACTCTTTCAATAATATTCTCGTTTTGAATTTTATCCCTTAAAAGCTAAGTATATACATACATACAACTGCGCGCAACCTCTTTACTTCCTCTTTGAAGGAAACAGGTATAGTTTGTCCGCATCTTTGATGAAAAAATACCCCAACTCAAACCCTGCTTTATGCACGATACTAGAAGTGTGCTTTACCTTTACTTTTTATACATACAACTATAGAAGCAATTGATGAGTTTCAAACTAATGTTCTAACAAAGAAAATAAAAAAGAAAAAAAAGGGATAAATGGAGTAGAAGAGGGGGACTGGTGTCAAATCATCCTATCCAAAATTTGTCTCTCCATAAATGGTTTATGTTGAATGATAAGAGTAATAGTTTTGCAGATGAAAAAGAGAGACATGGGTAGTGGTTGTGTTTGTGTAAGTGATTGAAAATGGTGCTAAAAGTTAACCAACTTAAATCCAAACCTGCAAAAACACACATAATTAATAAGCATACATACAGAAGTATAAATACACCTTATAAATAATAATAATAATAATAACTTATTACATATAATACATGATGCAGCACCCAGCAGTACAACTACCTGTCTTGTTATACTTTGAACATATTTCTTTTTTGTTTTGTTTCTTTTGCCATTTTTATACTCAATTAGGTTCCTCATTTGACCATGCCCCTCTTTCACTTCTAGTACTCTGCCATTTCCCCAGTCTTCTTCTTTAATTACTCCTCTTTTTTCTATTTCTAAGTGACGAGAATCGAACCTCTATTACATAGGGGCGAATTCAAGATCAGTTAATGAAGTCAACTGATAGCATTCAACTTATATTTAAAATCACATACCTCAAGTTGGTAGAACGAAGCTTTGTTATGTGAATGCATCGACCTGAGTTTGATCGATAAGTTTGTTATTGGGCTTGTACACAAGATCCACATAAGAGGAGAGTTGACTATATATAAACCTGACGAGGTTCCATCCTAAAATCAAATGTTATTAAAAGTACTCCATCAAGTAAATATATGTTAGTCATTCTTTGATTTAAGATAAAGATCACATATAGGTTATTTTCCAACACTCTTTTTTTTTATGGAAGGCCAATATTTTTTTTTGTTTTCAGTTGATCAGAAATCACCGACTCTGTCGCTCTGATACCATTTATATAAAAAAACTAATTCTACCAAAAGATTAAGCTGATAGTTAAATTAAATACTAGGATATATTATATGCTCTAATATCAACACTTTATAGTTAAGGTTAAAAAAAAAACCCTCAATTTATTACTAAGTTAACCCATAATACTCTAGCTAAGTGACTCAATCATCAAACTTATCTAAATTTTTAATCGAATAATTGAGTCAATCACCAGTACTTGATTATATGATATTAGATTCTAATGTAACACATTATCGTTGATATATGAACTTAACTTTATTAATGTGGGGCATGCATACATCTACTACAAGCTAAGGTTAAACGCTATCTTATGTACACGTACGTATACGTACCCACCTGTTTCTTGCTAGCTTCTTCTTGATGTCTCTACTCTCACTCTCTCATACATCCATGGTTAACATTCATTGCTTTACAATTACATAGTGCTTTTAACTACACTTAGCACTGTAGTATAAAGTATACTAATAATGGCAGCTGTGTATATTGAATAGTATTCTATACACATATCCATGATTGATGTAAACATCAATAAAGCTTGCTTTATTACATGCAATACTCACATGTAGATGAAGGAAGGGAAGAACTACGTATGAATCTACTTCTGAATACCTTTCTTGAAAATAGGTACTTGCTCTCTAATTAATTGAGACAAAATCCGAGTCTCAATATATACTTCTTTTATTCCATTTTATTTGCTATATTTGACTTTTTACGCAATTCAACGTGTTATTTTGATCATTTAAATATTAAACTATACACATTTAAAAATTCCACTTGATTACATTTTTTCTCACACATTAGTCATGATATATAAAATAAGCTTAAACGATGAATAGTGTCCATAACTATTATATAGCAAGTATTTCAGAACACGAAGTAAAAAGATGTACATTTAAGTAAAAGCTTCTAGTTAAAAAGTTCTTTGGTGTCAAATAAAGAGCGTATGGGATATGTATTTTTTTACTTATTCCATGTTCTTTTAAAAGTAATGAGTTTATTTTGTAAATAACTATTAATCAGAGTTTTGCCTGATTTGACATTGATAAACTAGTTATTATAGAGATACTAGTATAAAAACTCATGTAATGCATAAATTTATGAGTAAAGAATATATGAAATTCATAAAATAATGTAAGTATATATTATCGTGATCAACTTATCGAATATATGACAAAAATTATTTATTAAATACATCACTTTGTTAATACAATCAAATATATCAAATACTATGTTAGATATATAGAAATTCTATAATAAATTATATAAACAATTGACTTAATTTAGCTCTAATTTAAAAAAATTAAATTTTTAGTAACTATCATCCACTAAATTAATTTTATTTATTAGTATGTATGATTTGGAAGAAAAATTATTAAGCGATTGTGTTTGTTTATTAAAAAGTAGCTAGGTTAAAAGTTAAAAACTAAAAGGTGATTTAATTTTGACTTAATAACCAAACACTATTTTTATATTTGACCAACTAAAAAACAATTAAAAAATCAATTATTCAATATCGCCACATAATAACTACATTAAGAAGTAATTATTGTAGTTATTGTTTGATTACTAATCTATACTTTTCCAAATCTTCTCTCTAAGAATGAAAAATATGATCCTACTTAAAAAAATAATACTTACTAGTTAATCCACATATTAAAGGACATACTTTAATATATTATCATAAAATAAACCCTAAAACAACTTAAAATAACTAATGACTTCAAAACAATTGTGTATATGATCATATTAACCTTCTAAAAATAAAATATTAATATCTATTCGAGTTAAGGTAGTTGTCATTGTTATAGTAAAATATGTTATGATTCCTCTAGCTTTTTTTTGTAATATGTACTAATTAATTTGGAAGACTTTAAAATTAAAATTATGATTCCGACACTGATAATAAATAGAGGTTTAATTAAATTTATATAGCTAGTATAAATAAAATTCTGATCCGATCCGTAAATAATGATTATTGATTATATTCATGTAAAAATTTATAAATAATGCAAAATGAGTGAGACAGATAACAGAGAATTAAGTATTAGTAATGGGATGTGAACCCACAAGCTAGCTAGCATAAGTTGAAAGCAAAAATATAAGACAAAAAGAAGAAGAGTAGAGAGGTAGTAAGATGGTGGTAAATAGTAGCGGGACAGGACATTTCCTAGAGCTAAAGATCTTAAAAATATTGCTTCTGTCTTAATTGAGTACAGACATGATTCTTATTATTACACACAAAAGCTCTTTAGTTTTTGGTTTCTTGTATTTGATCTTTCATTTGACCACTCAAAGCTTCCACCACTAATTTGATGTGCACTAAAGTTAATAAGGATATGAACATCATTTATCATCATAATTGCTTCATGTAGGACATATATATATATATATATATATATATATGCCTCCATCTTAGGGAAATGGGTTGTGTAAGTGTAAGTTTCAAAAGTAGGTAATAATTAGAGGTGTATATCTCGATTAGAGGTATTTATAACAGACTTGATGATTCGAAATTTATTTAATTTTGTAATCGAACTTGATTTGATCCGTTGTCAAAAATGGTTTACAATTATGTAAAAACAATATAATCACAAAAACCGATTTCAAACTA